>NC_133328.1:406839713-407175968 GCF_042186555.1 Aquarana catesbeiana | reverse complement strand
GCATACAGTTTAACTGACGTGGTGTGTGTTAGGTAAGTTTCTTGCAGGAAGATTATGTCCCCCTGCATACGCTTAAGTTCTCTATAGAGTATGTGTCTTTTACCTGCGGCATGTAGCCCTCTCACATTAAGTATAATCAGCTTAGCTGTAGCCATCGGATTAGTCGGGGAATCCCATCTTGTTTGTAAATCCTGCAAGGCTGGTGGGTAAGCTGGAGAGGGGAGAGAATAGGGGAGGGGGAAGGAAAAGAAATACCCAGAGAAGAATCCAGGTAAAGAAGAAAATGAGAGAAAAAAAGAGAAAGAAAAGAAAAAAAGAAAAAGGGAAAGAAAAACAAACATTAACCGACATATAAGCATGACACAGTTATGCACGCAAATCCTTGCGGTGCAATACTCAGGATGGCATGGGGTCCATTCCAGCTGCACATGCCCCCCCAAAAGGGTTGCCCACGCCACCAAAGCAGGCCCCCGCCATCCAATGTGAAGGGGGGATCCCCGCTGTGAGATCCAGACCACGCATAGCCATTGCAGGCATACGCCCTCGACATGGTCCAGCGCCAGCATACCTCCAAAATACAATGTATAACCCATGGAGCAATTAAATATTACAGTACAACCACTACATATCTATTAAATGTATACTGCAGAGACTATAGTAATTCTATTGTAAATTATCCGATAAATCAAACTAGTGATTAACTTTTAGTAACAAGAAAGAGCAATTGAACAAGTTATTGGGCTTACTTCGACCTCATAATACCGCTGGAATTGAAACTTTGCATTTGCGGTGCATGATCAGTCTGCTCCAGAAGTAGAACCCATGGTGGTTGAGCAACGTTTGCGTGAAACTTTCTGCCAGTGAACATCCGACACTTGAGGCATCTCAGGAATGCTGTCTTGCCAACCTGGGAGCTCGGGTGGGTTAATGCTGAGATCCATGCAGAATGTGTGGAAATCCTCTGGAAAGCGAAATATGGCCATCTTCCCATCCCTGTTTGCTATGAAGGCTGATGGAAACCCCCATCTGTAATTAATGGAGGCCTGACATAGCTTCTCTGTAAGGGGTTTTAAAGCTCTGTGTCTTTCCAGTGTCTCCCTAGCCAGATCTGGAAAAAAGGACAGGGTAACTCCATCGAAATCCAACGTGGCTGCCTCTCTCGCTTTCTTCATGATTAGTTCCTTTTCCTCAAAGTAATGCACCCGGCAATTGACATCTCTGGGTGTTTCAGAGGATAGATTGCTTGGACGGAGGACCCGATGGACTCTGTCTAGCTTTAGAGGGTGATCTGCTGGGTTTCCTAGGAGGCTGTTAAAAATGCCGCTGATGAAGGCAGCCAGGTCATCATCTCTTGTCGCCTCCGGTAGGCCTCTAATGCGGATGTTGTTCCTCCTGTTTTTATTTACTTGATCTTCAATTTTATAAAGTGCCATTCTATGGGCCATGGAGAGATTATGGGTGGATGCTTGCAAATCTTTAATGGCTGCTGCGTGTCTATCAAGGCGTTGCTCCGTCTCCTTTACACGTTCCAGTACTTGTGCTAGGTCTGTATGGACTACCGAGAGCTCCTTTTTTATCACCTTCTCCAAGCTCGATAACATCGATGCTAGGTCTGTTTTAGCGGGAAGTCCGCTTACTAGGGCCACCACCCTCGAGTGATTGTTCGGACTTCTTTCCCCTTCCGATCCACTCGAGGAAACTGGAGACCGATGTCTAGCCTCAGGCCTATGTCGGGGGCGGAGTCAGCATTCGTCCCACGCGGCGAGCGGCCTAGTCCGTCCAACTCCGGCAAGTCATCAGGTTCTGTAGCCAGGAACCGTTTGATAGAGCTCGCCGGGGTATCCTTTTTCAGGTGGGATTTCCCGTGCTTGCCATGGAGGTTGGGATGTAGAAAATTACCGCTTATATCAGATAATATAGATGCCAGCGCCGGTGCTCACACAAGATGCATCCTCACACTCTCATGTCCAAGCCACGCCCTGGGATATTTATTATAGCAAAAAGTAAAAAATATTGTTTTTTTTTTTCAAAATTGTCTCTCTTTTTTTGTTTATAGGGCAAAAAATAAAAACTGCAGAGGTGATCAAATACCACCAAAGGAAAGCTCTATTTGCGGGAAAAAAAGGACGTCAATTTTATTTGGGTACAGCGTCGAACGACCGTGCAATTGTCAGTTAAAGCGACGCAGTGCTGTATCACAAAAAATGGCCTGGTCATTAACCACTTAAGCCCCAGACCATTTTGCTGGCCAAAGACCAAAGCACTTTTTGCGATTCGGCACTGCGTCGCTTTAACTGACAATTGCGCAGATGTGTGACGTGGCTCCCAAACAGAATTGACGTCCTTTTTCCCACAAATAAAGCTTTCTTTTGGTGGTATTTGATTACCCTGGCGGTTTTTATTTTTTGCTCTATAAACAAAAAAAGAGTGACAATTTTGAAAAAAACACATTATTTTTTACATTTTGCTATAATAAATATCTCCCAAAAATATATAAAAAAAAAAATTTTTTCCTCAGTTTAGGCCGATACATATTCTTCTACATATTTCAACACACATATACAGTGTGTGGCATTCATGCACTTAAAATCATCTTGTGTAGGGTGAATGAATCCTTAGTGTTATACAAGACCAATGTCTAAGCAATTCTTGCCTTATGTGTCTTTTGTATCAATTCAGTTGTGATTGTTGATATTATTTTTTCACATAATTTTCTAGCTTTGAAGGAGCTTACAGCCTTATGGCCCTGCCACAATTTTTTAGAAACACACTCATATACAGCACTGGCCAAAAGTTTTGAGAATGACAAAAATATTATTTTTCACAGAATCTGCTTCTTCAGTGTTTTTAGATCTTATTGTCAGATATTACTATGGTATACTGAAGTATAATTACAAACATTTCATAAGTGTCAAGGGCTTTTATTGACAATTACTTTAACTTTATGCAAAGAGTCAATATTTGCATGGTTAACCCTTCTTTTTCAAGACCTCTGCCTTTTGCCCTGGCATGAAGTCAATCAACTTCTGGGCCACATCCTGACTGATGGCAGCCCATTCTTGTATAATCAATGCTTGGAGTTTGTCAGAATTTGTGTTTTTTTTTTTTTTGTTTCACACGCCTCTTGAGGATTGACCACAAGTCCCTAAGTCACTTAGTTATCACTTTTGCCTTATGGCAGGGTGTTCCATCATCTCCTCCAGACAAGGTTTTCCCTGGGTTCCCCAAACAATCAGAAAAGGGATTCATCAGAGAAAATGACTTTACTCCAGTCATCAGCAGACCAATCCCTGTACCTTGTGCAGAATATCAGTCTGTCCCTGATGTTCTTCCTGGAGAGAAGTGACTTCTTTACTGCCCTTCTTGAGACCAGTATATCCTCCAAAATTCTTCACCTCACACCTGTCTGCTGCCATTCCTGAGCAAGCCCAGATCCTGCAGCTGAATCAACTGTAGGAGACTGTCCTGGTGCTTGCTGGACTTTCTTGGGCGCCCTGAAGCCTTCTTCACAACAATTGAACCTTGATGGTTGATTTAGGTGCAATCTTAGTAGCAGCAAAATCCTTGCCTGTTAATCTCTTGTTGTGCAAAGCAATGATGACTGCACATGTTTCCTTACAGTTTACCATGGTTAACAGAGGAAAAACAATGATTTCAAACACCATTCTCCTTTTTAAAGCTTCCAATCTGTTATTCCAACTCAATCAGCATTACAGAGTGCTTTCCAGCCTTGTCCTTGTCAACACTGACACCTGTGTTAATGAGAGAATCACTGACATGATGTCAGCTGGTCCTTTTGTGGCAGGGCTTAAATGCAGTGGAATTTTTTTTGGGGGGGGGATTAATTTCATTTTCATGGTTAAAGCGGGGGTCCACCTATCTATCGTTTTTTTTTTTTTTTAGTTAATTCACAAACTTTTCTTCTCAGCATTACATACTCACATATTGTGTGTAATATGTCCGCCTGTGTCAGATTTCGTCGGAAAGAATAACTTATATTATTCACTACAGGCGGTTTCCATCTTCATTGTGGGCATTTGAAGCCCACAAGCATTTATTTCCTGGATGTGGTGAATGCTGTGCTCCCAGCATTCACCGCTCGTTCCCGCACATGCTCAGTGGCATCCTGGGAAGCCTGAGACTAGCTCCCAGGAGTCTGGGAGAGGCTAGAAACACGCCTACTCCCACGGGAGGAGAACCAGGAAGTGCAAAGAAGAATAGAAAAATAAAAGGTAATTACGGCGATTTAAATTTTTTTAAATGGCATGTCAGCATCTAGGCAAGGAAGAGAATACATACAGATATTGTTCAAAATTGGGGTGGAACCCCGCTTTAAGAGGGACTTAGCAAAGAAATGCAATTCATCTGATCACTCTTCATAACATTCTGGAGTATATGCAAGTTGCCATCATAAAAACCGAGGCAGCAGACTTTGTGAAAATGAATATTTGTGTCATTCTCAAAACTTTTGGCCACGGCTGTGCACACAAACAAGAGCTGTTATGTCTCTACCACACTCAGATACACTGGGAGTCCTGGTGGAATTGTGCACATATACCTGGATATACAGTATATATTTATTAATACAGATACTTACAGATGGAAGTTGCAGGAATGTCCAGTTGCAGGGGTCCCTGAGGATGATGTGGCATCTGTCTTTGTGTCGGAAACCTGGGGACAATAGCAGTGATCACTGGGGTATCCTCCAGCTGTTGTCCGATCAGCCTAAAATGGAACCTGACACTGGCAGGAACTGTGGTGTGGTACCGAAACTCATAGTTATTTTATCTACTCTGTGCTTTAGTCCCTCCCTAGAAGTTTATAATAGTCTCTTCTGGCTTAGAGCATGGACATGACATGTGGCTAAGATTTTCTTTCTATCTTCACTTACTCCTTCTGGGGTTTTAAAGCCAACAACAAGGAAGGGAGTGAGCACATGGTATATTTACAAGCATATACAAATTCAGACAGTAAAGGGCGGCAAATCCCTACAGAAGCACCTTTGTGGCAGGAGTTACCAAAAAAACTCTATCCTGCTTCAGTTGTATGTACTAGCTACTGGTAGACCATAAAGGCTTTCTAGAAGAAACACAAAGGAAATGCTTATAGTCATATAAATACAAGTTTTTACCATGTTTCTATCTATTTAGTACTGTGTAGTCGTAATGATGTGTAGAAATATATTGCAATATTTTGCCTTTAAATTGTGCGTAGACCCATGTTGCTTTGGTAAGCTATTGATCATAGATACATTTTTTTAAATAATAGTAATTGACTCACAATGTAACTTTTCTTTTTATGGAGTTTGTAAATTGTGGCTGTGAATATGGTGCATGTTAGTGCATTATAATATGTAAAATATGAAAACCCTGCTTATGATTACCTAACCTAAGATGTCAACATTTACAGTATATGAAAAAATAAGGGGTCAATGACTTACATATATGGAAAGCAAATACAGTATATAAAATGTTTTTCTGAGTCAAAATGCTTAGCATCTAAATTGATCTCATTGTTATTTTGAATGTCACCTCAATGTACAGAAAAAAGCACTATGTGCTGATGTATTGTCACATTAGTATATTGCAAGGACTGCTGGTATTGTAAATGACACCTGCAGGTCATATACATCCTCATCTTAAATTCTTTACTGTGACACACATCCTTAACTGTTTCTGTGACCTTTGGAAAACCACAGCCTGTACACCAAACCTATTTATTAAAGCACTTGATTGTAGCCCCTATCAACCTTGAACTTTCCTTGCTTCCAAAGAGTTGTCTTTACATCTGGTCATCCACCTTTTTATAAAAGTGTCTCTTTTATAGCACATTCCCTTCTTTTTTTTGTGTGTCCCTGTACTTAGAGCACTCTTAGTAAAAATAAAATGCTTTCACAACAAAATAGAATGCAGAAAAACAAAACAAAAAAAAACAACAAATAACATAAATGTTTTACAGAATCACTGTTCTCAATGTAGAATATCAAAGAGGTGTAAGATTTTATTAGTGAATGCAACATTCTGTTATCTAGGCATTTAATATAAATTTACAAACTACTTTACCAAGAGCACTATTTAGTAATAAATATTTGGATTTACTAAAGGTGTAAAGAATGTTCACTTACCAAAGTGGATGTTCTTTGAGTTTAGCAAAAAAGGAACGTTGTGTTCACTTCAATCAACATTTTCTAACCTCAGTAAACAATCATTTTTATGTGATCACTTTAGTGATTTAACCCCCTTTGAATTATAATGTTGCTTGGTGAACATACCAAAGTGTTATATTCCCTTAGGACTAACAGATAAGTCTGTTGTCATTTTTTTAAATATGCTTAGTGTATTATGCATAGTAAAGTATACTAAGCACAATAGCTGTGAAAACAATCTGTTTGGCTCCAGGCTGTCATTACTTATGTGTTTGTTAACAGCTTACCGACCAGCCGCCGTCATTATGCTGCGGCAGGTCGGCACGATCCCGTGAGCTGTCGTAGCTTTATGTCAGCTACTTTAAGCAGGATAGCAGGTGCGTACGCCCGTTGCACTGCAGGGGTGCAGATGTTCGTGGCCAGCGGTCGCAATGAATGCCGGCCACGCGCCATCGTGGGCATGATAGGCAGAACAGGGGCGTGTGTGTGTAAACACACAAATCCCTGTTCTGTGAGGGGAGAAGAGGCAGATTGTCAGTTCGTACTAGCTAGAAACCACGATCTGTCATCTCCTATAGTCAGTCCCCTCCCCCCACAGTTAGAACACACACTAGGGAACACAGTTAACCCCTTGAATGCCCCCTAGTGTTAACCCCTTCCCTGCCAGGGACACAGTAATCAGTGCATTTTTGTTTACAAACGTTTTTATTGCAGAATGATTTAACATCTGGGTGTACAAGCATAGTGGAAACAAGAAGTACATTGGCCGCCAAGCCTGTAACAGCTTAAAATTATATCCCACACAATGCATTCAACATTTCTCAAAACAGTACATAATGAACCCATTAAATCAGAGAAAAAAGAATACAGAAAGTATCAAGAAACCAAAAGAAAATAAAAAGAAACTCACAATTGTGACATATGTGCAACCCTAGCATATTAAAAGTGCCATCATTCAACAAGGATGCTATATTCAACAACTGCTTGAACATAAAAGATATGGAACATTTAAGGCACTCGACAGATAGATTCTATCAAGTAAGACTATAATCAGTCTTATTGTGTTTCGGCCGCTGGGACCAAAGGATCCCCTAGTCTGTCACTAAGCAGGTGGGCCTTCCAAATATTCCATTTACGGTCAAAAATGTGCATGGAGTCCAGGAGAGTATGATGTATTCTTTCCATAGTCCTAATGGACTCCATACGCAAAATCACCTGCGACCAAGATACATGGGAACGTTTCCAGTTCATTGCTATTGCCCAATGAATTGCACTAAAAAGAGTGTGGATTAATTTCTGTAGGGGGAGGGGAACAGCTGGGAGCTCCGCAAACAGCAGACACATTTGACAGGTCAAGGTAATCGATACTTCAGAGAGAAGTGTTATAAGAGATGTAGTTTTATGCCAAATGGCGTCTAAGGCCTTACAACTCCAGAATGTGTGCAACAGCGTACCCCTGTCCTGGCATCCCCTAAAGCCTGTGCCAGGAACCAGAGGATACATTCTGTGGAGACGGTCCAGAGTGTAATACCATCTTGTGTGAAGTTTGAATACCGTTTCCTTTATGGATATAGAGCGTGTACATTTGTGCATGTTATCTATCATATCCTGCCAGTCCTCAGCAGAGAACTCTTGGGCCATCTCAGCCTCCCATGCCTCCATTGCAATAGATTTTCGGGGGGAGTTGAAATCGTTAAGGTATCTATAAAGTATGGAGCTGGTCCCCTTATCTCTCGAAGCCTCCCCGCATAGAGATTCAAATGAAGTCTTCGACAGTTCCACTCCGCCAGCAATAAGTGCTGAGTAAAAGTGTCGTATTTGCAAGTATTGGTGAAACTCAAATTGACCCAGAGCGTGGGATTGCTGCAAGTGAGCGAAAGAACAAAAGGAGGCATCCTGCAACAAAGATTCGAGGTTCACCAATCCCTTCGCAATCCAGTTAAAGAATGACGATGCGGAGGAAAAGGCCAGAGGGAATGAGGGCTCTCCTAGAAAAGAAGATAGAAGGGGCGTACCCGATTGTAATTTAAACTTCTTAGAGTAGAGGGACCATAGATAAAGTGATTGGCCTACTATATTATTAAGAGGGGTGATGTCTTTTGGAGATATGGAGCGTGACCAAAGAAGACCTGGGAGGTAATAAGGAGCCACCGAGATCCGCTCAAATTGTAGCCATGGTATAGAGGCTGGGGATGTATGCCACTGCGCCAATTGGATAAGGCGAGATGCCAGGAAGTACTTCCATAGATCCGGACATCCCAAGCCCCCCTCACCTGAGTTTGATACATCAATAGACGTCCCATTCGGGTTTTTTATTTGCCATATAAACCTGAGCAGATCTGTCTGGATCATCTGCAGAGAGACATACAGAGGTAGGGACCTGAAGAGGAATAAAAGTTTAGGGAGGATGTTCATTTTAACTGCTTGGATTCTTCCTAAGAATGATATACGGTATGAGGACCATTGATTTAAAAGGTGCTTGACATTAGAGAAAGCTGGAGGGTAATTTAAGGAGTATATCTGTTTGAGAGAAGGGGCTAGTTTAATACCAAATATTGCAAAGAAACATGATTCAATGAGAACTTAAATTTTTCTTTAAGAGTAGTCAATAGAGGTTGTGGAAGGTGAATGGGCAAAGCTGATCACTTGGAGGGGTTAACACCTAGGCCCACTTAGCTTATAGAAGGAGTCAAGGGAGGACATAAGGTTAGGGAGGGAGACTAGAGGGTCAGAAATAAATAAAAGTACATCGTCCGCATAAAGGCTAATTTTAAATTCCCGACCGCCTTTCGTGTATCCCTTAATGTTCGGGTCATTGGAGATGGATCTAGACAGGGGCTCCATGGCAAGAGCAAACAAAAGAAGGGAGAGGGAACACCCCTGTCTAGTGCCACACTTCAGAGAAAAATAGTCTGAGTTACATCCCGGAAACTTTATACGGGTACTGGGGTGATGGATTAAAGCCATGTATAAATGCCCTACTAAATCCAAATTTTAGTAATACTGCGTCCAGATACGTCCAAAGAACACTGTCAAATGCTTTGTTTATGTCCAAACTCAAAAGTAATACTTGGTTCGAGTGCATATGAGCGTCTTGGAGAATATTGGTGGCTAAACGGATGTTATCTAATCTGCCTCGATGGGATAAAGCCAGTTTGGTCGGGGGATATCAAGGTCGTTATAACTTTAGCCAGTCTGTCTGCCAAAATTCGTCCAAATATCTTTAGGTCATTATTTATAACAGAAATGGGGCGGAAATTTTGGGGAAGGGTATGATCTTTGCCTGGTTTGGGAATGAGGGACATGTTAGCTAGCAACATTTCCTCCGGGAATTGTTTCACTTTGAGAATATGGTTGTACAGGTTGGTCAGTGTAGGAAGTAAAGATTCAGCAAATTTTTTTGTAGTAGACGGCAGAGAATCCATTAGGGCCTGGGGCTTTGGAGGGTTTAAGGGAGGAGATAATAGATGCAACTTCCTCTGACAAACAGGGGGCAATGAGGATTCCCAACTGCTCCTCTGATAGCTGAGGAAGCGAGAGGGTATCTAACCAAGACTATGTGGGAGGAGGAAGAGAAGGGTCTGGGCCTGAAAATAGTTTCTGGTAGAAGGAGGAAAAGATATTTAGAACGTGTTTGGGATGGGAGGTGAGGTTGCCGTTATGATCTTTCAATTTATAAAGGTGGGTCGGTTGGGTGGACTGTTTGAGCTTACGTGCAAACATCATGGAAGCTGAGTTACTATGAAGGAGGAAGCGGGCTTTGGACCATCGAAGAGATTTTTCTATGTGTCCTGAAAGTATGTCATCTAGGGCCCTTCTCTTTTCAGTGATCTTGAGGAGCAACTCCTGTGAAGGTGTCTGAGTGTGTCTGTGATACAGTTGTTTTAGTTCTAAGGTGAGTTTATGAGTCTCCTGTTGTTTTTGGCGTTTTTGAGTAGTGGAGATTTCTATTAGGTGGCCCCTCATCACAGCTTTATGAGCTGCCCAAAGGGAGATGGGAGAAATATCCTCCACATTGTTGAGCTTAAAATATTCTTTGAGGCGCTCCAACAGCTGCGTCAGGATCACAGGGTCAGTAAGTAGTGCATCATTAAGGCGCCAGGACCTGGCCGTATGTGGGAGGCCTAGACAAGAAATATAGGTGGAGACCATGTGATGGTCTGACCAGAGGCAAATATGTATATTGGCTGAGGTAGAGTTCACTGTCAGAGAAGGAGTGCAGAAAATATAATCCAGGCAGGAGTAGCTATCATGGGGGTGGGAATAAAAAGTGTATTCTTTAGAGCCTATGTTGTGGGCCCTCCAGACATCTATTAGTTGAGAGGTCTTCAGGGAATGTTGAAGGGATTTGGGAAAGGCCTTAGAGGTAGGGCATGTTCGGCTTCTATCTAGCCCTGAGTGGGCTACTAAGTTAAAATCACCTCCAATTAACATGTGGGGGAGTGGAACCTATCCAGGGTCTGGAAAAATTCTTTTAAAAATGTAGCCTGTGAGGCATTAGGCGCATACACTGAGGCCAAGGTTAACTGTTTATTCTGGATGGAACCCTGAACTATCACAAATCGACTGCCTGGATCTTTATATATCTGTTGAGCCTGAAACAGCACCGAGTTCCTAATGAGGATAGCACCCCCCTAGACCTAGACCCATAGGTGGTGAAGTAACACTGTTTAAAAGTTTTATCCAAATACGATGGGTGGTTATCCCTGGAGAAATGTGTCTTCTGAAGTAGAATAACATCAACTCCAAGAGATTTATAAGCTTTAAATGCTTTTCGCCTTTTTGAGGGGAATTAAACTATTTTACATTGTGGGAAATTACTTTAATACCCATGGTGTATTAATAGTGGGACAGTTAGGATCAAAAAGGGGTCCAGGTCGAGAGGGGGTGCCCACACAACAGTATAGTCTATCCCAAGGTAAGACACAACTAAGGTGTATAACCTTACAAGGATATGTGCAAATTCAATCTGAAACAGCAACACATGTATCATTATGACGGAGCCATCTGATGTGAGTAGCACAAAAAAAAGCAAAAAAATAACACCAGGAACAAAAAGGAACAAAGAAACTAGGAACCTGAGAACCAGGCCAAAAAATGGCCAGACATAGTCTAGGGGGGTCATGGGGAAAGACATCCCATAGACCCAAAAAGAGGTGTCCATTCGGACCAAGGGGTCCAACACTCTGAGTTTTTGTGTCTGTGTAATCTGAGAGTTTACCTGTGAGGGATCCACCCGCTCTGACATCACTAAACAGATGAAGAGCCGGCAGGCCCCCAATGGTGAAGAGTGTAGGGTCAATCAAGCGGACACAACCGGGAATCCGCAATGAGCCAGGAGAGTCATGGAGCATCAAAGCATGGTGGGAGAGGATCATAGTTCTCCACCTTGAGGGAAAAAAACAAAAGGAGACAAAAAAAAAGAAAAAGGTAGAGAGATGTGACAAAAAGATAGGGCCCTATGAATCCTATCACAGGAAAAGGCCGTCAAAGGGGAGTCAGGCAGGAGAGATTGAAATAGCTTCTGAATAGCAGGTAATAAATCGGTAACCGATTCAGGTACTCCACGCACCCTAAGATTATTATGTCGATTCCTGTTGTCTAGGTCCTCAATGTGAGCTTGGAGTTCCAGGACCGTTTCGGACAGGGATTCATGCTCCTTTCTGAGATCTGAGTATACTAGGGTCAGCAAGTCAGTTCTGCTCCCCAGAGCTGCAATCTCAAGAGACAACGTGTTGGTAGATTTATGCAGCTCTGACTGGAATTTCTGGGCAATCTTGTCATACATTAGAGTGAGACTCTCATCCAGATCCGCCTTAGTAAGTTGTAAAGAATACTCACAGTCTCCCAGGGAGTGTGACGGCGAGGAAGCTGCAGCAGGATGGTGTGCCTGTGACTGTGTCCTCCGGGTGCCATCTTGGGCCTGCATGTTGCTCTCTCTCACTCTCAACAAATAGGTTGTAAGTGATGGTTGGGCCGGTTTACTGCTGCGATTTTTGGGTCCCGGCATGTGCTGGATGTTCCGCCGGGGGGTGCTGGGAAGAGTAAAACTCTGTGTGGATGGCCCCCGGGGAAGTGCCGTTCGTCTCCGCGGCTCACGGAGCTCTCAGCCCTTGCTTCCTCCTTGGTTCGCGCCGCGCATGCGCCCCCAATCAGTGCATTTTTATAGCACTGATCACTGTATAATTATCAATCGTCTCAAAAATGTGTCAAAAGTGTCTGATGTGTCCGCCATAATGTCGCAGTCCCAATAAAAATCACAGATTGTCGCCATTACTAGTAAAAAAAAATAGTAATAATAAAAATGCCATAAATCCAGCCCCTATTTTGTAGATGCTATAACTTTTGCGCAAACCAATCAATATACACTTATTGCAATTTTTATTACCAAAAATATGTAGAAGAACACAAATCGGCCTAAACTTAGGAAAAAAATTAGCTTTTTTAAATAAAAATAGGTATATTTTATAGCAAAAACTACAAAATATTGTGTTGTTTTTTTTCAAAATTGTCGCTCTTTTTTTGTTTATAGCGCAAAAAATAAAAACTGCAGAGATGATCAAATACTACCAAAAGAAAGCTCTATTTGTAAAAAAAAGGACCTCAATTTTGTTTGGGTACAGTGGCGCATGACCACGCAATTGTCAGTTAAAGCGATGCAGTGCCGTATCGCAAAAAATGCTCTGGTCATTGAGCAGCCAAATCTTCTGGGGCTGAAGTGGTTAAAAAATGTAACGCTCTGCAAAGTTTTGTGAAATGAGATATTAGTGGCATCACCAGTTGCATAAGAGGTCTCTACTACTGGGTCAGATACAGGGTTGTGTCCTCAGCAGACTGGAGTTCAGAGCTGTCTTTTCAAAGGCTACATTTGAGGTAGGTTCTCTATAATTGAATGCATTCTCCATGTAAGAAAAACAAAAATTATTTATTGTTTCAACCTTGCAGACCTACATGATTCAGTAAAATAATAAAATGAGTCAACCTCTCCATTTGCACCCACATTGTTTGTGAAGCAAAATCACAGTCTCCAATAGATCAAGTGGCTCCTATTATTATACTTTTTTTTTTAATTATTATACTGGATTTAAATATCACCCTTTACAAAATGAAACAAAAAGCACAGTTATAATACAATTTAATACAAGAAGAATCAGACATGAATAAATCTTAATGTGGATATTTAATATAGAGATTGCAGACAGGGATCTAAACAGGGTTTTTTAGGAGTAGCCAAAGTAGAAGCACATTGTTTGCTTTTACACACTCCCACCCCCCACCACACACTTTTTCCTAAAAAGGAACTCCATGAAAATAAAAACGATGGTAGAACAAGAGAATTTCTAGTTCATTGCTTTTTAATTACCTTGAATACTTGCATGGATAATTGTCTGTCTTGTGGAAAAAAAATGGTAATTGTGATTCATGAATTGTAGAATTTGCTCTGCATGGACAGTATATATTCGGGCCTTTAATTACATGATTGTGAGGAGCACAAGCAGTAACAAGCCGGTCACTTGTGGGGATGATTCTGTAATGAATAGAGAAATAGTTAAAGACAATTTTCACAAAAAAATAATAATAATAGTAATAATTATACAGTTGTTGAGGTAAAATTCATGAATACCTGGATTGACAATGTTTTACATATTATTAGACCTAAGGCACCCTTTGCAATTTTTTTTTTTTAGGAAAGCATTTAATTTATTGTTTAGACTGTGCACCTATTCCACATTTTTACAGTTTTAGGCCTTCTTGTCTTTGGTGATGTTCTTAAAGTAAACAGCTTTGACCTGGATTGTCTGTATAAACCATTTATATTTTTATAGAAGGTGACTATGATCCCTCCAAATCATCATTTTCAAGGGTACATAAATAATTCAATCAATTTAGTTATGGTCCTCTATGCCCTTGTTAATTAATTTGGTGTTATCTTCACTGCTCCAGTTTGAGGACATTCTTGGTGTTAACTGGTACCCAAAACGTACCTGCATATTCAAGAAGGGCTTAATGATTGCTTTATTTAGAGGAATATTAGGACCAAAAAACTTAAAGATAAAAACTAAAGATATAGCACATTATTAGCTATTGTCATGAATTGTTTATGATGTTTCATAGCACAAATAGCACTTTATTTAAAGAGAGCACATTATTAGCTATTGTCACTTATTGTTTTTGCTGTATTATGCATATTAAACAGTGATGTTTATTATTTTTTCTTTACGTAAATAGACAGTGAGCCATTTTTATTTATTTATACGTTTTATTGTTATCCAGTATTCAGATATAGTGGTTGCAGCAGGCTAGACCTGTATTAGCCATCAAGCATTTTTGCTTTTATTTTTAAAATCAGGACCGAAACACTAAAATATGCTGAATAACTAACACTACTGAAGAAAGTTGCATAATATGCAGCATTATTGTGTTTCCTTGTGATTTGTTCAAAAAAAAGAATGATTGTCATTTCCTTGTCAATAAACAGCAAAGCCCTAATGTTGAACCTTGCAACTTAATTTGTACAACATCTATCCATATGCTGATCCTTACTCACCAAAAGAACATATAACTGACTCTGCCTAACACCTTCTCCATGCATGTGTGACCACTACAGTGTCAACAACCCTGAGCCACCAAGTAAGTAGAATCTAGAAACAGCTTATAATGGATACTGCAATTAGCAAATGGATAGTTAACCATTTACAATTAGTTTAGTTGTATTTCTGTGAATTAATGTATAACAAACAAGTGTTCTTTAGGGGTTTTTCTCCTGCACCCCTTAAACTACAATTCATAGTGCCTGTCTTGTGGGGGCACAAGATCACCAGCACACCACAACATAGTCCATACTTTGGAAAAAACAAGGTACTGGCTCAATCCCAAGCTTAATTCATCCTGCTCATTCAGGTGTGTCCAGTTCAATCTCTTAGGCTGTTTTCAGACTGATGCGAATTGGATGTGGGTTTCCCCGCATCCAATTCGCATGACAGGAGACTGTGACTGGCTTTCAATGGAGCCAGTTTACACTTCTCTGGGATGGCCTGTGCGTCTTTGGCTCCATTTCAGGTCCAACTTAAGGCAAAAATTCGTACCTGATTCCCACCTGAAACAGAGAACAAGGACGCACCGGATCCCTTCAGAATCAAAATCTCTGTAATCAGAGTTTGGGAGCTCTTTCCACCCAAAACTCTTTGAACCTCCACATATTCTGTTCTGTATGAGTTAACAATTCTGAAAGTACTGAAAATCAGTTCTCTCCTTTCTGGCCAGACAGCCCCGAAACCCCTCACCCCGCATACATACCTTCAAATCACCCTCCTCAAAGGAACAACCGAAATAGTGAGGAAATATGCCTGCCACTGAGGACCCAACTGTGGCATTCTGTACACTCCCTAAAGTTTACTTACTACTTTAAATAAAAAATTAAAAAAAAATAAAAAAACACGATAACTATTGTTGTCATCATCATTATCAACAACACAATGATTACATTTCCCTTTTTTTTTGTTATTGTTATTATTTTTAAGTTTATAAAAATACCATGTATTTTAACAAAAGTTTTTAATTGGGTCAAGTGGTTCCAGACCACAAGTTACATTCTCCGGCAAGAAATCAAGAGAAAGAAAATCCAGCTCAGCACACATACTCAAATTAAGAAGCTAAGTCTCCAAAGAAATATGATTGTAACTTCTTCCAAAGGGCAAAAAAAAAAAGTTTGCAGAAGTTTCTTTTTTTTCACTTTGAAGTTTAGGCCAGAAATCTTTGACATTCACAATCACAAATTAATTGGGAAGAGTGTAGGTGTGGCGCTATTGCTCTTAAAGAGACTTTAATATTAAAGTGCTTAAAATAAAGTGCTGAAATGTATCAAAAAAACTATGTGGGAAACAAATTGAATGTATGTGAGACAGTCTTTGCATATAATTAAATTGATTAGTGCTGATGTGTTGCACCCTCTGCAGAGATCAAGATATAGATGCCTTTGGGGTTAATGAGGACGTGTACTGATGGCGTGTATGAAAATAACAAACCCCTGTGTGCTCTTACTCCTATTATACGTTCCACAGATGTTAATAAAAAGTGAGGGGGTTCGACCTCCTGCTGAAAAAAGCTAGTTGCATAGGCTGATGTTTCCAACGTACAATGGTTATAATTGATACAAGACCAACTAAAATGTGCTTATCAAAAAAACATTTTTGATAAAAAAATGTGCACCAGAAATTATAATGTTAATAAAAAACAAAAACAAAAATATACAGTACATGGAACTAAAAGTATATAAACAATATTATTCACATTTGAAGCAGTGGTAAACAAAAATAAACAAAGTGACTTGTGCTCTTTCAAAGTGTCCAGTGCTTTGCAAAAAATATTGCTTTTTCTTATCCTCTTGAGTGATAATAGTGCTGGTGATCTTATCTGTGCTATTATTATGAATGCACTCACCAAATGGCCATACCCCCCCCCCCCCCCCCAGGGGTACTGCACAGCCACAGTATATGCCACTGTGTAGCACTCTGGAAACGATCAGTCGATCTGTGGTTTGCTGATAGCGTTCCGCCAGATTACCATTTGAAGAAGAGAAGAATGCCCATAGCATAATACCGCTTTGTAAACTATTTATTTATTAAAAAATGGAGATATACTCACATTAGCTCTAAAAATTACAGGCAGGTAATGAAAATACAGGCGCCGGGAAAAAAACACCATCTATGGCCCTGACCGGAAGTGACGCAAAGACGTTCTGTAACTCCGCCCTATGCATTTCATCTTTCAAGACATCATCTGGAGCGTCCATCTTGCTACACTTCCCGTCATTTTATAGTGTGATGTGTCCCTAGGGGGCCTGCGCATGAAACAATGGCAGCCATTTTTGATAAGATTTTGAAGACCGAAGCCCGTTCTTGTATAAAGGTTAATGCACTTATAATCTAGCTAAATAAATGTATGTACCATCGTATTAAGCTTTATAAATGCCGTGGATGTATGTACGAATATAATAGTGGGTAATCACTAACGTTCTCAGTGAATCATTCTCACCGAAAAAAGACTCCCCACCACATGGACTTTATGGTTACCGCAATTAAATATTCATGTGTGTACCGGAAGCAATGTTCCAATCGGGGGTCATTACACACTAATTTCTGATCGGGGTCACTACACACTATAAAAACAAAAACTTTTTTACCTTTGATAAACTTTAAACATGATCTCTAAATATACTCGTCCATTATAAAATATATTAATATATATATACACTTATAGAAATCACATCATTAAAATTACGAATGTAATGCAAATAAAATTATGAGGAACCTAATATGTACCACAATGGAAAATAGTTTAATAAGATATTATTAAAAAATTATTAATAATAATAATAATAATAATAATTACCAATAATTATGGCAAGGTAGAACACTGAAGTTCTCAAAAGACCATAAATGCAGGGTTTGCAAATATATGCATAAATGTATAAAACACACAAGAAAAAACACACATGCATACATTTACTAAAGAAACTATAGACTGCTGTAAAACCCAAGAAGGTGAATTCTAAATTATTTAATAGTAAGGATGGAGACTCTATGCACTACCTAAAAAGACAAAACATAAAAAGATTATGACTGAAAATCCGTATATATTGTTGTTGCCCAGACTAATGCCCTGTACACACGGTCGGATTTTCCGACGGAAAATGTGTGATAGGACCTTGTTGTCGAAAATTCTGACCGTGTGTGGCCTCCATCACACATTTTCAATCGGAATTTCAGACACACAAGTTTGAGAGCTTGCTATAAAATTTTCCAACAACAAAATCCATTGTCGGAAATTCCGATCGTGTGTACACAAATCCGACGCACGAAGTGCCAAGCATGCTCAGAATTAGGGATGAGCTTCGAGTTCGAGTCGAACTCATGTTCAACTCGAACATTGGCTGTTCGCCGAACAGCGAACAATTTGGGGTGTTTGTGGCAAATTCAAATGCTGCAGAACGCCCTTTAAAAGTCTATGGGAGAAATCAAAAGTGCTAATTTTAAAGGCTTATATGCAAGTTATTGTCATAAAAAGTGTTTGGGGACCTGGGTCCTGCCCTAGGGGACATGGATCAATGCAAAAAAAAGTTTTAAAAATGGCCGTTTTTTCGGGAGCAGTGATTTTAATAATGCTTACAGTGAAACAATAAAAGTGTAATATCTCTTTAAATTTTGTACCTGGGGGGTGTCTATAGTATGCCTTTAAAGGGGCACCTGTTTCCCATTTTTAGAACAGTCTGACAGCAAAATGACATTTCAAAGGAAAAAAAGTCATTTAAAACTTGCCGGTCCGACAATACACATAAAAGTTCATTGATAAAAATGGGGAACCCCCGAACCAAGATTAAAAGAAAATGACGTGGGGGGTCCCCCTAAGTTCCAAAAATTTTTAAAAAAATGGCGTGGAGTCTCCCTCAAAATCCATACCAGACCCTTATCCAAGCACGCAACCTGGCAGGCAGCAGGAAAAGAGGGGGGACAGGAGAGTGCCCCCCCTCCTGAACTGTACCAGGCCACATGCCCTCAACATTGGGAGGGTGCTTTGATTTTTCATGTTCGTGTCCCATAGACTTTAACGGTGTTTGCGTGTTCAAACTAATTTTTTGCCTGTTCGCAAGTTCTGGTGCGAACCGAACAGGGGGTGTTTAGCTCACCCCTACTTAGAATAAATTAAGAGACGAAAGCTATTGGCTACTGCCCCGTTTATAGTCCCGATGTACGTGTTTTACGTCACTGTGTTTAGAACGATTGGATTTTCCGTCAACTTTGTCTGACCGTGTGTATGCAAGACAAGTTTGAGCCAACATCCATCGGAAAAAGTCCATGGATTTTGTTGTCAGAATGTTCGATCAATGTCCGACCGTGTGTACAGGGCATAATACTAAATTTATATGGGTTTCTGATTCATTGTATATGTGAAGAGAGGGCAATAAAAATAGGTGGGGTAAATGATTGAAAAATTAAAATAATAATGTAATAAAAATGACTTATCTACAGTGAATCTGTATTAGCCCAAATTTGCTTAGTTTATGTAAGGGGATATGACTCAATAATTCATCAGTAAGCAATTCAAATCTATGTCTATGTTTAGCCCTGCTGGTTGGAGAGTATCTACCATATATACTCGAGTATAGGTCGACCCGAATATAAGTCGAGGCACCTAATTTTACCACAAAAAACTGGGAAAACATATTGACTCAAGTATAAGCCAAGGGTGGGAAAATGCAGCAGCTACTGGGTAAACAATGCCCTTCTGCAGCCTCACTGTGCCCATTTGCAGTCTAATTGTGCCCATCTGTAGTCTCACTGTGCCCATCTGTAGTGTCACTGTGCCCATCTCTAGTGTCACTGTGCCCATCTCTAGTGTCACTGTGCCCATCTGTAGTGTCACTGTGCCCATCTCTAGTGTCACTGTGCCCATCTTTAGTGTCACTGTGCCAATCTGCAGCCATACCTTCCAGTAGTAAAACAGCATGTGTAACAGCGTGCGTCTCCTGATGTGTATGTAGTCTGTTCCGCCGTCCATTGAAAGAAAGCCCCGCCTCCTCCTCGTCCGTGCTAGAGGAACACTGATACAATGCTGGGAAACTGTATCAGTGTTCCGTCTATCAGAGACGAGGAGGAGGCGGGGTTTTCTTACAATGGACAGCGGAACAGACTGCATACACAGCGGGAGACACACGCTGTTACACAGGCTGTTTTACTAATGGAAGTTGCGGCTCACTCGAGTATAAGCCGAGGGGGGGGGGTTTGCAGCCAAAAAAATGGGCTAAAAAACTTGGCTTATACTCAAGTATATACGGTAATTGAAAAATCCATTTAGTTTCGTGAGATTTTAGTTTTTTATCCCCTCGCCAGTGGCCTTTAATTTTATCTATAGCATAGAAAATCATACATGTTGGATCTCTTCTGTGATAATTTCTAAAGTGCCTCGAGACACTATGCTTATTAAAGCCATTTTTTATATTATTAATGTGTTGCCGGATTCTGACACTCAGCTGCCTTGTGGTTCTTCCCACATATTGTTTATGGCATGGACATTCTATGATATAGGTTACGTGGGTACTATTGCAAGTTATTAATTCTTTGATGTTGTATTGTTTTCCATTTGCTGTGGAGGTAAAATTTATTTTCTTCTTGTTGGTTTTCTTGCTAACCCTACATGGTAGACATTTTCCGCACTTGTAGAATCCTTTTACTTTTTTAAATATTTTAATCTGTTTCGGTGGATCTAGGGCATTGTGTACCAGTCTATTTCTCAAAGATGGCGCTTTTCTATAGATGAAAGTAGGTCTAGTTGGTAGTATGGATCTTAAAGCTTTATCAGACTGTAGAATTGGCCAATGTTTTTTTATTACCATTTCTAAGGCTTTATGCTGTTTATTATATCCCGTGAGGAAAGCCATGTCAATGTGCTTGTTCTTCTTTTTTTTCTATTTTCTGACTTTCCTTCTATCATCATATTTCTGTCCATCTTTTTAACCTTTTCTTTTAGTGCTTCACAAACACAAGTTCACGAGGCACAATGACACACCACTACTCTTAAAACTCCCTCAATAGTAGGTAAAGGTAAAAGAAAAGAAAATTTCCTGTTTAACACAGAACATGTTTTTGTCAGAAAATCTATCCATTGATCTTTTTGTTTGTCAGTGCAACCCACTAAATCATTTAATGTTTTTTTTCCAGATAAAATAACAGTGTTTACTGTATACTGACTGTCAAAAATTTCTAGATGTTCAAATATCAGTGTTAACATTTATTATTATAAGAGCTGTCATAAAAAAACTTAGGGAGAAACAAACCAAACCCCCCTCGATTATGGATTACGAGCGTTGGTGTTGTCAGGCCATGGAGCAGAGGGGAGGGTTATCTATAATCTATACGTCACTTGCAAGGAACACTAACAAACTACCTTATATGTTGGCTTGGGAAAAAGACCTCCAAGACACATGGGATCTGGAGGATTGCCACAAGTCATTCTCCAGATCACGCAAAGGTATTTTCAATACCTCTTTCAAGGAAGCCAACATTAAACTCTTTACGAGATGGTACCTTGTACCCACTAGATTAGTGTCCATTTTCCACCTCATTTGCAAAGTCACGAGCTGCGCTATCCCTCAAATCCCGTCCATAGCTTTGCTTAATGGATTCATCCCGAGTATTCCCAAACTAACCCGCAAATTGATTCTTTTTATTCTAACTGGGGCAAAAATTTCTATAGCCAAGGCCTGGAAATGACAAAGTTTCTCTAATGTTCACGAAAAGGAAAATTTCCTGGATAATGGCCCAAGAAGAAATAGTAAGTGTCATCTTGGACACAACCAAACAATTCAAAGTGACATGGGAACCCTGGGCCCAATACATGGGCATCTCTCTGCTACCCAGAAACAATGGTCCCTGAACATTGGGCTTAACATCTCAAAGGCTGGCAACTCCTTCTTCTCTTATCTATCCTCTTCCTACTATTTTTCCTTTTCCTCTTGTGTACTCTACATTCCTCACTACCTGTTAATGGATCACACGACAGGGTTCATATGACCTAAAGAGTTCCTAAACACAACCAGGATCAGATTTACTCCTGAGGTGCCTAATGAGACCGGTCCCTCAGTGGACCCAAAGCACCTACACATCTACACTACGATGGCTTCTATAGGTTTTAGAATGGTCAGAGTCGGTGGTGCATCCACCTTATCCCGGGCACAGCTTGACCCCATTGGGGGTGTCTGGAGTGAGGGGGAACACCAACGCCCTCCTAATTTATATTACACACAAACCACCAGATAGATGCTAACAGAGAGTACATTTGGCTCTTACCTTGGCCTTACAAACCTGGATAATCCAACCTTATGTCAATAAGATGATCAATGTTTTGTACTATGACCTCTCTGTCTTGTTGATTTATTGAAGACCAATAAAAGCTTTTAAATTAAAAAAAAAAAAAAAAAAAAAAAAACTTAGGAGAAACAACCTTAATGGATAGATCATATTAAGAAAAATATTATATTGCGTACAAACTTCACAAACATTGTAATAGTATGCTTATTTGTTCCTGTAACTGATAGATACTTATTTTGTTTTTAGAGCTAAACACCTCTCCTAGAAGTTCTCAATGTAAAGAATGCATACTAGTTTTTAAGAAAAAGCAGTCAAACCCATTTAATTTATTGTAAATTCCTTACCATACTAAGGTAATTGCAGGCATTATTACTTGCACATTACCATGAGGAATGTTGCCCATTAATGGCAGTTGTGTTAGGTGGCCTATTTATTTTAAACGGGCTGTCAGTGAACATAATGCACCCAAAATAATTAAAGCCCCATTTATTTAATGCACTGTACCACAATGCAGAGTTAGTTGCAGTTCAACACAAGTGCATTGTAAGTGAGCTTGGCAAGGAATGCCGGGGTGCTGCTGAAAATTAACAGCACCACAACAAAGGACACAGCCAATTGTGTGTTATGCCCCGTACACACGGTCAGACTTTGTTCGGACATTCCAACAACAAAATCCTAGGATTTTTTCCGACGGATGTTGGCTCAAACTTGTCTTGCACACACACGGTCACACAAAGTTGTCGGAAAATCCAATCGTTCTAAACGCGGTGACGTAAAACACGTACGTCAGGACTATAAACGGGGCCACCTGCTTGCTGCTGCTGCTGCTGCAGTATCTCCCTTTCTTGTGAATTTTTTTTTTTTTTTTTTTTTTTTTTGTTTTTTGCAAATGGTACTAACTATAGGCTTGATAGTACAAACTATAGAATAAGAAGAAATTTCATAGTAACAAAAATGTGGAACATATAAGCTCATACTGGAACTATACTGTTGAATATATAAATCATCTTGCTGAATACTTGAATTAGATTGTATTATATCACTAAAACATTTGAATTATTTTGCTGAGCACCTGGGCCCTCATGCACACGGGCGGTTAGAAAAGCGCTGTGAAGACGCCGGTGTCTTTGCAGTGACTTTTTTTAACTTTTTTCAGCTTTTTTCAGCATTTTTGCAATAGCGTTTTTGAGCGTTTTTTTTTTTTTCTTGCAGCTTAGGAACGCCTATGCCACTTGCGGCTCAGAGACGCCTAGGTGGGCGTGAGGCCATGGACTGACATAGACAGGCCTTTTTGAGCTGCAGAAAGGGCTCAGAAAAGCAGCTGTGGAGACGTCCGTGTGCATGGGGACTTAATACTATGGTTTAAACAATTGAACAGCACCAAGGAATGCTTAATGTACTTAAGGTAGTAACTTAACTTCTGGAAAACGGGGACTACTTATATCTCATTAATTATTTCTATTATTGGATTGTGGGGAGGATGCCGGGTATGAGAATGGAACAAAAGAAATATTAGTAAAAATAAGTCAATTTAAGAAGGCTGGGAGATTTTTTCATCATTAAGAGACCCCAATCAAGGGGTATTCTGGAAGGCAGCTTCGAAGATCTTATAAATCCAGCCATAGAAACAAACATGAAGGGGAAAACAACAAGAAGTGCGGGAGCAATACCGAAATCACCTAGGACCAGCCTAGGCCCAAGTCCAGGCCCTATGAACAGGTATATACAGCAAGGAATCGGAGAAGGAGAGAAACAAGTGGGTTCAAAGGGCAGACAAATAGATACAAAAGAGAAGGACAACAAGGATAAAAAAGGCCAGTATAAAGTACAAACAGAAACCAGCCACCTCTCAGAACCCAGAATGGAGCCATAAATGGGAGAGGAAGACAGAGGAAAGGAGGAAGGACAACAAGGGCCACAGTTGCCAACAAAACAGGATATGGAAAAAATGTTCGCGGCACTAGAGAATTCCCTAAAAGCAGAGATGTCAACACTCCATAAAGATATGGGATATATGTTAAACAGAGTGGAAGAAGTAGAGATCAAAGTAGACCTACATCAAAAAAACATAAAGGAACTGGAAGACGAAATAAAGAAATTAAAACGGGAACAACAGGAACAATCATATAAAATAGAAGAGCAAGAAAATAGAGATAAAAAGAAAAACTTGAGAATACGTGGGTTACCGGAAACAGAACAAGCAGAAAATCTAATAGAAAAAATGAACAATCTCTTCAACCAAATCTTGGGAAAGGAAACAACTAACACAATAGGAATAGAAAGTGTCTTTCGAGTAAAAAAACCTCAAAGGTTCGCAAGGGAAACATCTAGAGATGTAATCGTACGCTTTGAAAAATGGGAAGAAAAAAAACAGATCTGGATAAACCTAAAGAGGAAAACACAAATAGAGTTTGCGGAAGGTAAATTACAAATATTTCAAGATTTATCTCAAGAAACGTTGAAAAGACGACGGATACTAAAGCCATTATTAGAAATCCTCCGGGAGCAAGAAATTCAATACAACTGGGGTTTTCCAGCATGTCTAATAGCAAGGAAAAACTGAATAAGTGCGAGGCTAAGACATGTGGAGGAGATTCCGGACTTTTGCAACAAACTAGAAATCCCCTCCCCAGAACTGGAAAAATACGCAAATAGTCAGGAGCGAATAACGGCAGGAGATGACCTGCAGTGGCAAGTAAATTCAAGGATCAGACATCAAGATGTGGACTCTCGAGGAAATTAATATCTGAGAAAATACCACACAACGGTGCAAGGGGCCTTAGAGTGGAAAGGGGGGGGGGCTGGGGTTGATGGGATGGGAAAAAAGGAATGTGAAAGGATTGGTAAAACACAACAAAAATGCAGGGAGAGGGAAACAGGGACTCACAGAGTGGACAGGGGGTCGCCCTATTAGTGCTTAGGCAGGGGGGGAATAGGGTGTCTTACAGAGCTCCGCCTCACAATAAATAGAGCAGAGGGGGCAGAGCGTGCCCCACAAAACAAAGTAAAACGCTCTCAGCTCTAGAGAATATGGGGGTAAAAAACCCATATCAGAAAAAAGGGAGGGGGAGGGTGGGAGGAGGGAAAAGGGAGGGAAGGAGGGTGGGGAGGGAAAGGTCTGAGTCACATGAGTGGTTACATAGGCGCACCTATTTTGAGACAAGAGATGAGGAGACCCCGTGCGTCCGCTGGGTGTCCCCTCCATCCGGTCACCTAGGGGGACCGCGTGGGGGGGGAGGGCCGGAGGATGGGCGGGGAAGAAAAGGCACAAGAATGGAAAACGTAAACAGCATAAAAATAATCTCTTACAATGTCCGAGGACTAAATTCCCCAGGGAAGAGAAACATCATTCTCCGAGAACTAGAAAAAAGTAAAGCAGAAATAATTTTCCTACAGGAGACGCATATAACCCAAAACTCAAATGCCAAAATTTATTCAAGAAACATACCAACATGGTATCAAGGAGACTCGCCAATAAGAAGGGCCAAAGGAGTAGCCATCGGTATAGGGAAAAATGTACGTTTTCTAATAGATCAAAGGAAAATAGACCCGGAGGGTCGATATCTTTTTATTACAGGAACTATACACGGGGTAAAATATACATTGGCGAATGTCTACTGTCCTAATAAGAACCCTAAAAAATATTTGATAGATATAATTAAAATACTAATGGAATTCAAGCAAGGAAAATTAATACTAGCTGGAGACTTCAACTTCAGCATGGATAATAAAATGGACAGTACCTCAAGAGTAAGGGACAAAGAGGTAAATCAACTAAAGAAATTAAAAAGAACATTATATGAACAGCAACTAATAGACCCTTGGAGAATTCAGCACCCCAGCACAAAGGACTACACATTCTACTCAACAGTACACAAAATTTACTCCAGATTGGATTACATCATGGTCGAACATAGAAACTTGGAAGAAATAGAAGAAACAAAAATAGGCATAATAACCGCCTCAGATCACAGCCCAGTAACCTTGAGAATGAAAATAAAAGGAGAAGTCCTTGAAAGGGGTCCATGGAGAATCAACAAAACTTTATTAGAAGACAGTGAGACCGAAAAAAGCATCATAGAAGAAATTAAAAGATATTTTGAGGAAAACGATACACCAGAGGTATCGAAAGCAACAATATGGGAGGCGCATAAATCTGTTATTAGGGGCAAGTTAATAGCCATAGGGGCAAGAAAAAAACAGGAAAGGAAGACAAACATGCAACAAATAATTACAGAAATTTATGAATTGGAACGAAAACATAAAAATCAAGTAAACAACAAAATCTTCGGCCTACTATCTCAAAAGAGAGAGCAATTAAAAGACTGGATGGAACAAGAAGAAAGGAAGGACTACAACAGAGTAGTACAAGAAAAATATAAATGGGGTAATAAACCAGGAAAATACCTAGCAAATCTGGTAAAAAAAAAGAAGTCTTTGAATTACATTGAGAAGATCAAAAATGAAAAAGGAGAAGTGGTAAATAAAACTACAGATATAGCGATAACATTTCAAAAATACTTCAGCTCCCTTTATGCAATAAAAGGACAGGAAAGTTGGAAAGAAGCGAATACAAGAACAAAGAAGATACAAGAATATTTAAAAAAAGCAAACTTACCAAAACTAAAAATAGACCAACTAGAAGAATTGGAAAAAAATATTACGCATGAAGAGGTAAAACTGGCATTAAAGGAAACTCCCGTAGGAAAAAGCCCAGGACCAGACGGGTTTACGGTCAAATACTATAAAAAATTTGAAGAACAGCTGACTCCAAAACTATTAGAATATATGAATTCCTTAGGGGAAGATGAAGAAATAAGAAGTGAATCGTTATTAGCTCATATTACAATACTACCAAAAGAAGGGAAAGACAAAGTTAACTGCTCAAGCTACAGGCCAATAGCCCTATTGAACGCCGATACGAAGCTGTACTCCAAGATCCTGGCCACTAGGATAAAAAAACTAATCCCACTGTGGATCAACCCGGACCAAACTGGTTTTGTCCCGGGGAGAGAGGGGCGGGACAACAGCCTAAAATCATTATTGATGTTGCACAAGAAGGTGCAGAATGAGACCCCAGTTCTATTCCTGTCATTGGATGTAGAAAAAGCATTTGACAGGGTAGACTGGGGTTTCATGATGGATACATTGCGGCATTTGGGTATCGGGACAAAAATGATGAAGTGGATAACAAATTTGTATAATGGCCCGACAGCAGTCGTAAAAGTAAATGGTAGACTCTCTTCAAAAATTAAGATGCAGAATGGAACACGGCAAGGCTGTCCACTGTCTCCACTATTATATGTATTGGCTTTAGAACCACTATTAGCAACACTCCGCAATAACAAAGAGGTAGAAGGAGCGAAACTAGGAGGAAAAGAGCATAAGATCGCTGCTTACGCGGACGACATCTTGATGTACGTATCCAACCCAAGAGTGTCACTCCCAAACATACTGAAAGAAATTAAAAAATACGGAGAACTGTCAAACTTCAAAATTAATCCAATAAAAACGGAAATATTAAACATAGGTCTAGAGAAAAAGGAAGTTCAGTTTTTACAAAAAGAATTCCCATTCACTTGGGTAAAAGAACTAAATTACCTTGGAATTAAAATAACTCCTAGAGTCGAAAAAATTTATCAGGCAAACTTTATTCCACTGATCAATGAGGTCAAAGAAGAAATGAAAAAGTTAAGAATACAGCCACTTTCATGGATTGGAAGAATAAATATGTTTAAGATGACGATATTACCTAAAATAAACTACAGATTACAGATGTTACCAGTAAAAATCCCGCAGAGCTTTTTTAAAATAATTAAAACAATCCTGCTAAAATACATATGGCTTAATAAAAAACCAAGAATTAATTACACGCTGATCACAAGGAAAAAGGAGCATGGAGGTCTTGCCGCTCTAGATATAAGTAGGTACTATAAAGCCATAGTTTTAACACGAATGTTAGAGTGGACAAATGAGAAAAATGAAAAAAAATGGGTGGAAATGGAAAGCACAATAAGTGGAGCCACACTACATAAGAATATTTGGATTCCACGGAAATATAGAATATTGGACACCGACACGCACGAAATAACAAAAAATGTATTTAAAATTTGGGACACCATCCACTTAAAGAATGAATGGAAATATAATTCACCACTATTAGCACTCACAGGATCGAATCTCTTCACCCCTGGGAGGGAAATATTTGAAATCCAAGGAATAGGTAACCCACAACTGAAAGATATCACTAGAAATGGTAAAATAAGAACACGAGTAGAAATAGAGGAAAGGAATGGATGGAAGATGAATGAATGGAAGTATACTCAACTAAGGCACCTAGTAAGCACAATACCACACCCACTGAGAGATGAAACAAAATTAACTGCACTGGAAAAGCTATGTAGCAATGAAACACCATTAAAAAACGGAACATCAAAAATTTATAGTATACTGACAGATTTGGAAGCACAAGAAAGACCAGAATATATAAATCAATGGGAAAAAGAAATGAATTTAAAAATAGATAACCAAAAAGTGGAAAAAATGATAGAAATGGGATATAATAAGGCTTGGGACATGAAGACCATAGAAATGAATTATAAACTAGTATCAAGATGGTATATGACCCCAGTAAGAATACACAGATTCCATCAAGATAGAACCTCCTTGTGTTGGAGAAAATGTGGCCAAATAGCAACGATCACACACATATGGTGGGAATGCCCAATAATAATGGAGTACTGGAAGGAAGTGTTAAATAACATAAAAGAAATAACTGGAGAAGAAATAAAACAAAATATTTGGACTTGCCTCTTCCATATCTACAATAAACCTAAGAAACAATATAGAAAATCAATAATACCTAACCTCCTGAATGCGGCCAAGGCCTTAATTCCCAAGAATTGGCTAAAAAGTGGAAAACCAGACATTAGAAACTGGCTAAAGGAAATAGATTATCACTACAAAATGGAAGGAGGAGAGAAAGGGGATAATAGTAGATGGGAAAGTTGGAAAAACTACAAAGTCTCGGATATTTATTTAGATAGGATAAAAGAAAGAATAGGTGCAGAGCCAAGTGGATAAATAAACAACATAAAGGAACGGACCAGACACAGGGGAGGGGGGGGGGCGAGGGGGAGGGGGGGCGGGGGGAAATAAGAGGGACTGAGAGAGATTAAGATAATAATAGGGTTTATAATTATAGAAGGCGTTTTGTCGTCGGGTTTTAAAATTATTTAAGAATATCCTAGAAGGGAAAAATAATAAAGATGTGACGGAAACAATCCACAATGATGTGAAAAAGGAGAAGAGATAAAGTTTGACACATAAAGTTGAAATAATGTCTCTCGGAAAACTTTCGCTGAAGTGGATAAAAAAAAAAAAAGAAAAAAATAAACGGGGCAGTGGCCAATAGCTTTCATCTCTTTATTTATTCTGAGCATGCGTGGCACTTTGTCCGTCGGATTTGTGTACACACGATCGGAATTTCCGACAACGGATTTTGTTGTCGGAAAATTTTAACTCCTGCTCTCCAACTTTGTGTGTTGGAAAATCCGATGGAAAATGTCTGATGGAGCCCACACACGCTCCAATCGGACATTTTCCATCGGAAAATCCGACCATGTGTACGGGGCAGTACTGTGTATTGCATAAATATGCGATAAAACATGCATGAGAGCTGGATATCAGCATCATGGGCTTCTGAACAAAGCAATTAGTATTTTGACAGATTCCATTTATGTTAGAAATTGCAGATTCATTATAAAAAAAATACTGAATTCAAATTATTCTTCTGCATACATTATAACTTTTTAGCTTACATGTGTCCTTGTTTTTTATTTTTTCTATATTTTTATTTTTTTTCTATTTCAAAATTTTTTATTTTGAGTTATAACATACATAAACATGTTTAACATCGGGACAACAGAGGATAAGCTTTGAGAATTAATACAGGAGTTATCCAATTGAATCTAGACAGAGCGCTACAATATATTATTAAGAGCACTATATTGGCTAAATCAGTGTCTTGCATATGAATAACATAGTTAAAGGAGCTCATTACATTTACAATATACATGCTATAGGTTAAATTGTGCATCCAAAGAATATACAATTATAACTTTACTGTGGTGGGATCAGGGCAGACCAGGGGAGTCCCCTTTTACACCCAGCACCCCCAAGCTGATCAAGCTGTGCCTGGCGGGGTTCTGAACCCTAGAGCCATTCCCTCCATCCCACCACATGACCTAAGTTGACAAACTACAATTAGAAAATTCCTATAAGCAACTGAAACTCACAACTGATAACTTCTGTGTATTCTTTTGTCGTCCCACTTAATCGGAGATCATTGAGAGAAGAGAATAGGATAGAGTAGAAAGTGTAAAGGAGGAAAGAAGAGGAGAGAAAGAAGGAGATATGGATTGAGATTGTCTATCGTCAAGTTTTGGGGGGGATTTATTAAAATCTCAGTCTGGCATACTGTTAGGAAGGAGGGAAATGCCCATATGCTGAGCCCAGGGTTCTCATGTGGCTTCAAATTTGGTGCGAGCGTCTGACAGTATATTAGAAAGTTTTTCTTGAGACATTATCTATGATATTTTCCTTTGGACAGCTTTGATGGAAATGTTTGGTTGTTTCCAAGCTTTAGCTACTGTTAGTTTAGCGCCCACTAATATAAAATGAATTAGCCTCCGAGTATGTAAAGGGGTCTCTGGGATCTGTTCGTTAAGTAGAGCTACTGTCAGGGACCTAGGAACCTGGCTACCAGCAAGTTTGTCTATAATGTTGAAGATTTTTCTCCAAAAAGGGCATCATGTCACCATGGAGGAGTGGAAGAGGACTCCAGTGGCAACCTGTGATGCTCTGGTGAACTCCCTGCTCAAGAGGGTTAAGGCAGTGCTGGAAAATAATGGTGGCCACACAAAATATTGACACTTTGGGCCCAATTTGGACATTTTTCACTTAGGGGTGTACTTACTTTTGTTGCCAGCGGTTTAGACATTAATGGCTGTATGTTGAGTTATTTTGAGGGGACAACAAATTTACACTGTTATACAAGCTGTACACTTACTATTTTACATTGTAGCAAAGTGTCATTTCTTCAGTGTTGTCACATGAAAAGATATAATAAAATATTTACAAAAATGCGAGGGGTGTACTCACTTTTGTAAGATACTGTATATATCTACCCGCATTGCAGAACACTACTGTGACTCTAGTAAATTTCAAGCTAAGCACATATCAAAGGTTTCACCAAATTTCGGGGACACTCATGGGGGTGACACGACTCATTTTAGATTTTGTGGGATTGATAGAGTAACTGTACTTTCCAGAGGAGGTGACAAGCATCATAGATTATTTTAACAGGAGGCATGGGGGATTCACAGGATGCAGTCCTGGTTGCATCAAGGGTTAAATCTCAGTTGGGAACTTGATCTGCATCTGATTTAAATCCCCTTTCTTTATTGCTTTCTTTTTCCCTGTTTTATATGCTCTTTCTAATACACAGGTTTTTATTTATCTTTCATCTCTGTGGGTATTATGCAAGTTTGCTTTTGTTTTCTGTTTGGTGTATTTTGAATTTATGTATACTTATTAGTTACCTGCAGTTATAAACACCGACAGGTGCAATCATTTTTCCAATTGTCTCGGGGTGTGTGGGACTGCATGGCCATTATATATTTGTCTTGTCAGTCTACATGTAACTAGCTGATTAAGGTTTTCATAGACTGAAGCGCGTTAGTGTTGCTTGTATTATGGAACATTTTTACTCCTTGTATCAAAAAGAAGAAGAATTTTTCACTTTTCACCTTGGTGCCAACTTTTCATGATTGAATGTTTATGCAAGCAGCTGGAGTCTGTTGGGCTAGCACAGTGATACAACAGCTCTAGCCTGGGAATTGTCGGATTGGGTTGCAGCACCTTATCTTTACTTTGACAGAAAATACTATAGTGTAAAATTGGCCAGAGGCAGGACAATTTTAATGAGCAAGGCTAAAGCCTCGTACACATGATCATATTTTCTGACGGGAATTGTGTGATGACAGGCTGTTGGCGGAAAATCCGACCGTTTGTACGCTTCATCAGACAATTGTTGTTGGATTTTCCGCGGACAAATGTTGGATAGCAGGCTTTAAAATTTTCCGAGGACAAATGTCTGTTGTCGGATTTTCCGAGCATGTGTATACAAGTCTGTTGGACAAAAGTCCAAAGTACAAACACGCACTCGGAAGCAAGGACGAGCTGGAAGCGGTCAGTCTTGTAAACTAGCGTTCGTAATGGAGAATTAACATTCGTGATGTGGCAAATTATGAAATCTTGAAATGCAGCGCACATTCTCTTCTTCTTTAATGGGATAATAATGAAGCTGCTTTGCTGGTGATACTGATGGAATTATGGCAAACTAATTTTCAAAGGCTTTTCTTTCTAGTGGTATCAAGAATAATATTATTATACTTGTTATTTTTTTACCACAACACCATTATCCCGTAGTTTTTAAGATCAAAGATACAACTATGTTGGTGTCCCTTGTTAATTTTACATTGTATTTTTTAAAATAGGGAGTAACTGCCTACTCCCAAACTGTCATTTGAAGTAAAACATGTAGCCAAATATTATTCTCCACGTTTTTTTTATTGTGCATTAAAAAAAGAAAACAAATAAAATTAGACATGCTATCTGCCAATAGAAATTAACCAAAAAGTGCATTCTATGCATCCAAAAATATAGAAAATATAACAAATCAAATCATTATTCAACCAAAATATAAAAGCCTCATGCATATGTCCTGCTTCTTAATATAGAGGGTCAACAATGCCAAGAGTTGGTGAAAGCAGGGGTTCGTCATCCGGAGATAATTCTGAAAATCATCTGGATTGTTCTCCTGGAGCTCCCGCAGCAAAGGCATATGACATAATTGGTCACGATTAATAAAGCAACCAATTTTTGGTCCAAGAAATCCTCCTCGTCCTCTTCCTGGACTGGACTTGGGTCAAAGCAATAACTCCAAGGCCAATAATAAATAAAACGTTATCTCCTTTGATTCCACAACATGGCTGGTTGACGAACGGCCATTCAGAAACAAACTGAAAAGCACAAAATGAAAAGCCTGAAATGAAAAGCACTAATCAACACTCACCAAACTTCTACTAACACGAAATTAGCAGAAGGAGCCCAAAGGGTGGCGCTAAAGAGCTGAAAAACCACGTAGTACGTCACTACATTCGTGTTTGTTGGCCAACAATTATGTGCCACTTGTATGCAAAACAAGTTTGGGGCCAACGCCCTTCGGACAAAAGTCTGCAGTTTTGTCTGCGGAAAATCCAAGTGTGTACGAGGCTTAAGATCGAATTTACTAGAGACAAAAACACAGGAACATTTTTAATGATAGATAATAGACCCAACTGGTGTATGCCTTACTTTTTCATCTGTGGGGATATGGGTGTGTGGTAAATGCAAGTATGTGGTTTAGGTGCACACTGTTCTTGCACCCTGCTTTTTTTTTTCAAATGATGCACCTGTGTGCTTAACGAAATGCAGCTCCAAAAACAGATGTCAGCAACAAATGAATGTATTCACTTTGAATACTCCCTAAAACAAAATCCACTTTATTTAAAGGAATTCTTGCATAAATTAAAATGCTATTTACAGAACAGCAGCAAAAAGTGACTCTTGTCATCAAGTCAACCACAAAATAACATCAAAGACCAAAAAATCACCCAATAAGAATAATTTTAAAAAAAGCAAATATGTTCCTCACTGTGTCCAACTGGTCACCTGCCCGATAACACACAACCTGTATTAAAGTGCCCCTACTCTGGATGAAGGAGCACAGGAGTACCTTTGGACAGCAGCATTGTTAATTTGGGAGAAGGGGACCTTAGATGTAATGGCAGATTTAGATACGCTAACAAATTGATGCTGAACTTCAGCTAACACTTTATATGCATTTACAGCAGCAGTTTTTTTTTCCTTTTGGGTTAAAGGTTTTACATACATAAATGCTGATCATTGTAAGCATGCCTTTTTTAGGTTCACCTTCAGTAACATGTTCGATGTTACACCCATATTTAGGGTGTAACATGTTACTAAATAAGTAGCCTCTGCACCCCCCAAGTTCCCGTTGTAACAGCTGGTTGAGGAACTTCTCTCAGCACCTGCTGTCAAAATTTCAATAAAACGCGGCTGTGTGGGTCTCTGCCAACTTGGGTGTCATTCATTCACAGGGTCCTGTGAATGGGAGATCTACAAGTACTGTCAGCCATTGCAGCTGACGGCTTGTAGTTATTAACTACCAGGGTACTGATGAGCGCTCTAGGTAGTTCATTGAATCTTCCTGTCATTCAGTAACTGCCTGCCTATACGAAGTATGGGCAGGCACTTACACTAACAATATCCAGGAGCCTGAGATTGCACGTGTGATCTGCTGATTGCGGATGCAATACTATAAGCTTCTAATAAAAAAAAAATATTAAATGCACATTTTTTTTTTACCTGCAAAAAGATGTGCATTTATTATTTTTTTTAAAGGTGAACGTATCCTTTAACCACTTCAATAAAGGGTACTTTCCCGTCTTCCTGCCCAGACCAATTTTCAGCTTTCAGCGCTGTTGCATTTTGAATGACAATTGCGCAGCCAAGCAACAATGTACCCAAACAAAATTTTTATTATTTTTTTTCCCACAAATAGAGCTTTCTTTTGGTGGTATTTGATCCCCTTTGGGGTTTTTATTTTTTGCGCTGCAAATAAAAAATGACCGAAAATGTTGAAAAAAAAAGTTTTTCTTTGTTTCTGTTACAAAACTTTGTAAATATGTATGTTTTTCCTTAGCTGATGGGCACTGATGAGGCAATACTGATTGGCACTGATGAGGCTGCACTGATGAGGTGGCACTGATGGGCATGGATGATGAAGCATTTATATGTAGCACTGATGGGCACTGATAGGCGGCACTGATAAGCAGCATGGACAGGCACTCATAGGCAGCACTGATGGACACGGACAGGTGGCACTGATGGGCACTGATAGGTGGCACTGATAGATGGCACTGGTGGGCACTTATGGGTACTGATAGGCTCTGATGGGCGGCACTGATAGATGGCACTGTTAGGCAGCACTGATCAGGAGGCATTGGCAGGCATCACTGATGGACACTGAGTGCCATCCCTATTGGGAATTAATTGGCATCCCTGGTGGTCCTGGGTGGGCATCCCTGGTGGGGAAAAGCCGATAAATGACTCTTCCTATTTACACTGTGATCAGCTGTGATTGGACACAATTGATCACGTGGTAAAGAGCCTATGTCAGAGGCTCTTTACCTTGATCAGAGATGCGGTGTGTCAGACTGACACACCACACCACCGATCGCCGCACTGCGCACCCCCGCGGGTGCGCAATCGCAGGTTATACTGCGGGACATCATAGGATGCCCAGTCAGGATAACTGAACCCCTTCCCGGCCATCATTCTGCATACAGCAGGTGGGAAGTGATTAAATATTCTAATATATGTAATTGAGATATTTTAAAAATTGACTTACAGGCAGACCTGAATGCACTGTTTGATTGGCAAATGAGGTTTAATGTTGATAAATGTAAAGTTATGTACTTGGTTCTAAAACATGCATAATACATTCTAGGGGAGAAACTTTTCATTTTGAAATTTCTCTATATTCATATTAGGATAAAAGATGAAAGTATGCTGTTGCATCCACCACATCCATGGACTGGTAGGCTACAATATATTTTTCAAGGTTTACATATGCTTTAAGTTGAGAGTATGAGGACTGATACAGCAAACTTAACCACTTGCCGACTGCTGCACGCCGATATACGTCGCCACAATGGTAACGGTGGGCAAATGGGCGTACCTGTACGTCCCCTTTTTTGCGGGGCTAGTGGGTGCGCATGCCCGCTACGTACAGCGTGACTGTGCCCACAGGTCCCGAAGACTCAATGTCTGCCGGTGTTCCACGATCGTGTCAAGGAGAGGCAGAATGGGGAGATGCAATGTAAACAAGGCATTTCCCTGTTCTGCCTAGTGACATGACAGGAATGTACTGCTCCCTTTCATCGGGAGCAGTAATTGCTGTCATGTCAGTGGTAGCCCATCCCCCCCCCACAGTTAGAATCACTCCCTAGGACACACGTAACCCCTTGATTGCCCCCTAGTGTTTAATCCCTTCCCTGCCAGTGTCATTTACACAGTAATTAGTGCATTTTTATAGCAGTGATCGCTGTATAAATGACAATGGTCCCAAAATAGTGTCAAAAGTATCTGATGTGTCTGCCATAATATCGCAGTCACGGTAAAAATCACAGATCGCCACCATTACTAATAAAAAAAAATAATAATAAAAATGCCATAAATCTATCCCCTATTTTGTAGACATTATAACTTTTGCACAAACCAATCAATATACGCTTATTGCAATTTTTTTACCAAAAATATGTAGAAGAATACATATTGGCCTAAATTGAGGGAAAAAAAATTATAGATTTTTTTTGGGATATTATATATATTATATATAATATCCCAAATATATATATATTATATATTATATATTATATTATAGCAAAATATATATATATATATATATATATATATATATATATATATATATATATATATATATATATATATATATATATATATATATATATATATATATATATTTTATATATATTATATATTATATATATTTATATATATATAATATATTTATATTTATAATTTATATATTTATATATATAAATTATATTAAATATATATATATATATATATATATATATATATATATATATATATATATATATATATATTAAATATTATATATTATATTATATATTATATATATTAAATATTATATATATTAAATATATTTATATATTTATATATTATAGCAAAAAGTAAAAAATTTTGCTTTTTTTTGCTCTTTTTTTGTTTATAGCGCAAAAAATAAAAACCACAGAGGTGATCAAATACCACAAAAAGAAAGCTCTATTTGTGGGAAAAAAGGACATCAATTTTGTTTTGGTGTAACGTGCTCTAGTTAGGAAGGGGGTAAAATCTTCCGGGGTTGAATCTATTAAAGTACTACCAGAAAGGACAACAGAGAAGGCACTTCTGGACTTGAGTCAGCATATTTAGTTCAGTTTAGCTCTCAAATCAACCCTTTTACAAATTACTTCAGTTTGATGGTGGTGCTATATTCATAAAAGAAGCAAGTTTCAGTTGTTAGTAACAATTGTTCACCGGTACATTGTTGCTATGCTAACAGATGTCATGAAGTGTTTTAACTGTGAAAAAGTAAAAGGTGCTAACATCACATTAGATTTTCACTAGGTACAACCTAATAAAAAGCAATTACAGGTGCTGTTTACTACTACTCCACTCATGTTACAAAGCATCGCTGAGCTAGTTAGCTACCCCTTTCCCTGGTGAACTTATAAATTGCATCCAAAGTATAAAATGGACTTTTGTGGTTCTCCAAGAAAGGCACAGAATTCAACAAAGTAAAATAAGGTGGGAATAAACACCCAAACATACATTTATTCTTACATAAATTGTCATATTTTGCCATAGATAAGACAAGAATACACACATTTTTTTTTCTGCATAGTTCCTCTTTGGTAATCATACATCATCAACATTTGGGGTGGTTTTTGTTGAGAGTGCACACTTGAACAGCAGGTGTATTGAGGATTACTTTAGACGTTGGTTTGCCGCTTCAACCGGTCCTCTATTTCATAACCTGTTGTAGATTATCAGGGATACTATTTCTGGTTTACTAAAATTAGACCATTCAGGTATTTAACCTACAAAGTCCTGTATATGCACTTTCCTTTGTATGCATGTGGGTGGGTGGGGGGTGGGGTGGGGTACCTGTTTATGGGGCTCTGATGCTTTGATTCCTGACTGGTGGGATCCTGTATTGTCTGTGATGGATATGCCTAGCACAAGTAGATTTTATCCATTGTAATACAGCATAGCATTTGGCTTCTTTGGGTTTCATCCTTCTGAGGAAGCAGAAGACAAGCCCTAAAAAACACGTAAAAGAACATGATTTAATCTAAATAAAAAATGATGCCTGTCAAGTGGAATTTATTGCCCTATATGGGAGAATTTGTTTACTAGTAGTAGACATTGTCGATGTATGATTACCAAAGAGGAACTGACTATGCAGAAAAAAAATTGTGTATTCTTGTCTGATCTATGGCAAAATATGTAGTGGTTCAATTTTAATATTTTTGTAGGGGTGTTTATTCCACCTTATTTTACCATGTTGTACCCTGTGGCTTTCTTAGGGCACCTAAAAGAAACCCCATACTCTTCTTAATTGTTAAAAATAAAAAATGTTGGAAAATAATCTGGTTCTTCCTATGAAAACACTAGCCTGGTGTTTTAAATATTTTGGCTCTGATCCATATACACACCCATAATCAATGAGGTATCAAGGTTATACAGTGCCTTGCAAAAGTATTCACCCCCTTGGCATTTTTTGTGTTTTGTTGCCTCACAAGCTGGAATTAACATGGCTTGTTTGAGGATTTGCATCATTTAATTTACTGAACATGCCCACAACTTTGAAGATTTTTTTTATTGTAAAGCAAACAACAAATAGGACAAAATAACAGAAAAAGTCAATGTGCATAACTACTCACCCCCCCTAAAGTCAATACTTTGTAGAGCCACCTTTTGCGGCTAACACAGCTCCAAGTCACTTTGGATAAGATTCTATGAGCTTGCCACATCTTACCACTGGGATTTTTGCCCATTCCTCCTTGCAACACTGCTCCAGCTCCTTCAAGTTGGATGGTTTGTGCTTGTGAACAGCAATCTTTAAGTTTGACCACAGATTTTCTGTTGGATTGAGGTCTGGGCTTTGCCTAGGCCATTCCAACACATTTACATATTTCCCCTTAAACCACTTAAGTGTTGCTTTAGCAGTGTGTTTGGGGTCATTGTCCTGCTGGAAGGCGAACCTCTGTTCTAGCCTCAAATCACACACAGAGTGGTACAGGTTTTGCTCAAGAATATCCCTGTATTTAGCACCATTCATCTTTCCCTCAACTCTGACCAGTTTCCCAGTCCCGACTGCTGAAAAACATCCTCACAGCATGATACTACCACCACCATGTTTCACTGTGGGGATGGTGTTCTTTGGGTGATGTGATGTGTTGAGTTTGCGCCAGACATAGCATTTTCTTTGATGGCCAAAAAGTTAAATTTTAGTCTCATCAGACCAGAGCACCTTCCTCCATACATTTTGAGAGTCTCCCACATGCCTTTTGGCAAGCTCAAAACGTGCCATTTTGTTTTTTGCTGAAAGTAATGGCTTTCTTCTGGCCACTCTGCCATAAAGCCCAACTCTATGGAGTGTATGGCTTATTGTCGTCCTATGTACAGATACTCCAGTCTCTGCTGTGAAACTCTGCAGCTCCTCCAGGGTTACCTTAAGTCTCTGTGCTGCCTGTCTGATTAATGCTCTCCTTGCCCGGTCCATGAGTTTTGGTGTATGGCCGTCTCTTGGCAGGTTTGCTGTTGTGCCATGTTCTTTCCATTTGGTTATGTAGCGGTATGTTCACCACTTGGTTACTAGCAATCCGCCAATCACCCTGCTGCCAGACCCCCATCTATGAGTTAAGACAATGAACAGTCATTTGCGCAGTTTTGTTACTTTTATTGCAGGATACAAAATGGGTGGGGTAAAGGACGATACGAGATGCCCATAGCATTTAGCACATTGTAAGACATTATTCAGTGGCCTTGCAAAGCTAGGTGCACACCTAGCACCCCCAGTCTCCTTCCTTTGAATAACTTCTCTGCAGACTGTTGCTCCTTCTTTTGTTGTACAAATCCTTCCTGCAAAACCACTGAAATACTATTTCTTCACTTCCATTAGGACAAGAAAGATTCACTCTGAATAATTCCTCCTTGCAGACCATAATGGTATTGCCCCAGCGAATCAAGGAGCCAGAGGCCTACACAGTCTCCCCCCAATGGCTCAATGAATCAGACAGCCACACAGTCTTTTGGAATGTATTACCAATGCGCTTAACCAGACCAGAGATACTCGGTACCTCCCCCCCGACGGCCTGACACATAGTAATAGGTGGACTACTGTTCCCAGCCAGTCCTTTACTGTCAATGCTGCATTCCCCAGCCACAGCATTCTGCACTACTCTTGATATCCTCTCTTTTTCTGTTTCTCTCTCACTGACCTTTCTCCAAAAGGATAGTTCTGTGTCCCCGGTCACAGAACGCTGATCTACTCTCCTCCGCTTTGCTGCTACTTCTTCCGAACTGATCTTCTCCAGCATACAAGTCCTGTGTTCCTCAGTCACAGTAACTTGACACCACTTCAGAACTGAAGATCTTTGCCTAGGACTTCCTCCTAGTGGTTCCTCCATCCCTTCTCCGAGCTTGGCGCATCCCTGCATGGGGATGCCTGGAACAGCAACTCAATACTCCATTCTCTCTTTTCCTGCTTTCTGGAACTCCTCCCTGGCAGCATGTGACCCCAGCTTATATGGGAGGCCTGCCCCTGCCAACACCAAAGGGTAATTGTTCAGAGCTCCTCACATGAGCTGCCTGCCACCCAAACCTCAGGTCCAGCCCCTCTTCCAGAACAATCTGCCTGAAAGCAGGGGAGGCGCCCCTGAGTCAGAGCACAGGTGGCCACACCTCCCACTACACCAAACACTCCTAGTCCCAAATCAAAACAACCAGGCCCAGCTTAAAGCACAGGCCTGGCTAAATTTACCTGTACTTGGACCCTGAGCTATAGGAGAATACCAGTCTAGCACCTACCTTTGGTTAGTGGTGCCTCTTGTTTGGTTTTGCAGCCTCTGAGGCCTTTCAAAAAGGTGTGTATATGTAATGACAGATCATGTGACACTTACATTACACACAGGTGGACATCATTTCACTAATTCTGTGACTTCTGAAGGTAATCGGTTGCACTAGAGCTTTTTATGGGCTTCATAACAAAGGGGGTGAATACATACGCACATGCCAATTATACGTTTTTTATTTCTGAAAAATAGTTTTATGCATATATTTTCTAATTTTACTTCACCAACTTAGACTATTGTGTTATGATCCATCACATATAATTCAGATTTAAAAAAACATTGAACTAAAGGCTGTAATGTCACAAAATAGGTAAAAAGTCAAGGGGGTGAATACTTTTGCAAGGCACTGTACTTGTCTAACAACTCTATATTTTTTCGGTTTCTACGGAAGAGGCTTCTTTTTTCAAATGGAAACGAGAACAAAAAACATCCAGAACCATAGAACCAGAACTTGATAGATCCTCAAATACCACAACTTTTTTCACATAAAAGTCTATTATTCCTTCAAAGTAAACTTGTGAAGAGAACCTTTGACATTGACCAAATATGGCTATGGTCATATTTGGCCACTGATAACAGCCACTTTACCTGTCTGTTTTTAAACCAGTTGCCCACCAGGAAGTGTGTGAAGTGTTATTTACTGTTTACATCTTTGTCATTGAGTAGAAATACTATGTATCTTGGGGAGGGCGGTAGTATTTGGGATTAGCCTATTTTTTTTAAAGAGGGTTTCCAGATTCCAGTAAGCCCCCACCCACAGACACCCACAATCACTTGGCAATGGTTGTAAGGAAGAGGCAAGATACCCTCGCAATGTTGAGGACATGTGGCCTGGTATGGTTCAGGATGCAGAGGACCACTTGCTCGCTACCACCCTTTTTTGGTCAGCCAGGGTACATGCTCACATTAGGGTTTGGTATGGATTTTGGGATTTTTTTCTCTTATGGGATACCCCTAATATCCATAACAGACCCTCATCAAGCATAAGCTTTCTTACAACGAAGCTTACAACGAAGTTGTACTACAGCATAATTGACATTTTAAAAAGAGAATAAAACATTTGCTGGTAATTTAGATTTCCCCAGCTGCTTATTTTTTTCCAAAAAATGTCATGGGGCCCCCCCAAAGATTCTCCAAAATGCATACTGGACCTTTAGGGGGTTTTCAAAAAGAAAAACAAGCTGACAGGGAATTGTAGTTTATCGGCATTTAGATGGTAATTTTTTTCCTTATCACATTTACTTTAGTACATTGTATACATCGTACAGGCAGGTTTAGGGCACCCTCAAGCATGTTTTTATTCACGATATCTTTATTGTTTCATCACAAGGCAATAATAACATTTACAGATCAGGATTGCAAAAATATAAACATCTTTCCTTTTGACACATCTCTGAGTTGTATTATTTAAAAAATGTATCAATATCAGCATTAAAATCCAGAGGCAAAACATATTAGAAAATAATAGAGCTTGATATGAAGTCACAAGTAAGAAGTGACAAAGGGGGGGGGGGGGGGGGGATAGGGAGTACCAGGGGTGCCCTCAGCTTCACAAAAAGATAGAAGGAGAACAGTTCATTAGAGAATCATGGTTTTATTAGTGGTAAGTTAAAATATGGCAGCAGGAAGTGGGTAATCCAGGGACACCATAAGATAAAGCCTAAAAGTTTTTTAGGCTACAGTCATTGTTTGTTTTGCAGCTTTTGTTACTTGAAGAAGCAATTAAATTATATTGTGGTGAGTTCTGGGGGTTCTTTCTTTTTTTACGAGTTCTGGGGGTTGCCCATCAAAAAGAGCTACTGTAGGATCAGGAGCAATAGGCGTATCAAACAGGTTCAGAGTCTGAAAAGTTTCCACCCAGAATTTACTAACTATATGATTTGTCCACCAGTAGGGATGAGCTTCGAGTTCGAGTCGAACTCATGTTCGACTCGAACATTGGCTGTTCGCAAGTTCGCCGAACAGCGAACAATTTGGGGTGTTCGCGGCAAATTCGAATGCCGCAGAACACCCTTTAAAAGTCTATGGGAGAAATCAAAAGTGCTAATTTTAAAGGCTTATATGCAAGTTATTGTCATAAAAAGTGTTTGGGGACCCGGGTCCTGCCCCAGGGGACATGGATCAATGCAAAAAAAAGTTTTAAAAACGGCCGTTTTTTCAGGAGCAGTGATTTTAATAATGCTTAAAGTCAAACAATAAAAGTGTAATATCCCTTTAAATTTCGTACCTGGGGGGTATCTATAGTATGCCTGTAAAGGGGCGCATGTTTCCCGTGTTTAGAACAGTCTGACAACAAAATGACATTTCGAAGGAAAAATTTCATTCAAAACTACCCGCGGCTATTGCATTGCCGACAATACACATAGAAGTTCATTGATAAAAACGGCATGGGAATTCCCCACAGGGAAACCCCGAACCAAAATTTAAAAAAAAAAAATGACATGGGAGTCCCCCTAAATTCTATACCAGGCCCTTCAGGTCTGGTATGGATATTAAGGGGAACCCCGGCCAAAATGTTTTCAAAAAATGACGTGGGGTCCCCCCAAAAATCCATACCAGACCCTTATCTGAGCACGCAACCTGGCAGGCCGCAGGAAAAGAGGGGGCACGAGAGTGCGCCCCCCCTCCTGAACCGTACCAGGCCACATGCCCTCAACATTGGGAGGGTGCTTTGGGGTAGCCCCCCAAAACACCTTGTCCCCATGTTGATGAGGACAAGGGCCTCATCCCCACAACCCTGGCCGGTGGTTGTGGGGGTCTGCGGGCGGGGGGCTTATCGGAATCTGGAAGCCCCCTTTAACAAGGGAACCCCCAGATCCCGGCCCCCCCCCGTGTGAAATGGTAAGGGGGTACTTATCCCTACCATTTCACTAAAAAACTGTCAAAAATGTTAAAAATGACAAGAGACAGTTTTTGACAATTCCTTTATTTAAATGCTTCTTCTTTCTTCTATCTTCCTTCATCTTCTTCTGGTTCTTCTGGCTCTTCTGGTTCTTCCTCCGGCGTTCTTGTCCAGCATCTCCTCCGCGGCATCTTCTATCTTCTTCTCCTCGGGCCGCTCCGCACCCATGGCATGGGGGGAGGCTCCCGCTCTTCTCTTTATCTTCTTCTTCATCCTCTTCTCTTCTTCCTTCTTCTCTTCTTCTCTTCTTCATTTTCTTCTCCGGGCCGCTCTGCATCCATGCTGGCATGGAGGGAGGCTCCCGCTGTGTGACGGCGTCTCCTCGTCTGACGGTTCTTAAATAACGGGGGGCGGGGCCACCCGGTGACCCCGCCCCCTCTGACGCACGGGACATGACGGGACTTCCCTGTGGCATTCCCCGTGATGTCACAGGGAAGTCCCGTCAAGTCACCATGCGTCAGAGGTGGGCGGGGTCACCGGGTGGCCCTGCCCCCCGTTATTTAAGAACCGTCAGACGAGGAGACTCCGTCACACAGCGGGAGCCTCCCTCCATGCCAGCATGGGTGCGGAGCGGCCCGGAGAATAAAATGAAGAAGAGAAGAAGGAAGAAGAGAAGAGGATGAAGAAGAAGATGAAGAGAAGAGCGGACGCCTCCCCCCATGCCATGGGTGCGGAGCGGCCAGAGGAGAAGAAGATAGAAGATGCCGCGGAGGAGATGCTGGACGAGAACGCCGGAGGAAGAACCAGAAGAGCCAGAAGAACCAGAAGAAGAAGAAGATGAAGGAAGATAGAAGAAAGAAGAAGCATTTAAATAAAGGAATTGTCAAAAATTGTCTCTTGTCATTTTTAACATTTTTGACAGTTTTTTAGTGAAATGGTAGGGGTAAGTACCCCCTTACCATTTCACACAGGGGGGGCCGGGATCTGGGGGTCCCCTTGTTAAAGGGGGCTTCCAGATTCCGATAAGCCCCCCGCCCGCAGACCCCCACAACCACCGGCCAGGGTTGTGGGGATGAGGCCCTTGTCCTCATCAACATGGGGACAAGGTGTTTTGGGGGGCTACCCCAAAGCACCCTCCCAATGTTGAGGGCATGTGGCCTGGTACGGTTCAGGGGGGGGTGCACTCTCGTCCCCCCCTCTTTTCCTGCGGCCTGCCAGGTTGTGTGCTCGGATAAGGGTCTGGTATGGATTTTTAGGGGGACCCCACGCCTTTTTTTTTTTTTTTTTTTTTGGCACGGGGTTCCCCTTAAAATTCATACCAGACCTGAAGGGTCTGGTATGGAATTTAGGGGGAACCCCACGTCATTTTTTTTTTTTTAATTTTGGCTGGGGTTCCCCTTAATATCCATACCAGACCTGAAGGGCCTGGTATGGAATTTAGGGGGACTCCCACGTCATTTTTTTTTTAATTTTGGTTCGGGGTTTCCCTGTGTTAAATTCCCATGCCGTTTTTATCAATGAACTTCTATGTGTATTGTCGGCAATGCAATAGCCGCAGGTAGTTTTGAATGGAATTTTTCCTTCGAAATGTCATTTTGCTGTCAGACTGTTCTAAACACGGGAAACATGCGCCCCTTTACAGGCATACTATAGACACCCCCCAGGTACAAAATTTAAAGGGATATTACACTTTTATTGTTTGACTTTAAGCATTATTAAAAGCACTGCTCCTGAAAAAACGTCCGTTTTTAAAACTTTTTTTTGCATTGATCCATGTCCCCTGGGGCCGGGTCCCCAAACACTTTTTATGACAATAACTTGCATATAAGCCTTTAAAATTAGCACTCTTGATTATTCATGTTCGTGTCCCATAGACTTCAACGGTGTTCGCGTGTTCGAGCGAACTTTTTTCCTGTTCGCATGTTCTGGTGCGAACCGAACAGGGGGTGTTCGGCTCATCCCTATCCACCAGATATGGTGGTGCATACCTGCATCTTTGAAGTCTCGAATACAGGTTGGTGGGCAGGTAGGTAACTTATTGGCCCTTGCTAGAACCAAATGCTATTATGATAAAACCTTATAGGAAGATTTCCAGTGTCGATGCAAACGGATAGCTGGATTTGGTTGCCATCCAAATGCCTGACCAATCCTCTTGTTCTATGGTGAAATTGAGATTGGTTGTCCATTCGTCTACAGTGCCTTGCAAAAGTATTAACCCCCTTGACTTTTTACCTTTTTTTGTTACATTACAGCCTTTCGTTCAATGTTTTTTTAATCTGAATTATATGTGATGGATCAGAACACAATAGTCTAAGTTGGTGAAGTAAAATTAGAAAATATATACATAAAACTATTTTTCAGAAATAAAAAACTGATAATTGGCATGCACGTATGTATTCACCCCCTTTGTTATGAAGCCCATAAAAAGCTCTGGTGCAACCAATTACCTTCAGAAGTCACATAATTAGTGAAACGATTTCCACCTATGTGCAATCTAAGTGTCACATGAACTTTCATTACATATACACACCTTTTTGAAAGGCCCCAGAGGCTGCAACACCTAAGCAAGAGGTACCACTAACCAAACACTGCCATGAAGACCAAGGAACTCTCCAAACAAGTAAGGGTTGTTGAGAAGTACAAGTCAGGGTTAGGTTATAAAACATATCCAAATCTTTGATGATCCCTAGGAGCACCATTAAATCTATCATAACCAAATGGAAAGAACATGGCACAACAGCAAACCTGCCAAGAGACGACCGAAACTCACGGACCGGGCAAGGAAGGGCATTAATCAGACAGGCAGCACAGAGACCTAAGGTAACCCTGGAGGAGCTGCAGAGTTCCAAAGCAGAGACTGGAGTATCTGTAAATAGGACAACAATAAGCCGTACTCTCCATAGAGTTTTGCTTTATGGCAGAGTGGCCAGAAAAAAGCCATTACGTTCAGCAAAAAACAAAATGACATGTTTTGAGTTTGCCAAAGGCATGTGGGAGACTCCCAAAATTATGGAGGAAGGTGCACTGGTCTGATGAGACTAAAATTTTACTTTTTGGCCATCAAAGAAAACGCTATGTCTGGCGCAAACTCAACACATCACATCACCCAAAGAACACCATCCCCACAGTGAAACATTGTGGTGGCAGCATCATGCTGTGGGGATGTTTTTCAGCAGTTGGGACTGGGAAACTGGTCAGAGTTGAGGGAAAGATGGATGGTGTTAAAAACAGGGATATTCTTAAGCAAAACCTGTACCACTCTGTGTGTGATTTGAGGCTAGGACGGAGGTTCACCTTCCAGCAGGACAATGGCCCCAAACACACTGCTAAAGCAACACTTGAGTGGTTTAAGGGGCAACATGTAAATGCGTTGGAATGGCCTAGTCAAAGCCCAGACCTCAATCCAACAGAAAATCTGTGGTCAGACTTAAAGATTGCTGTTCACAAGCACAAATCATCCAACTTGAAGGAGCTGGTGCAGTGTTGCAAGGAGGAATGGGCAAAAATCCCAGTGGTAAGATGTGGCAAGCTCATAGAGAGCGACTTGGAGCTGTGATAGCCGCAAAAGGTGGCTTTACAAAGTATTGACTTTAGGGGGGGTGAATAGTTGTGCACATTGACTTTTTCTGTTATTTTGTCCTATTTGTTGTTTGCTTTACAATAAAAAAAAATCTTCAAAGTTGTGGGCATGTTCTATAAATTAAATGATGCAAATCCTCAAACAATCCATGTTAATTCCAGGTTGTGAGGCAACAAAATACGAAAAATGCCAAGAGAGGTGAATAATTTTGCAAGGCACTGTACATATGGTGTGTTACAATTGATATTAAAGGGGTTGTAAAGTTATTTATTTTTTTTTTTTTAAATAACAAACATGTTATACTTACCTTCACTGTGCAGCTCGTTCTGCACAGAGTGGCCCCGAACCTGGTCTTCTGGGGTCCCTCGGCGGCTGTTTCAGCTCCTCCCCGCAAGCATTTACCACCTTCATGCGAGCTCCCTCGCATGGTGGTGAGTGCTTGCGGGCGCGCTCCCGTGATACAGCCGGCGGCTATAGCCGCTCGCTGTATCACTCGGCCCCGCCCCCCGGCGCGCCGCGTCATCGGATGTGATTGACAGCAGCGCGAACCAATGGCTGCGCTGCTTTCAATCCATCCACTGCAGCCAATCAGCGACCAGGCTGAGCTGCAATGAAGCTGACGAGGACGAGGAGCGAAGATTTGAGGCGTCAGGTAAGTAAAACGGGGGGCCTGGGGGCGGCGGTACTGTCAAAAGTTTTTTCACCTTAATGCATAGAATGCATTAAGGTGAAAAAATTTTTACCTTTACAACCCCTTTAATAATGATTTTTTTTATTAGTCAGACATAAGAGTATATGGGACAATCTGTTTAGATAGAAACAGAAATCAGGTTACTTTTGAGTTTTTGAGTGGACTTCTCAAACATATCCTGCTGGATACAATGGGAACAATGAACTATTGTTCCCAATTCAGTTGACAGATGTGAACAGGTCTGAATAGCTTGGCTTTTATATAACCTATGGCATGTATGATACCAGAATGCCAGCTTGACAGTTGGACATTTGGAACAGTCTGTTGATAAGGTAAACAAGTTTGTAACCGTTGTCAACATAAGCCCAAATAAAGCCAGCAGAGACTGATAGGAGGGACTCTCCATCATGCCTTAGAACCAAGAAAGGTCTGTACCAGCCAAGAAAAAGAAATCTGAAGACACTTTCGCCTGATCTCCAACAACTGCTTATAGAAGCTTTGGGTCCTCATTGCCAATGGAGATTATGAACACGCAGTAATCTGAGTTATGTAACTGTTAAGCATATTTCTACTGTTACAGACCATCGTTTCTGCTTATTTGCTAGGAATTTTGCTTATTATAGGTATATCTGTTAGTCTTAAATTGTATTCCTAATATTGTAATAGTTTTATATGTACAGCCTTTTTGTATAGTAATAGCACATTTATACACTGCAGGGGTCTAAGCGTCCTTGCTTGTAAATGTACACAAAACAATTGGGGGCTTGTCCAGGATTTGCGCTAAAGTTTAACTAAAGCAGATCTGTTTTTTTGTGGTGTTGTCACGTACCTTGTGGCAGAGCCTGACATGTAGAGGGAGACCTCTCGTACAGCCCCGGCTCAAGGACCACTGGAGTTGCGACAGTGGGCGCGAGAGCGCGGTGAGGTAAGAGTGCCTGAAAGATCTTCCGCTGGCCCCAGAGGTGAGTGGCAAGTGTGTCACCAGAGCTGGGCTGGATGGCTGAAGCAGCAAATGGCAGCAGGAACAGTAGATGGAGGACCGGCGTCACCAGACACCATGCAGAGCAGGACAGACGGATACATGGATGAAGGGTCAGACAAGCCAGCTCAGCAACGGATGATCAGAGAAAAGCATAAACGGCAGCCAGAGAATGGTCAATGTTCAGGCAGAAGTTGGCAACATGATATTCAAGCAGATGAGAGATATAACAAAGTCTTAAGGCAAGACGAGGTCAGGAAAGCTTGAGAGCAAGCATGGTCATGATAAGCTAGGTCAAACACAGGAACTATAGCAGAGATCACAAGAACAGGTATACAGGTAAAGCTGCAGATCAGACAGCAAAAAACTAGTGCAGCTGCTGCCCTTATATAGGCCATTTGGCGCCAGCATTAATGGCTAACGTTTTGCACATACGCATAGGCATTCTCTGCATGCGTAATCACCCTTGCCTCTGAACTTCAGCTGTGCTATGGCCAGCACATCCCTGACAGGTGTGTTGTGTAGCTTGTGCTAGGTGAAAATGCTGCGTAAGCTGTTTAGGCTGCAGTGGTTTTTGGTGTTCAGAGGGGGTGTGCAGCTTACCTATCTGGGCGCCTCTTGCTAAAGAATTTGCAAAGTATGCTTCTCCCGTGAATAAGACTTGGGATGATAAAGTCTCAGATCATTTTGTCGATTTTAGTCTTAAGGGGTTGGATTTAGGTAAAGCAGAGAGGAGGACAGAGTCCACAATGGGTTGGTGCTTTCTTTATGCTTTCTATACTGAATCACAAAGAAGGGAGAAGGCAGAGGCAGAAATTAGGCATTAAAAGACCAGCTATCAGTTGCTTCGGAGTGTGTATGCTCAACTGCTAGTCAGACTAATGATTTGCAAGAGCGGTGTGCAGCCCTCATGATAAAATCAATAAATGCCTTAAGGAAAGGGAAGGACCTATAAACCTGTTAGTAGAGCCAGGGTACTTGCCATTGTCACATCCCAAAACTGGGATTGTGGGGATGTGCTCTCCTCAAATAATTGTGAAGATGAGGAGGTAGAGTTTGATATTTCAGATGAAGATCTGTTAGTGGGAAAGAAAAAGTGTGCCAGACCTCTCATGACTAAGCATAGGAAAAGCCAACATAATAGAGAGGATATGGCAGATGGGGAGGTGCATTATCGCAAACCCAGATATGTGGAATTTGAAGAAGTAAGGGAGTTTACACAAACTGAGCTCCATGAGCTGACAAAACAATACAAACAGAGGTCCGGGGAACCCCTATTGAGTTGGCTCCTACCTTTCTGGGATGAAGGGGTGGACAGTGTTGTTTTGTCAGGCAAGGAAGCAGTGGCTATGGGAGTGTTAACCCATGTTCCGCAATTGCATCAGGCCATGTTAAAAGCCCAAGTGTTTAGTGTGAATTTTTCACTGTTAGACCTCGTGAGAGATGAGATAGTCTGAGTATATGCTAGTCCTAGTGACTTGGAAAGTACCTACTCCTGGAGAACGATAGGGGAGGGTGTTTCCAGGTTATGTGAGATGGGTTGTATAACCAGATTAAATACATTTCCAGAATAGATGGGTCCAGATATGGAACCCTTTACGTCTCCTCTGAGCTGATGAACTCTGCGACATTTAATCTCAGGGTTCTTTTATTGTCCTTGCTGGGAGGCCTGGGATTAAACACCAAGATTCATGAAGCCACTACCCTTTTAAGCCAGCTTGGAGAGCTAGAGGAGACTAAAACAAAACCTGTCGGGGCAGTAGATATGGTCAAGGCCAGACAGGAAGAGAAGAAGCAGAAAAGAACAGAAAAGAAAGGGGATGTGGGAGAGAAGACAGGCGGTGAAGAGAAAACCAGGCTAGTTATCTCTAGGAAACAAATGAGGGTGGACCTATTAAAGGCGGGAGTACCTATAGATGAGATAGATGGGATTTCTACAGCAGAATTGCCAAAGAGGTGGAAACATTTAGTGGGGAAAACTGTCAGAGTTAGGAACACTACTCCTAGTGAAGATAACATCAGCTTAGACTTAAAGAAAACAGAACAGATCCCTCCTGTTAGCCCCAAATCAATTCCAAAAACTTCACAAGAACCCAAACCCAAATCCCTTTATCCTGGAGAGGAGTTAGAGAGACTCAGAAAAGGGCATTGGGAGCTTCCTCATCCTTTATGAAGGGAAGGTGATTCTCCTTTAATAGCAGTGAGAACAGTGACAGCAGGAGACCGACGCCTGTATGCACCTGTGACTGTATGGCGGGGGAAGTCATCTTCTCCTACACATGTGATGGCTTTAGTTGATAATGGAGCTGAAGTTATACTTTTCCAAGGAAATCCTTCCCATCACAAAGGAGAAGTGATTTATATAGAAGGTTTGGGAGGGCAAACCACACCAGCAGTTAGGACACGGGTGAAATTGGTAATTGGCAAGGGACTAGGATTTTGGGCAAATGTTTTTGTATCAGAGATAACTGAAAACATTCTTGGGATGGTTGTACTTCAAGGTCAGTCTATTTATACTGAAAGGGGTACATTCACATTCGAGTATCCTTTAAAGCATATCTGGTTAGGGTGGTGAAGGCTGTGGTCAGAGGTCATGCGAAATTGTCCCCTGTCTACATTTCTCCACCAGAGAAGCCAGTCTTTCTCAAGCAGTACTGACTTCTTGAAGGCCCAAAGAAAATGGGAAGACTATTCAAGAACTATTGAGAATAGGGATCCTTAGACCCGCTGTAAGTCCTTTCTCGTCTCCAGTGTTCTCAGTAAAGAAACCTGATGGGACATATAGAATGACTGTGGATTACAGAGGTCTAAACAAAGTGGCGCCTCCATTGAAGTCAGCTGTACCTGATATGATCTCAATCATTGAGAAAACTGCGAAAGAGGCAAGAGATTATTATGCTGTGATAGACAATAATGGTTTATTTTCTATTTTAATAGACCTAGAGTGTCAGAACCAGTTTGCCTTTGTGTGGAATGGCCGCTAGTACACTTTCACTGTGCTTCCTGAAGACTATGTTCATTCTCCAACAATTTGACATGGACTTATTGCCCAAGATTTAAATACCATGAATTTGAAAGTTACTGAGTTTCACTACATTGATGACATTGTGATCTCTGGGACAAAAGAAGATGTAACTGAAGCACTGCACCTGCTGATACAGCACATGAAGAACAGAGGGTGGGCTATCAACAGAGACAAAGTCCAAGGACCTGCAACAGAGGTGATATTCCTGGGAATTATGTGGACTGGGCCACAGGAGAAAGAGACAGTTGTGCAAACTATCCAGGCACTGTCGCCCCCTACTACCAAAAAAGGCAGAGGTGTTCCACATCTTGGACTGATCCTGAGGCCTATACACAATGTCACCAGGAAAAAGGCTCTCAAGGGGTTCAGAGCAGCAGACCACATTCCTTGCTGCTAAAGAAGCCATTTTGCAGCATCAGGGATTGCGAACCGTGGGACATGGAGTACCATTTCAGCTGGATGTAGTAGAGCAGGATGGTACCATATCTTGGAGTCTGTGGCAGCCAAATGAAAAGAAAGGACTGAGAGCTATACCCATTGGATTTTGGTCCGAACAACTGACAAGGGCACAAAAGAGATGCACACCCCTAGAGAAGTACCTTTTTGGGGCCTACACAGCACTGCAATATGTAGAGACCATTACAGGAAACGACTCAGTCACTATCCATACTGCATTGCCACTAGCAGGACGGGTGAGAGATAATGGGACTGACCACTAGGGCAGCTGTAGCTCAGAACCAGGCACTGATAAAATGGAAGTGGTACCTTCAAGAAAGAGGGGGCATTGCAGCTGGGGATGTCAGAGACATTTCCAAACAGTTTGACGGGCTTGTTACTTTTACCAGCACCCAGCCAGAAAAAGAAATTCCTTTGAGTCTCTGTCAGAAGACATGAAAGAGTCAGCATGGTTCACTGATGGTTCAGCCATAGTTACCTCATCTGGGCACCAACGGACAGCAGCATCCTACAACCCAAGTACAGACACAGTCCTGCAGGATACCAGAATTGAAGGGTCCAATCAGTATGCAGAGTTGAAAGCTGTAGTGATGATGCTTCAGGAAAATCCTTCTTCCCATGTCACTATCTACACTGATAGCTGGGCAGTCTTTAAAGGATTGACAACTTGGATGCCCATGTGGAAGTCCAATGAATGGATGATTCATGGAAAGGTAGTGTGTGGAGGCAAGGAAGCCTGGGACTACATCTGGAAGGAAGCTCACTCCCGCACCCTAAAAGTGGGACATGTTGACACACATGTGCTCCTGGTCCCAGACATTAAGAACTATAATAGAGTGGCAGACGAAATTGCCAAGGTGAATACATTGTTGCCAATTGATCTTGTCTTGATGAACTTGGCCACCTTGGTCCACAAGCAGTTTGGACATTTGGGCCAGAAAGTGACATATGAATGGGCAGAGCAGAGAGGATTTGTATATGGAACAAATGTGTAGCGCTAATAGTGTATACAAGACACAGGAATACACCCAAGATGTAAATCTGGGGGATGCATACACTGTGTATATATTCACATATCACAAAATGAAAAGTGTGTATGATAAAAATATAACCAAACTCGTGTGTGAGTAATGCGACTTACAAACAAAATCGCAAAAAATCACATGAGTTTTTAAGCGATGTGAACTTGTGATTCACACAAAATATGACCTAAGTACTTAAATGCTAACAATTAATGAAATTGAAAACAATATGTATCACATTGAAAACAGCAGAGAGGATTGCCCATATCCATGGACATGATAAAGACTGTAATAAAGAGCTGTACAGTGTGTGGAGAAGTGCGACAATGGCCATTGCAAAAGTACTCCACGGGTCGATTAAGAGTGGCGAGAGGCCTGCAGAGATTTGACTTCATCGGTCCCCTGCCCCGGGGAAACAATGGACTGAGGTATTGTTGCACTGCAGTGGACACCTATTCAAGACTTTTGCTTGTTCATCCTTGCAAACGTGCAGATCAAGGCACAATGCTTCAACTGCTCCAGACACTTGTCGTTGCTTATGATTGTCCCAAACAAGTCCAAAGTGATAACGGCTCACACTTCACTGGATCAACAGTACAGCAATGGGTCAAAGATTCTGGAGTGTACTGGTTGTGCCACATCCCATACTATCCACAGACAGCTGATTTGATTGAGAGATACAACAGGCTACTGAAGGACCAGATACCCCAGCTTACACCCACACATATACTAAGCGAGGAGGGTGGGAGGCTCATCCTCACACAGGCAGTCATGTTGTTAAATTCTAGTCCAATAGCCATAAGCGCATCATATGAGAGGATGGTGGGGGCTGGGGCACAGATTCCACAGCTGGAGTGCAGAGTTCAGTATTTATGTAAGGTTCCTAAAAGAACAGGGCTTAACAGGTACCAAGTTACTGCTTCCCATGACATATAAACTAAGAGTGACGTATCCAAGATTTAAGCCTATCCAGGAATGAGAGGAAATCTGTCAGGAAAGTTTGAAGTTATATTTTCATTGGCAGATGAGCTTCAGGACAGTGGATGGGACTCTGGTGGATACTTCTCAGAAAGAGTGGAAAATGAGGCTATGTAACATCAAACCTTCTAAAATAAACAGTAGTGATCTTCTGGGAAATATCAGTATATTTCCTCTCCTCCCTATCAATGTTCTTTGGGAGGGTCAGAAGTGGATACAGGCAGATGGCAAAGTATTGGTCAGAGATCCAGTTAGAGGAGAGATTGTAGCTGAAGGGCCAGGGTCTACTATTTATGTTTTATTAGAAGGAACAGATAATCCGCTTTGTTTTCCACTCCACAGGCTGTCTCAGATTTGACCCATAGGAAGACCAGTGAAAAGTGATTTTGTGATGGACAGAATGATGGAAGACTGCAAGAGCTGTGGAGAACAAGGCCTTTAATGTATTACAAGCCTGGACTTGTTTTTAATGGACTTTCTAAAGAACTTTTGCAAAAGACTAAAGCACCTTCTCAGTTGCAGTAATATAGAAGGGGGTTACATTCAAGGCAAATTCATGTTTTAGAAAAATGCCACCCCCCTGTCAGAACACAATAGCTCAGCAGGGGAGACTGCTGTACTAACATCAGTTTGTTAGTACAGCAACTCCGACCTGAGCCGTCAGTCTTTTTTTTTTTTAACCCGCTGGGTTGAACGAAAAAAAAAATAGTGGTGTTTACTAGGCTTTAGAAGACCGAGTTCAGGCTGTGTGAGAATTATTTACAGTGAAACCTAAGACATCCAAAAACTGACAAAAAGAAAACACAGCAAACAAAAAGATAAAAGTGAACCATACTCAAATGACAAAAAATCAAACTAGCAACCTAACAGAGTAACAGAAAGCCTAACAAACTTACTATATCTTCATAATGTATAATCCTTGTATGCGGAGGTTGGATCTCCACAACTGATTTTCAAAGTTCTCCTGTCTGGTGATAAGAGACTTGTTTTCCTCATGCAGGGCTTCCAGGTCCTGCTCACAGCCCCAAAGTGAGCCTGCTATGATGTCCACACAGACAACTGGCACAATTCTTGCATTTCTCTAAAATAGCCTTTCCATGCTTTGTGTGGATGTATTTTTGAGGACTTCATGCAGTATTTACACAAAATGATAGATGGGATAGATAGTTCTGTAGCAGAGCTGGAGTGCCACTCACATGCAGTGTTGTGTTTTCTGCCTCTTCCCCTCTGCCACGTGGATGCCTGAAAACCAGCAGGGTGGGAGAATTTCATTCTCATCTTGGCTGATGCATGGACCAGGGTGCCTCTTATTGTTTTTCACTTCAATTTAGTTCCTAGTAATTGTCTCCAGGTCTGGTGCAGTTGTGCAACATGCAGAGATATTAATCTCAGGAAATGCAGAGCTCTGTTATGCAACATGCTTTTTTAAGGGATTTCTGCATTTTTCATGTTTTATTCTAAGCGTTATTTAAAAAGGTGTTTTATTTATTTATTAATTTATTTTGATTTTTTGTTTGCATTGGTATATATCCCCTAAAGAAGTGCCCAGCTCCCTAAAGCCCTTTGTTTGACAATTTCCTGCCCGCTAAAAATTAAAATTAGAGTTAAAAATTGTCAAAACGTATTTTAAAGTTGAAAACATTTTTATTAACAATAATAAACAGAAATGAAAGACAATCTTTCCACAAAATATGTTTTACAAAGCAATGATATCCAGCGTTCCAAATGGCTATCGCCTACAGCAAGATTGGTAACTAGGGATGAGCTTCGAGTTCAAGTCGAACTCATGTTCGACTCGAACATTGGCTGTTCGCAAGTTCGCCGAACAGCGAACAATTTGGGGTGTTCGCGGCAAATTCGAATGCCGCAGAACACCCTTTAAAAGTCTATAGGAGATATCAAAAGTGCTAATTTTAAAGGCTTATATGCAAGTTATTGTCAAAAAAAGTGTTTGGGGACCTGGGTCCTGCCCCAGGGGACATGGATCAATGCAAAAAAAAATTTAAAAATGGACGTTTTTTCAGGAGCAGTGATTTTAATAATGCTTAAAGTCAAACAATAAAAGTGTAATATCCCTTTAAATTTGGTAGCTGGGGGGTGTCTATAGTATGCCTGTAAAGGGGCGCATGTTTCCCGTGTTTAGAACAGTCTGACAGCAAAATGACATTTCAAAGGAAAAAAGTCATTTAAAACTACTCGCGGCTATTGCATTGCCGGTCCGACAATACACATAGAAGTTCATTGATAAAAACAGCATGGGAATTCCCCACAGGGGAACCCCAAACCAAAATTTTTTTTAAAAATGACGTGGGGGTCCCCCTAAATTCCATACCAGGCCCTTCAGGTCTGGTATGGATATTAAGGGGAACCCCGGCCAAAATTTAAAAAAAGAAATGGAAGTGTGGAGCTTGGTGTAAGTGGAGCTGGATTAAGTGGGAGTTAAAAACAAGTGTTATGCCGCGTACACACGGTCGGACTTTTCGTCTACAAAAGTCCAACGGACGCTGACGGACTAAAGCTGGCTGGTAATCCGATCGTGTGTGGGCTTCTCCGGACTTTCAACGGACTTTTTCAGCCTCAAATCCGACGGACTTTAGATTTGAAACATGCTTCAAATCTTTCCGACGGACTCGAGTTCGGTCGAAAAATCCGCTCGTCTGTATGCTAGTCCGACGGACAAAAACCCACGCTAGGGCAGCTATTGGCTACTGGCTATCAACTTCCTTATTTTAGTCCGGTGTACGTCATCACGTAAGAATTCGACGGACTTTTGTGTGATCGTGTGTAGGCAAGTCTGTTCGTTAGAAAGTCCGCCGCAAGTCCGTCGAAAGTCCGTCGAAAGTCTGTCGGACAGGCTGTCGGACTTTTGTAGCTGAAAAGTCCGACCGTGTGTACGCCCCATTAGAGTATACAAGTCTTGCTGTCTGTTGGTGTGTGTTGCTGTCTGTTGGTGTGTGTTGCTGTCTGTTGGTGTGTGTTGGTGTCTGTTGGTGTGTGTTGGTGTCTGTTGGTGTGTGTTGCTGTCTGTTGGTGTGTGTTTGCTGTCTGTTGGTGTTTGCTGGGTTGCATTTTGGGGACTTTTCCTTTTAGTTTTTAATTTGCCTTTTGCTGTCACTTTTTAAATAGCTTTTTTTTTTTTTTTTCTTGTTTCATCAGTCTATCAATTAAGGGGTGTGGTTAATTGCTCACAGGTGCCTATTTATCTTGTTGTAGGACTCAGTCTGAGCGTGCTCAGTTTGAAGCTGTGGAGCTTGGTGTAAGTGGAGCTGGATTAAGTGGGAGTTAAAAACAAGTGTTAGAGTATACAAGTCTTGCTGTCTGTTGGTGTGTGTTGCTGTCTGTTGGTGTGTGTTTGCTGTCTGTTGGTGTTTGCTGGGTTGCATTTTGGGGACTTTTCCTTTTAGTTTTTAATTTGCCTTTTGCTGTCACTTTTTAAATAGCTTTTTTTTTTTCTTGTTTCATCAGTCTATCAATTAAGGGGTGTGGTTAATTGCTCACAGGTGCCTATTTAACTTGTTGTAGGACTCAGTCTAAACGTGCTCAGTTTGAAGCTGTGGAGCTTGGTGTAAGTGGAGCTGGATTAAGTGGGAGTTAAAAACAAGTGTTAGAGTATACAAGTCTTGCTGTCTGTTGTTGTGTGTTGCTGTCTGTTGGTGTGTGTTTGCTGTCTGTTGGTGTTTGCTGGGTTGCATTTTGGGGACTTTTCCTTTTAGTTTTTAATTTGCCTTTTGCTGTCACTTTTTAAATAGCTTTTTTTTTTTTTTTTCTTGTTTCATCAGTCTATCAATTAAGGGGTGTGGTTAATTGCTCACAGGTGCCTATTTAACTTGTTGTAGGACTCAGTCTGAGCGTGCTCAGTTTGAAGCTGTGGAGCTTGGTGTAAGTGGAGCTGGATTAAGTGGGAGTTAAAAACAAGAGTTTAAAACAGGAGGTTATAACAGGGGTCATAGTACCTGTGTAGTGTGAGTATCTGAGTGTTGTCTGAGTAGTGTGTGTGGATCATTAGTACTTGTGTATTGTGTACCTGTGTATTGTCTTGTCGTGTACCTGTGTATTGTCTTGAGTATTAGTGCCAGGAAGCTAGTTGTTAGGTAATTTGGACAGGGTAAAATCCCCAAATCCTCACCAAATTTAATAGGTACGATGCCCGGCGGGTGTGGAGAGGCGACTCTTTGTATATCTTGCCGCATGTATGCGTTCCTTGATCATCCGATCGAGGGCGAATACTGCTGTGCAAAATGTAAGCACATTGTTTCCCTGGAAGCCCAGGTTCTGAATCTGGGGAAGCAACTGTCAGCACTGAGAAGTCCCTCCATACTAAAGGTGAGCCAGGAACGTACACGGCAGGTGCCGGCAGGGGCCAGCACAGAGGCGGGTGGAGACAAAGAGGTGCAGGCACTAGCAAAGAGTAGATGGGTGACAGTCAGGAGGGGTAGAGGGGGAAGTGCCAGGGAGGCCGATCCAGGACTGGAGCATCCCAATAAGTACGCTCCATTGAGTGACATTGGTGTAACCAGTCAGGGACCAGCACTGCTGGAGATGAGGGACTCTCCTAGCTGCCAGGGGAAGAACTCCTCCAGTGAGAGTGGGGGGGCAGCAAAGGGAAAGGAAAGACAGATTCTGGTGGTAGGGGACTCAATTCTTAGAAGGACAGAGAGGGCAATCTGTAACCAAGACCTGAAGTGCCGAACAGTATGTTGTCTACCGGGCGCTCGGGTTCGGCACATCACGGATCTTGTGGACAGATTACTGGGAGGGGCTGGGGAAGACCCGGCTGTCATGGTGCACGTTGGCACCAATGACAAAGTCAGAGGCAGATGGAGTGTCCTAAAGAACGATTTTAGGGACTTAGGAGCTAAATTGAGGAAAAGGACCTCCAAGGTAGTGTTCTCAGGAATACTACCGGTACATCGAGCCACACCAGAGAGGCAGAGGGAGATTAGGGAAGTAAACAAGTGGCTGAAGAGCTGGTGTAGTAAGGAAGGGTTTGGGTTCCTGGAGGACTGGGCCGACTTCTCAGTCGGTAACCGGTACTATAGAAGGGACGGACTGCACCTAAATGAGGAGGGTGCAGATCTGCTGGGAATGAAGATGGCCAAAAAGTTAGAGGGGTTTTTAAACTAGGCGATGGGGGGGAGGGTCCAGAGACAGTGATAGCCAGCGCGGAAGATATTCCAGAGGGTAGTATTGGGGGCATTAGTGGTAGGTTAACCAAAGCACAAAAACACAAGGTGAGTATAGTAGCAAGTCCAAGTTGCAATCTTGAAACACCCAATACGAGGACAATATGCGACCGGTCTAAACTATGTGGCATGTTCACCAATGCCAGGAGCCTGGCGGACAAGATGGGTGAACTAGAGATACTGTTGTACAAGGAGGATTTGGATTTTGTGGGAATTTCAGAGACCTGGTTCAACAGCTCTCATGATTGGCTGGCAAACATTCAAGGGTATACCCTATACCGCAAGGACAGAGAGGGTAAAAAAGGGGGAGGGGTATGCCTATATATCAAGAATAATGTACAAGTGAATGTGAGAGATGACATCACTGAGGGGGCTAGGGAGGAGGTGGAATCTTTATGGGTAGAGCTCCAAAGGGATGAAGCTAAGGGGAAAATAATACTGGGAGTATGCTATAGGCCCCCTAACCTGAGGGAGGAAGTGGAGACGGATCTCCTATCACAAATTGGATTAGCAGCAAGGATGGGAAGTGTTATCATAATGGGGGATTTTAATTATCCAGACATAGACTGGGCGGAGGGAGCCGCACATTCATTTAAGGCTCGCCAGTTCCTTAGTGTCTTGCAGGACAATTTTATGGGTCAGATGGTAGACGCACCAACTAGAAATAAAACATTACTAGATCTACTGATTACCAACAATACAGACCTGATAACAGATGTGGAAATACGGGGCAATTTAGGTAACAGCGTTCACAGGTCAATTAGTTTCAGTATAAATCACACAAATAGGAGACATGAAGGGAACACAAAGACACTGAATTTCAAAAGAGCCAACTTCCCTAAACTACAAACCTTGCTAAAAGGCATAAATTGGGATAAAATATTAGGAACAAAGAATACGGAGGAGAGATGGGTTTACTTTAAGAGCATATTAAATAAGGGCATTAGCCAATGTATCCCATTGGGTAATAAATTTAAAAGAGCGAACAAACATCCTGGATGGCTTAACTCCAATGTAAAAATGCATATAAAAGCAAAGGAGAAGGCCTTCAAAAAATACAAGGTTGAGGGATCATCCACAGCATTCAGAATTTATAAAGAATGCAATAAGAAATGTAAGGGTGCAATTAGGTTGGCTAAGATAGAACATGAAAGACACATAGCGGAGGAGAGCAAAAAAAATCCCAAGAAATTCTTTAAGTATGTAAACAGTAAAAAGGGAGGACAGACCATATTGGCCCCATAAAGAATGAGGAAGGACATCTGGTTACAAAGGATGGGGAGATGGCAAAGGTATTGAATTTATTCTTCTCCTCAGTCTTCACGAGTGAATCGGGGGGCTTCAGTAACCAAAACTGCAGTGTTTATCCTCATGACACAACACAGGAAGCACCTACATGGTTAACAGAGGATGGAATTAAAATTAGACTTGAGAAACTTAACATTAAGAAATCACCGGGACCAGATGGCTTGCATCCGAGGGTACTTAGGGAACTCAGTCAGGTGATTGCCAGACCGTTGTTCCTAATTTTTACAGACAGTCTATTGACTGGAATGGTACCAGCTGATTGGAGAAAAGCCAATGTAGCACCAATATTTAAAAAGGGCCCAAAAAACATCCCTGGGAATTACAGACCAGTTAGCCTAACATCAATAGTATGTAAACTCTTGGAGGGCATGATAAGGGACTATATACAAGATTTTAGTAATAAGAATGATATCATTAGCAGTAATCAGCATGGATTCATGAAGAATCGTTCTTGCCAAACCAATCTATTAACCTTCTATGAGGAGGTGAGTTGCCATCTAGATAAAGGAAGGCCCGTAGACGTGGTGTATCTGGATTTTGCAAAAGCATTTGACACAGTTCCCCATAAACGTTTACTGTACAAAATAAAGTGCGATGGCATGGATCATAGGGTGAGTACATGGATTGAAAATTGGCTACAAGGGCGTGTTCAGAGGGTGGTGATAAATGGGGAGTACTCAGAATGGTCAGGGGCGGGTAGTGGGGTTCCCCAGGGTTCTGTGCTGGGACCAATCCTATTTAATTTGTTCATAAACGACCGGGAGGATGGGATAAACAGTTCAATCTCTGTATTTGCAGACGATACTAAGCTAAGCAGGGCAATAACTTCTCCACAGGATGTGGAAATCTTGCAAAAAGACCTGAACAAATTAATGGGGTGGGCGACTACATGGCAAATGAGGTTCAATGTAGAAAAATGTAAAATAATGCATTTGGGTGGCAAAAATATGAATGCAATCTATACACTGGGGGGAGAACCTCTGGGGGAATCTAGGATGGAAAAGGACCTGGGGGTCCTAGTGGATGATAGGCTCAGCAATGGCATGCAATGCCAAGCTGCTGCTAATAAAGCAAACAGAATATTGGCATGCGTTAAAAGGGGGATCAACGGCAGAGATAAAACGATAATTCTCCCGCTCTACAAGACTCTGGTCCGCCCGCACCTGGAGTATGCTGTCCAGTTCTGGGCACCAGTCCTCAGGAGGGACGTACTGGAAATGGAGCGAGTACAAAGAAGGGCAACAAAGCTAATAAAGGGTCTGGAGGATCTTAGTTATGAGGAAAGGTTGCGAGCACTGAACTTATTCTCTCTGGAGAAGAGACGCTTGAGAGGGGATATGATTTCAATTTACAAATACTGTACCGGTGACCCCACAATAGGGATAAAACTTTTTCGCAGAAGAGAGTTTAATAAGACTCGTGGCCACTCATTACAATTAGAAGAAAAGAGGTTTAACCTTAAACTACGTAGAGGGTTCTTTACTGTAAGAGCGGCAAGGATGTGGAATTCCCTTCCACAGGCGGTGGTCTCAGCGGGGAGCATTGATAGCTTCAAGAAACTATTAGATAATCACCTGAATGACCGCAATATACAGGGATATGTAATGTAATACTGACACATAATCACACACATAGGTTGGACTTGATGGACTTGTGTCTTTTTTCAACCTCACCTACTATGTAACTATGTAACTATGTAAGTGGTACCTTCAAGAAAGAGGGGGCATTGCAGCTGGGGATGTCAGAGACATTTCAAAACAGTTTGATGGGCTTGTTACTTTTACCAGCACCCAGCCAGAAAAATAAATTCCTTTGAGTCTCTGTCAGAAGACATGAAAGAATCAGCATGGTTCAGCCATAGTTACCTCATCTGGGCACCAACGGACAGCAGCATCCTACAACCCAAGTACAGACACAGTTCTGCAGGATACCAGAATTGAAGGGTCCAGTCAGTATGCAGAGTTGAAAGCTGTAGTGATGATGCTTCAGGAAAATCCTTCTTCCCATGTCACTATCTACACTGATAGCTGGGCAGTCTTTAAAGGATTGACAACTTGGATGCCCATGTGGAAGTCCAATGAATGGATGATTCATGGAAAGGTAGTGTGTGGAGGCAAGGAAGCCTGGGACTACATCTGGAAGGAAGCTCACTCCCGCACCCTAAAAGTGGGACATGTTGACACACATGTGCCCCTGGTCCCAGACATTAAGAACTATAACAGAATGGCAGACGAAATTGCAAAGGTGAATACATTGTTGCCAATTGTCATTTTTATTAACAATAATAAACAGAAATGAAAGACAATCTTTCCACAAAATATGTTTTACAAAGCAATGATATCCAGCGTTCCAAATGGCTATCGCCTACAGCAAGATTGGTAATTAGGGATGAGCTTCGAGTTCGAGTCGAACTCATGTTCGAGTCGAACATTGGCTGTTTGCAAGTTCGCCGAACAGCGAACAATTTGGGGTGTTCGCGGCAAATTCGAATGCCGCGGAACACCCTTTAAAAGTCTATGGGAGAAATCAAAAGTGCTAATTTTAAAGGTTTATATGCAAGTTATTGTCATAAAAAGTGTTTGGGGACCTGAGTCCTGCCCCAGGGGACATGGATCAATGCAAAAAAAAGATTTAAAAATGGACGTTTTTTCAGGAGCAGTGATTTTAATAATGCTTAAAGTCAAACAATAAAAGTGTAATATCCCTTTAAATTTGGTAGCTGGGGGGTGTCTATAGTATGCCTGTAAAGGGGCGCATGTTTCCCGTGTTTAGAACAGTCTTACAGCAAAATGACATTTCAAAGGAAAAAAGTCATTTAAAACTACTCGCGGCTATTGCATTGCCGGTCCGACAATACACATAGAAGTTCATTGATAAAAACGGCATGGGAATTCCCCACAGGGGAACCCCGAACCAAAATTAAAAAAAAAATGACGTGGGGGTCCCCCTAAATTCCATACCAGGCCCTTCAGGTCTGGTATGGATATTAAGGGGAACCCTGGCCAAAATGTAAAAAAAAAATGACGTGGGGGTCCCCCTAAATTCCATACGAGACCCTTCAGGTCTGGTATGGATTTTAAGGGGATCCCCCGCGCCAAAATTAAAAAAACAAAAACAGCGTGGGGTCCCCCCAAAAATCCATACCAGACTCTTATCCGAGCACGCAACCTGGCAGGCCACAGGAAAAGAGGGGGGACGAGAGAGCGCCCCCCCTCCTGAACCGTACCAGGCCACATGCCCTCAACATTGGGAGGGTGCTTTGGGGTAGCCCCCCAAAACACCTTGTCCCCATGTTGATGAGGACAAGGGCCTCATCCCCACAACCCTGGCCGGTGGTTGTGGGGGTCTGCGGGCAGGGGGGCTTATCGGAATCTGGAAGCCCCCTTTAACAAGGGGACCCCCAGATCCCACCCCCCCTGCGTGAAATGGTAAGGGGGTACAGAAGTACCCCTACCATTTCACTAAAAAACTGTCAAGAATGTTAAAAATGACAAGAGACAGTTTTTGACAATTCTTTTATTTAAATGCTTCTTCTTTATTCTTTATTCATCTTCTTCTTCTTCTTCTGGTTCTTCTGGCTCTTCTGGTTCTTCCTCCGGCGTTCTCGTCCAGCATCTCCTCCGCGGTCTCTTCTATCTTCTTCTACTTGGGCCGCTCCCATGGCATGGGGGGAGGCTCCCGCTCTTCTCTTCATTTTCTTCTCTTCTTCATCTTCTTCTTCATCTTCTTCTTCTTTATCGTCTTCTTTTCTTCTCTTCTTCATCTTCTTCTCCGGGCCGCTCCGCACCCATGCTGGCATGGTGGGAGGTTCCCACTGTGTGACGCGTCTCCTCTTCTGACGGTTCTTAAATAACGGGGGTGGGGCCACCAAGTGGCCCCGCCCCCCTCTGACGCACAGGACATGATGGGACTTCCCTGTGGCATTCCCCGTGACGTCACAGGGAAGTCCCGTCAAGTCACCGTGCATCAGAGGGGGGTGGGGTCACTGGGTGGCCCCCCCCATTATTTAAGAACTGTCAGAAGAGGAGACGTGTCACACAGTGGGAGCCTCCCTCCATGCCAGCACGGGTGTGGAGCGGCCCAGAGAAGAAAATGAAGAAGAGAAGATGAGAAAGAGAAGAAGATGAAGAGAAGAGCGGGAGCCTCCCCCCATGCCATTGGTGCGAAGCGGCCCGAGGAGAAGAAGATAGAAGACGCCACGGAGGAAATGCTGGACGAGAACGCCGAAGGAAGAACCAGAAGAGCCAGAAGAACCAGAAGAAGAAGATGAAGGAAGATAGATGAAAGAAGAAAGAAGAAGCATTTAAATAAAGGAATTGTCAAAAACTGTCTCTTGTCATTTTTACCATTTCACACGGGGGGGCCGGATCTGGGGGTCCCCTTGTTAAAGGGGGCTTCCAGATTCTGATAAGCCCCCCGCCCGCAGACCCCCACAACCACCGGCCAGGGTTGTGGGGTTGAGGCCCTTGTCCTCATCAACATGGGGACAAGGTGTTTTGGGGGGCTACCCCAAAGCACCCTCCCAATGTTGAGGGCATGTGGCCTGGTACGGTTCAGGAGGGGGGGCGCTCTCTCGCCCCCCTCTTTTCCTGCAGCCTGCCAGGTTGCATGCTCAGATAAGGGTCTGGTATGGATTTTTGGGGGGACCCCACAACGTTTTTTTTTTAAATTTTGGCGCGGGGTTCCCCTAAAAATCCACACCAGACCTGAAGGGCCTGGAATGGAATTTAGGGGGACCCCCACGTCATTTTTTTTTTAATATTGGTTCAGGGTTCCCCTGTGGGGAATTCCCATGCCATTTTTATCAATAAACTTTTATGTGTATTGTCGGACCGGCAATGCAATAGCCGCGAGTAGTTTTAAATGACTTTTTTCCTTTGAAATGTAATTTTGCTGTCAGACTGTTCTAAACACGGGAAACATGCGCCCCTTTACAGGCATACTATAGACACCCCCCAGCTACGAAATTTAAAGGGATATTACACTTTTATTGTTTGACTTTAAGCATTATTAAATCACTGCTCCTAAAAAAACGGCCGTTTTAAAACTTTTTTTTTGCATTGGTCCATGTCCCCTGGGGCAGGACCCAGGTCCCCAAACACTTTTTATGACAATAACTTGCATATAAGCCTTTAAAATTAGCACTTTTGATTATTCATGTTCATGTCCCATAGACTTTAACGGTGTTCGCGTGTTCGAACAAACTTTTTTCCTGTTCGCACGTTCTGGTGCGAACCGAACAGGGGGGTGTTCGGCTCATCCCTACTGGTAACTATGAAGTATAAGGAGTCATATTATCAAGTTATATCAAACAAAACAAAAAAAATAGAAAAAGAAGGATGAAGAAGAGAAAAGAAAGGGGAGTAAGAATAGAGAAAAGGGAGGGAAAGGGGGGAAGGGGAGGGGAACTGCTAGCCGGGACTGAGGGGCAGGGACTCCAATTTATCAAATACTGTCATTAATCAGGGATCAGGTGAAGATCAAGTAATAGGGGGAGCTGACTTCAGAGAGGTAGGTAGCAACGTAACCAGCTCGTCTGAGGAGGAGAAGCGCCACCAGACCAACCATAGTATGGTAAATTTATCATAGGTGTCATTGTCCAGCGCCAGCATCTCTTCCATACGCATAATATCGTTCATGGTGGAGATCCAAAGAGCTAACGGGGGCATAGTAGTTGTCTTCCAAAAGAGAGGTTGGCGAGTAGCAGACAGAAAGAAGCGTAACAAACAGCATTTTTGGGAAGCTATAGATCCTGGTAGGATAGAGAGAAGAGCTATTTCAGGAGTCAATTGCAAGGGGTCATCATAGATTTTTCCATATACCTGAAATACCTGTTTCCAGAAGGGTCGGATCCGATCACACTCCCACCAGACATGAAGGTATGTGCCTGTGGCTGCATTGCATCGCCAGCAGGTGGATGGAGTGGAGGGGAATATTTTCCGCAAAGTAGCAGGGTCCCTGTACCATCTTGACATAATTTTAAAATTCTTCTCTTGTGAATAACAAGAGATTGAGGATTTATGTGCGAAATGGAATGCAGTTTGCCATTCCGCTCTGGAGATAGTCTTTCCCAGGTCTGCCCACTACATCCTGGTGTAGGTAGGCAAGTCAGTTTGTGTGAGGGCTTGAATCAGACTGTAAATACGTGAAAGTAAATGTCTAGGCAATTCTTGAAGAGAGCCCAGGTGTTCAAATTCTGTCAGAGGGCGGTGGGTCTGGGAAGAACTGAATAAGTGTTTGGTGAAGGTTGTTAGGTGTAGGGAGGTAAGCCAGTCCTGGGTTCCGGTCGGGGTGTTTGGAGTGCCACTGTCTGCATGAATGAAGGTATGAGCTTGTGGCCAGGAGGTGCGGAGGAAAGAACCTACAGCATGTGCCCCTATACCTTGTGGGAAGGCTGGATTATCGAAAAGAGAAGATAAGGGGGACGGATCCGAGGACAAAAGCTCACACAATCCTCTCCTATACCAGAGCACAAGGGCTGCTATAGTTAGTGGCGAAGAGCTGGATAAGTCAGGTAGTTTGCTCTTGTAGCCCCAGAGGAGGGCCCTTAAGTCTACCGGAGACATATCCTGTTCAACCATCACTGAGGCTTTTTGAAAGGGTCGCGGGAACCATTCCAGAATATGAGCCATCTGTGTGGCTTTATGGTACAGCTCATAATCTGGTAGACTCGTACCGCCTTGTAATTTCGGCCGGGTGAGTAATTTATTTTTAATTCTAGATAAACCTTTGTTCCATATAAAGCGGATGGAAAGTGAACGGAGTGCAGAGAAAAAAGATTTGGGGACAGTGACTGGTATGGTCTGGAATAGATATAGTAGTTTGGGTAAAGTGTCCATCTTGAGGGTATTAATGCGTCCAAACCAGGGTATAGTTTTGTCCCCCCAGGAAGATAAGTCTTTTCGGAGACAGGAAAGGAGGGGAATATGATTTAACGTAAAAAGATTGGAAAGGTTAGCCGGTATTATTACTCCCAGGTAGGTGATGCCCTTGGTCTGCCAATGAAATGTATAGTTGGAGCGAAGTGAGGACATGGTAGATGCAGGGAGAGAAATGTTAAGGGCCTCAGTCTTGGAAATATTAAGCTTAAAATTGCTTAGCCGACCAAAGCTTTGAAATTCTAAAAAAAGGGAAGGAAGAGTTATATGGGGTTGTCGGGCATAAATGAGTATGTCATCCGCGTATAATGATAGTTTATGATGTGCGGATGGCGTGCAAATGCGTTGTATTGAATCATTTTGACGGATAGCACATGCCAAATGTTCCGTTACAATAACAAAAATAAGGGGAGAGAGAGGACAGCCTTGGTGGGTCCTGTTGGTGATGTTGAACGCTTCTGACGAAGTACCAGTACGGGCGGCACAGTGTTGTAGTGGGTAGCACTCTCGCCTAGCAGTAAAAAGGGTCGCTGGTTCGAATCCCAACCACGACACTACCTGCCTGGAGTTTGCGTGTTCTCCCTGTGCCTGTGTGGGTTTCCTCCGGGTACTCCGGTTTCCTCCCACACTCCAAAGACATGCTGGTAGGTTAATTGGCTTCTGTCTAAATTGTCCCTAGTATATGAATGTGAGTTAGGGACCTTATATTGTAAGCTCCTTGAGGGTAGGAACTGATGTGAATGTACAATGTATATGTAAAGCGCTGCGTAAATTGACGGCGCTATACAAGTACCTTAAATAATAATAATAAGTACCATTCACGAAGACCGATGCAGAGGAATGTTAGTAAAGTGACATAATCTTGGAAATAAAGGGGGATCCTAAACCAATTTGTTCAAGGGAGAGTTTCAAAAAGCGCCAATTTACCTGGTCAAATGCTGTCTGCATTGGGTCCTGAGAGAGAGGCAAAGGACTATGTGGGGTCATATGCGGGAGGTTATATAGTTGAGAATAAAAGTCTTTAAATGAAGTGGATATGCCCTTGCAGTCGAAGACTCTAGTCTGGTCTGGTTTAGTGATGAAGGGAATGGGGTGGCGGGGTGATCTAGGGTGAATGACCTGTGCTAGATGTTGGCCACATTTATTAGCTATAGAGTAATAGGATTTGTGGGCCTGGTCTCTGGCTATTAGAGAGTGAGAATCTAGTAGTTGAAGAAGATCACGACGGGAGTTCGAGAGAGTAACGAAAGTAGTGGGATCCAAAGTTTGTTTGTGAAGGGATTCCAGATCCGAAATGGTGGTCAGGAGGCGCCGTATGTCATCAGATCTAATTTTTTTCAAACGAGAGCCATTTTGTATAAGGACTCCCCTGACCACACACTTCAGAGCCTCCCATTGAATAAGTGGAGTGGTGGTATCCGTTATGTGATCAGATCGAAAAATTTTAATCGCTTTAGTAACCTCAGCGATGCATACTGAATCTTGCAGAAGATTGTCGTTGAGACGCCAAAAGAACCCTCTGCGTGATTGTGGAGGTCGGGCAAAGGATATGTATACCGGAGAGTGGTCAGACCAGAGGGCATGTCCCAGGGAAGTCTGTATTGGTGTATCTAGGAGGGATTGTGAAATGAGGAAATAGTCTAGTCTACTGTATGAGTTGTGGGCTATAGAAAAATAAGAGAAATCTCTGTACATGGGATGATGTATGCGCCACACGTCCACTAAGTGATGAGAGTGGAAAAGGGACTTGATGTGTGAGAGTGAGGTCGTGGTTATGGAAGACTTACCAGTGGATGTGTTGGCAGAAGGGGACAGAGCCACATTGAAATCACCTCCAATGATAACACTGGGACCTCAAAAGGAGGCTAGTCTGGCAAGAGTGGAAGATAGGAAACGAGCCTGGTCCATGTTGGGAGCATAGATATTGGTCATTGTAAAAAGAAAATTATTACATTTTAATTTAAGAAACATAAAACGGCCATTATCGTCAATACAAGAGTCAAGGACTTCAGGGTGAAAAGACCTATGAAAAGCAATTGAGACCCCTTTGGATTTAGCTAACGGGTTGGTATTATGGAACCAGGAAGTATAATAGCGATTTCGTATCGTGGGTGTGGAGCTAGAGCGGAAGTGGGTTTCCTGTAGAAGGAGGATGTTAGTTCTTGGTTTATGGAAGTGGTAGAGGATCTGGCTACTCTTCTCAGGGGTATTAAAGCCTCTACAATTATAGGAAGCTAGGTTAACAGGTGGAGTAGTAGCCATATTGGGGGGTGAGGATTAGAGATGGAAAGGGAAATAAAATAACTGGAATCCCTCGTGGGACAGCCCCGGCCAGCAGAAGGAAAGGGAAGGAGAGGGGGGGACAGAGGAGGGATGAGGATAGGTGGCAGATAGAAGGAAACAGATGAGACAAGTGAGTAGTAGGAGAAAAGCACAAAAAGGAAAAGAAGAGAGACTCCCAGAAACCAAAATTAGCAATGCAGCAAGGCCACAAGTTTTGTAGAGATCAGGTGTAAGAGGCTGGGACCCTGACAGCATCATATATACCAATAAACTGAATACACTGAAAAGGGCCACTAGGTGGCGCCAAATAATCAAAAATGTGGAAGTAGAAAAAACATAAAGGAATAATGTGGGGAGCATCTAGAAACCAGGGTACAGTGCCCAATATAAGCACCGCAAATTCCTAAGGGGGGTTGGTGGTTAGCACGGGAGGGCTCCCGGAGCCCCGGGACCCTCAGGGCAGCTAATACATGAGTATCAAATAAGCTGTATTGGGAAAAGAAGTCCGGTCGTACGTCATCACGTACTAATCCATCGGACTTTGGTGTGATCGTGTGTAGGCAAGTCCATTTGTTCAAAAGTCCGTCGGAAGTCCGTCAAAAGTCAGTCGGAAAGTCTGTCAGACAAATCCGGTCGAAAAGTCCGCCCGTGTGTACGCGGCCTTAGATGTCATCACAACGGGTGCCCCACTGGAAGATTTCCCCTTACACAACTTATGGTGTGAACTGTAATATTTTAGATTTTCTCTCAGTAGTCACCAGGACAAATAGTGAGTGGGGAATTTACACAGCAGCATCAATAAAAAAACTGACAGAGGTTCTATACCTCCCCTTTTCAAAGTTAAAAAAATGTTTTGCTATATACACTCTTTAATCAAAAGAAATGGATATTGTAGAGGAAAATTACTTCCCAGAAAACAAAGTGAGGTGGTCATGGTGATTAGGAGAGGGCACTATATGCTTTAAGTGAGCCAAGCTCATTTAGTTGGAGTCTCTTTTTCTTTTTGTTCTATCCAATATCTACATATATGTTGTTATTTAAATAGCAGTGCAAAACAATGATATTTAGTGCAACTTTCTTCTTAAAGTGGTTGTAAACCTCAGTCATGAAATCTAAACAAAGTACATATCTGTAGTGTTTACTTATCTCTCTCCAAAGCTCTAAGTGTTGCTTCTCTCTGGTGCTTTGTTCCTCTGTTAGCAGCATGAGTCACTTCTGTGAAGTTTTCCTGACACATGAGATAAATTTGTGATGGGGAGGGAGCTCAGCACAGAACTTGTCTATTCAGAACACAGCTTTGTATCCTTCCTTCAGCCCTGTTTGCTGTGTGTAACGGGATGTGTGCCTTTCCTTCAAACATCTCTCACACACTGTAACTGCAGCTCTCCACCCCCTACTCTGTGGTACTAACAGATGGAGAAGGATTTTAATACAATTCTGCCCTTTTGAAAGGGTGTAGCAAAGAGAAGACTGAGAAGAGATAAACAAGTAAAACTTATGTAGAAGGATTTGTTTTATCTCTGTGTATTACCTGAGACCAGTGACTTCACTGGCTATATGAGAGGGTTTACAACCATTTTAAAGGACTGCATTTGTGGATTTTGTACAAAATAATTAATTTATTACCAACAAAACAACAAAACAGAATTTGTAACAATGATCAATGTATTTGTAATGTTTATTTTTTTTAATACATTTAGTACATGTTGCATTATAACAGCATTCATTTTTTCTTGTCTTGAAGTAAAAACATTCTTTACTTAGCTCAATATTTTCTTCTTTTCTTTTGCATTGTCCCTGTTCATTGATTTGTGTTTAATTCTATTTGTAAATCAGTTTTGGATGTTGTGGTCTTCTTCTCTTAACATGTCAATTCAGGATTCCTTGTCTTGTCCACCACAGAGAGAGGTTAAAATATAATAAGGTCATTAGTTCATTTGAATTGCTGTCTGCACGACTTTGAATAGATTCAATTAAGCAGATGTTCTGTCAATTTCCATTGAGTCACTCAGGGTACCATAAATTCTGCATTTGCACAATGTCTTTCATAGTGTCACAGAGCTACACAATAGCTCAATGTCATGTATCAGTGAACTTGGCATTTACTTAAAAGAATTTTAATATATGGAGTTCAGCAAAAAAGTATATTCACTTTTTTCTCTCATCAGTTCTTAGCAGCCGATTTTTCAATTATTTAAAAATGCACACTAGCAATTTCCATAAAATGGTCCTGCTTTGCATTGCAGGTTAATTCTTTTATACTCTTCATTATTTTAAATAACAAATGAAAATTGATCTCTTTTTATTGCATGGTCTTACCAATGACATTCACCTCCTAGATTTATATTGACTAATAGAATGTTAAAGTAGAGGTCCATTAATTGATCTGTAAATAAGTACTGCTCTCTCATCAATTCTGAGTATCTTATGTTGAAAGCACCTCTGGAATATCATAATTGATGGTAATGATTTGGGAGACATATTTTCTTGGCAGCATACCACGAAACCTCTGGATATAACATTTTAACATGTATTTCCAGTTCAAACAATTTAAAGTTTCATACATATATGAACCAGCGTTATGGAAAGACAAAGTCTTCAGAGGATCTGCAAGCATGTCTATATTGATCCTCCTATTCTGATAGTTAATAAAAAATAAAAAAACTCATAGTATTCTAGGTCTGACATAGTTTCTAAAATAGTTTTTAAAGGAGCAGGCCTGAGCAATTTTGTGGGTTTTTCAACATGTGAATGATGGACAGGTTACTTAGCTTGTGGGCATGGCATGACTTGCACAGAAACATCTGAAATTATTTAGAAGGACTTATAATCAGGGCCGGATCTAGCCAGTGTGTTGTGGGGGTGCAGTAAAAATGTCATGGGGCAGAGGAAGTGAGCTCAGCAGGACAGTGTATAGGAGGCAGTAGGGCAGTATACAGAGGATTAGTAGGGCAGAATATAGAGTCAACAGTTTGTAGGACAGTGTACAAAGTCCATTACTTTGTAAGGCACTGTACACTGGTTAGCAGGGCAGAGAACAGGGAGTCAGCATGGCAGTGTACAGTGAGTCAGGGGAGTGTACAAGAGTCAGTAGGGCAGTGTACAGGGATTCAGAAGGGCAGAGGATAGGGGTCAGCAGGGCAGGAGTCAGTAGTGCAAATGTAAGGGGTCAGCCGGGTGGAGAACGGGAGTCAGGGCAGAAGACAGGGAGCCAGTAGGGCAATGTACAGGAGTCAGCGGGGCATTGTACAGGGGCCAAAGGGACAGGGACCACATGGTCAGAGAACAGGAATCAGCAGGACAGAGGACATTGCTCAGCAGGGCAGAGGACAGAGGTCAGTATGGCAAAGAAGAGGGGTCACAATAGCAGAGGAAAGGGGGTCAGCAATGCAGAGAACAGGGGTCACAAGGACAGAGGATAGGGGTCAGGAGCATGGAGGACAGGGATCAGCAGAATGGAGGACTGGGGTCAGCAGGATGAAGGACAGGGGTCAGGAAGATCAAGGACAGGGGTCTGCAGAATTGAGGACAGGGGTCAGCAGGACAGAGGACAGGGGTCAGCAGGACGGAGGTGTCGGGAAAGGTTCCATCCGCTGATGTCTCTATCGGGAATTTGGCGTGCAGTACTGATGTCCACCAGCGGGTGTCTCCTGGCAGTTCCAGACTGTCAGGAGAGCTCTCTCCTGCTGGTGGTATTATTTGATCTTTAGGCCGCAGTACTGGCGCCCACCAGCGGATGGTTCCTGGCAGTGTGGAGCCGACATCATCTCCTGCGATCAGGCATCACCTGAGTCTAATTGCAGGAGATGTGTATAAATACCCGGCAGACACACACACACCTTGCCTTGGTATCTTTCCTTGCGCCCTGACCTTGAACCTGAGAGCTCTGTATCTGATCCTGTTCCTGTCTGTTTACCTGAACCCTGAGCCTTGTACCTGTACCCGTCCCTCCTGTGATCCTATTACCCTTACCTTTGTCCTTTAGCCTGATCCATCCATCCTCTCCTTGTCCTGTTTGTTCCCTATCCCCAGCTGCTGACCCCTGTTGATGACCCTGGCCTGGCTCCATTTATGATTCCGGTATTCCCCATTATATGCATATATTTATCTGTTACTATTATTATTGGTAGGTTTCTGTTTGTGGTTGGTTGGTTGCACATTGTATTATATTGGAGGTGGTTGTATTTATATTTATTTCACTTATACACGTTTGGGTTTCCTGTGTTGCAGTCCACACAGTTCTGGTCTTATCCGATATGTGACAGGAGGACAGGGGTCAGCAAGACGAAAGACAGGGGTCAGCAGGACAGAGGACAGGGGTCAGAACAATGGAGGACAGGAGGACACAAATTAATATTACCCCCCATTGTGTTTAAAATAAAATTAATCCAGGGCTTGTCCTTCTCTGTTCCAGGCCAACAAGATGTCTTCTTGTAAAGGCCTGGAATGGAACTGGGCATAGGACACTGCCTCGAAGGAGGATACCATCCTCCCTAGAAGACTCATACAGAGCTGAATGGAGGGTTGCCTGGTGCCCCTTATCTGATGCACCTGAACCTTCAGGGCACAGATCCTTACAGGTGGCAAGAATACTCTTGCTTGAACTGTATCTAGGATCAAACCTATTTACTTTAGACTTTGAGCTGGTTTCAAGGCTGACTTTTCGGTATTTATGATCCAGCCTAAGCTTTTCAAATATGCTCTGTTCTGGAGCCTGTAATGAGTGATCTCTGAGTAGGAGGTCATCCAGATACCCGAGCACTAGGATCCCTTGGGTCCCTAAAATAACCAGTACTGGTGCTAGGACCTTTGTGAACACCCGGGGAGCTGTAGCAAGCCAAAGGGTAGAGCCACAAACTGAAAATTACGTTCCTCTACTGCAAATCGCAGGAACCTCTGATGAGGCTGAAAGATAGGTACGTGTAAAAACGCGTACTTTATATCGATGGAGGCTAGAAAGTCTCACATCTGGAGTGAGGCTACTACTGAGCGGACAGACTCCATCTGAAAGGACTGGATCAGTAGATACTGGTTCAAGGATCTTAGGTCCAAAATGGGCCTTGTGTCCCTGTTTTGTTTTTGAACCGTAAATGGGTTTGAGTAAAACCCTGTGCCCCTTTGGGGTACAGGAACCTCTACAATCACTCCTTCATGGACTAGATGATGTAGTGCCTGAAGCAATAAGTCTTTTTTGGAGGATCCGAGGGAACGCTGGCTCTTAAAAACCTCTGAGGGGACACCCCCCCAATTCCAGCTTGTAACCGTGGGATATAGTTGAGGTGACCCACTGGTCCTGAACTATTGTTCTCCAAATGTCCACAAAGTGCAGCAGCCTTCCCCCCACCCGATGGAGTTCGGGCGTCCCCTCAAAAGGAGGTCTTGGTGCTGGGTTTAGAAGAATTTTGGACCCAGGGCTTTTTGTGGCCCTGGCCTTGTGGCTTGCCCCTGGCCCTAGTGCCCTGTTGAAGGCGGAACTGCCTTGGCGCTGAGACATTTGAGGAAGCAGTCCCTAAGGTTTCAAACAAGGGATGCCTGGTGCTATTCTTCACAGGAAGTAGAGAACTCTTCCCTCCAGAAATCTTTTGGATATAAAGTATTTGTCCAATTGATCACCAAATAAATGTTCCCAATGAAAGGGGAAACTTGCCAATAACTTTTTACAAGGAAGCTCGGCTGACCAGTTCTTAAGCCGTAAAAGTCTGCGCATATGTACAGTCAAGAAAGCCAAAAAAGAAAGCTGCTGTATTGAATCCTTTAAGGCGTCAACAGCAAAACACAGCGCTCGGGGAATATCTGCCTTATTTTCAGGCAGATCATCCTCCTGGTTAGTGTGGAAAAAATGATCCGTACTCCGGTTGTTGCTCTTAAAATTTCTTAATTTTATTGAATAACCACAGTGAACAAACGCAGATTAAGTTAGTTGATGCGTTTCAGCCTATAAGGCCTTAGTCATAATCCTCCTGGTTAGGCCTGTCAGGCTGTCTGATCTGATCCTTTACTGACTGGCAGATACCAATTGCTGCTGAACTAGCCAAAGAAAAGGAAGCTTTTAATAATGGCTCCAATTTCTTGTCAACAGGGTCTTTCAAGCCCTGTGCGTTATCTACTGGACAAGTCAAGTTCTTGTTTAAGGAAAAGACTGCTGCATCTACGGTTGGCATGCTCCACTTCTTCACAAACTTTTCATCCATGGGATATAAAAGGGAAAACCGGTTAGGAGGAATAAAAAGCCTATCAGGATGTTCCCAATCAGCATACACCGCCCGTTACAAAAGAGGGTGTAAGGCCTCATGTACACTGCTGCTGTTAAACGGACGTTAAGGAGCAGTTGGGCATTTTTTTTCAACTGCTCCTGAACTCTCCTCTATGTTATCTTATCAGTACATGTACACAAGGTCATTTATAGTAGTTTCTATACAACACTAGGGATACGACTAGGTTCATCAGGAACTCCCTGTAGTGTTAGTCCCGCTCCTCTTTTTTGAAGACATTTACTAGCCACAAAAAGGGAGTACTTTGGTGTAGTATTAACATACCTCAGAAGGGAGACCCTTTAATAGGGCTCACCAAGCCCCTATGCAACAATCCTGCTAAGCACTTTTAGCCTGCCAAGCAACACCTGGTGACTCACGTGACCCGGGTAAGGAGAAATGAACCGCTGCAAATGCCTGGTTCAGAGCCTGCTCTGTGTCTCACAGCTGCTTTTATGGAAGCACCACATGCTTGGCATACGCAGCTTAAATAAGTTGGCTGTGCACGTGCTCAGCGTCATATCCAGAGGTTCTCTTTGGGAAATAGTCTTATGAGTGCTGCCACTATTGCTGCAGAGGTTGAAAGGATGGGGGGTCAGCATGGCTGTCGTCCCAGAAGGAAGCCTCTATTAAAGTTGATGCACAAGAAAGCCCGCAATTACTAGAACCATGTCCTGTGGTCTGATGAGACCGAGATAAACTTATTTGGTTTAGATGGTGTCAAGTGTGTGGGGCGGCAACCAGGTGAAGAGTACATAGACAAGTGTGTCTTGCCTTCAGTCAAGCATGGTGGTGGGATTGTCATGGTCTGGGGCTGCATGAGTGCTGCCGGCACTGGGGAGCTACAGTTCATTGAGGGAACCATGAATGCCAACATGCACTGTGACATACTGAAGCAGAGCATGATCCCCTCCTTTCAGAGACTGGGTCGCAGGGCAGTATTCCAACATGATAATGACCCCAAACACACCTCCAAGATGACCACTGCCTTGCTAAAGAAGCTGAGGGTAAAGGTGATGGACTGTCTCCATACCTAAATCCTATTGAGCATCTGTGGGGCATCCTCAAACGGAAGGTGGAGGAGCACAATGTCTCTAACATCCATCAGCTCCGTGATGTTGTCATGGAGGAGTTGAAGAGGAGTCCAGTGGCAACCTGTGAAGCTCTGGTGAACTCCATGCCCAAGAAGGTAAAGGCAGTGCTGGAAAATAATGGTGGCCACATAAAATATTGTCACTTTGGGCCCAATTTAGACATTTTCACTTAGGGGTGTACTCACTTTTGTTGCCAGCGGTTTAGACATTAATGGCTGTGTGTTGAGTTATTTTGAGGGGACAGCAAATTTATACTGTTATACAAGCTGTATACTCACTATTTTACATTGTAGCAAAATGTCATTTCTTCAGTGCTGTCACATGAAAAGATATAATAAAATATTTACAAAATGTGAGGGGTGTACTCACTTTTAAGATACTGTATTTCTATGAAACATTTTTTTTCTTTTGCTGTTTTTCATTTTGTTCTACACAGTGCTTGAAGCTTTGTAACAGATGTGAGAACTTAAATTCAGTTCAATGTAGCACTCTGTTGGCACATCTCTTTCATTTCATGGTCAACATCTTCAAAAATGCACCAGAAATAAACGCAGCATAAAAAGCTGTCATATGACACAACTCTAAAGGCCAATACACATGGAGTCATAAACAAATGAAAGCTTGTTTAACCCCAACTGAGGCATGTCAAATCCACTAAAAGCCTTTGTACTCAGTTTGGCTGTAGGGGTCAGGAGAATGCTGTTGAAATTTGCTATCCAAGCTAATTTTAACATATAATTGACTGATGTTGAAGCTTTCATTAATGTTTCAGAGTATTGGGTCAAAGGCCTTAATTGTACTTTACAACCCTTTCTGCTAATAAGATCTCACTTAGCTACAGTATAGAATCACATGTCAAGCAGCAGACACCAATGTTTGACATTTAAAGCTGAACTCCAGCCTTACCTTTAGTCTCGCACAGTTGTACAGGCTTCTCTCCTGTATTGAAACTGTTTACTCTGTTTTCACTGCACACTGTATGATTTTCAAAGTCAGATAGAGCCCATCTAATTTCCTGGCTGGATGACATCCAGCGTCATAGAGCCCTTTTCTCCCCAGCCTGACTGTTCCTGGCCTGCCCCTTTCATTCATTGAATTTCAGTTCTTTAACCCCTTGACACCACCCACTTTCCTTTCAGTGCCTGGTCCTTAGTGCCAAGGGGCCGCATATTTGCATGAATTGCAGTCAATACAGCTGTGCCGAAATCACGCACCCAGTGCGCACCCTGCACAGTTGCCAGCACCTGACCAAAAGCTCCCGATCGCTGCTTGCGACCGGGAGTTTTTGGAGGATCACCTGACTGCCAATCACAGCGATCACATGATCTTAAGCTCCGCCCTACCTCCCGGAATGCTAATCCTCTTAAAGGGCCAGGAGGCTCTGGCGTGAAGAGTTTAAATCATGGAGGATAATTCACACTTGGGCATCAACTAGGGTTGTCTTTATTCAAATGTAGCCTGCCCAGAAACTCCCATTCCTCTAAATGTCCATCTATTCATCAAGATGTTTTGATATTTGCAGAACTCCTCCCAAAAGCCAGACTAGCGCTTGAATTAGGGCTGAGGGCTCTTGAGAGGAGTATTAAGCCAGGGTGTTGTGATTTTTTTTCATGAAGTTATGTACAGCCTACTGCTGGCCCCTCCCACAAACCACAGTCTGCCTGCATTGGATAGAGAAGCACATAGACACAATGATGATGTCCCTTGGGCGAAAATAATGTATATAATGGAAATTGAAAGGTTTTATTGAAATTTTAATTCACATGTTGATGACTTGGAAAGGAAGCAAAATATAAGATGATTCAAGTTACCTCTAAGGTTTATACCTACTTTAAACTAGACACACAAAAAAACAGCCAGAGAGCTTGAAGCAGACCACAGAGCCCACACAGATGCACGTTCAAAGGATCATTATTATTACACAGGATTTATACAGTGCACACAGATTGCACAGAGCTTTAGAAAATAAAGGAAGGCAGTACATTTACAATACAAGTTAATGCTCATACTAAAGAAGAAAATTGCTACAAAAAAGCCCCCCTTTAAAGTGGTAGTAAACTTATTTTTTTGGCTTGTAGCTACAGGTATACCTTATTATACAGTGAATATTTGCTAAACTTGCGGTGTTTAAGAGCTATTAAAACTGAATGCAGCCAGTGACGTCACCTCACAGTTGCGATCCACGCCCTGCGCAGGAGTGACGTAATCGCAGCTTCACCAGTCACGCAGCCAGAGCACGCAAACCAGGAAGGAAGAATGGGTAAAGATGGAAGCCTTGTCAGTGATGACAGCGCACCACTGGAGGGCTTTGTTCTAAGGTAAGTACTGTATTTCTTGCCTTTACCTTGCAGGTTTTTTTTTTAAATATGCCATGCAAGTTTAATGTTGTACCTGTGAAATACAAGCACATTTGCTAGTATAATTGAACCGCCCTACTCCCGTGGGAGCGGCTAAAAGTTCGTTCTACCCTGGTGCTTTTGCCATCCCCCTACTCCTCAACAATATAGAACACGCAGACAGTCAAAAGAAAGTGAACTATATACAAGTTTATTGTGGATTCCATATGAAAGGCAGCATCATGTTGAAAAGTCACTTTGAACAATGCAGCACTATACTGAAAAGTCACTCTGAATAACTCTCAGCAGGGTTGGATGATATGTAACACAATATTATCCTCGGATTACATAATCCCCAAGTAGTAGAAGTAGACCTCCTATTACATAACATTCCCTGGTGTGATGCATGTTTCCTTCTTCCTCTTTACCACCACTTCCTGACTTCTGCAGCACTATGATTCTCACTTCATGAATGATTCCTGGAATCACATTCAGAAGGTGACTTCTGGATTCCCCAAGGGTATCTGTTCTCTAAGGCCCAGCTCAATTACCCTGAACCCGCACACCGATCCCTGTAAAGTCTCTCATAGGTACTGTTTCCCTTTGGGTTATACTCACTTGTGTTTCTGAGGTATGATCCATGTCGCACATGGAAGATCCTCACCCATTCCTGGTTGTCAGTATTGGCAGCAATTTGAAAGAAGTAGTTCAGTTCCTCTCCATACGCATGGCTTTGCAGTTCCTCTCCTCTCACTTGGGAAGAGCATCAGTGCTATATCAATGTCTGAATCCTGTCTCCTGGGTCTCTTCTCCACCCATCCATATCCACACCGAGCACAGGTCCCTCTTCCCCCCCGAGGGGGAAGAGTACACGTGGAAGCCTCCTGGTTTCTACATCCTACGCCAGCCTCCTCTCACTTCCCATGCAGAACAAGAACCCCGGAAAGCATGTGACCAGGCCTTAAATAGAAGTCCCGCCCCTGTCTCAACAAATTAACCATTGGTCCAGAGGTGTCTTCCCAAAAGCTACCTGTCACTCACACTCATATTCCTTCTGTCTTCCAGGCCAACCTCCAGAAAACAAAGGAAACTGTTCAAGCAGAGTGCAGGGGGTCACACCCTCCTCTACACTATTAAAACTCCCCAGAAATCAGATCCCACCAGAATAAACTGCAGAGTGAGATTCTGGGAAATTTAGCCTACTTTAACACTAAACTTACTATTGTAGCACTCACCCAAACTGGTGGGCGCTACATAATCTATTATCATCCCTTGTTCTTGGAAAATACTTGTTCCCTATAATAGCTCACAATTGGTAGGCTTGGATTAGCAGGAATCATGCACCTCTAAAGAGATATACCTTAGATTTTCTCTTATAGAATTAGTTATTACAGAAGTTGGCATTGAATCAACAACATACAAGGAGTATCATTAACAGTTGATATTTATTACAACTAATTCCTCATGAATATAATAGAGTTAAAGGGAAATAAGAATATAATTATTATAATATTTCATATTAAATCATATCACAACTGTGCTGACTTACCTATGAGAGATTTCTATGTGACCGCTATATATCATAACCTAAAAAAACTCCAGAAATGTATGCATCTCTAAAAAGTACTGGATTATAAAGTGTTAAGTCCAAGAAGGTGTATGCCACCTTGTGGATATATCTCTTTTATTTACACCATACACTGTTACAGAGTATAGTGATGATGTTGGGGAGGGGATGAAGAGGAGGTTCTTTAGGGAACTGATCATATGGCATGGATGAAGCCTGCTTGAACAAGGAATACGGTAAGGTAACACTGTGACTAGAGGAGAGACGGTCATGTGACTTTGGCAGGTCATGTGACCTGGCTTTAACTCCCACCTTTTTTATTTCTTTTGCAACTACATTATTTTTATTTTCATTGTGTTATGCCACCTCTGTGCTTTATAAATGTGCATAGGTCTTACCGCTGCTTTTTAAATGCACCTTAAAGTGTTTGTGATGGGTTCTCTTTAAAATGTGGAACATAATGAATTCACCATATTTTACTTTCATGATTAAACCTCAGCATGTGTACTGGGTTGTACAGTATGATAAAAATCAATCATGGAAAGTTTTGGCCAGCACAGTGCAATTCATTTTGGCAAAATTTCGCCTGAAGGTTACTAACTAGCGGAAGGGAGGGAATGTAGTCCAGCTGGCACCTTACATTAGAAAGGAAGCCTCTGAGGCAGTTCTGGAGAAAAGATCAATTTGTAGAGCAGCTAAAAATAAAATATGCATCACACAAAGAGGGAATGAAATTGTATACAAATCTGTGCCTAGATTTGTTGTATTTAAAAACGACAGGCATCTTGAAGAAAATGACTTTCAGACGGGGAAAATATATTATAGATATACATCCGTGCATAATATTTGATAGGCAGTGGCACCATCCTTGCTCCAGATGGCATGCAAAATAATTTATAAATGACAAAGTTCAGTAAGTTTCTAGCAGCTGTTCTCATTCTGTTCCAGTGCCTTGGCCACCCACTTCAGTAGAACGGAGAACCTTCAATCAAGCCTTGCTTCTCACAGGACTTCCAAGCAACATTAGAACATGTGTTTAATACATTCTCTGAAGGGAACAGTCCAAATTTGAAAATATCGTTCATGTAATTTGAATATAGATATGCTATTTTTTTTCATTTATGGAAATGTGGCTGTATGTGTTAAAGCAAATATAAGTGCACTTTATTTTTGGCATCTTTTTTGTTGAGATTACATAAAAATACAAAATGAAGTGCTCACATTTTCCTAAATTGCCACTTCCACACTTTTGTAACAGATGTTAAACAGAGTGCGAGACGGAAGTAGGGCAGCACTATGGGTTTTTATCCAAGCCCTTTGTCCCAGCTGGCAGACTTGTAAACCTGTGACATAATCTATGTGCCTGGAAATTAGATAATGTATGAGGAAATCATTGATAAATAAATAAAGATTTGGATTATCCGGATAATGGAAAATAAGTGGTGACATTTCAAGACTGTAGGGGTTTAAAACCTATGATGCCAGAGAGTATGTGTGTGATGAACTTTGTGCATTCTAATGACAAACAAAACAAATAGTCAAATCAAATTTTGCAGAGATATTACTGGCATGAGAATACAAAGTCTACCATTACTGACCTGATTCTGAAAATGCTAGTGGACTGCCTATCATGCTTACTATGGAGTGAAACATACCTTGGTTTGGTTTGCAAAACTTGAACCGCACTGAAGTTCTAAACGTGAATTATAAAATCAATTCTGCCCTTTTTCAGGGCTAATAGGCAAGGTACTGTTAAACAAATGACATACAGGCTGGGCACTGTGAAATAGCCCACATGTACAATACAGGGATGTGCGGTCAGGTCAGTAGCTGTTGAGGCACTGGCTGTCATCAGAGCCAGACACACACACAGGTTACATACGCCACAAACGTTAGAGTGAGAGCAATAATTCTAGCACTAGACCTTCTCTGTAACTCTAAACATGTAACCTGTAAAAAATGTTAAAGCGTTGCCTATGGAGTTTTTTAAGAACCAAAGTTTGGCGCCATTCCACGAGTGTGCGCAATTTTAAAGCAGGACATGTTAGGTATCTATTTACTTGGCATAACATCATCTTTCACAGTATAAAAAAAATCAGGCTACCTTTACTGTTTTTTTTTATATTCATAAAACCGTTTTTTTTCCAAATAAAACGCATTTGAAAATTTGCTGAGCAAATGCTGTGTAACATAAAAAATTGCAATGATCACAATTGTATTCCCTAGAGTGTCTGCTAAAACAATATATATACAGCTTCTCACAAAAATGAGTACACCCCTCACATTTTTGTAAATACTTTATTTTATCTTTTCATGTGACAACACTAAATAAATTACATTTTGCTACAATGTAAATTAGTGAGTGTACAGCTTGTATAACAGTGTAAATTTGCTGTCCCCTCAAAATAACTCAACACACAGCCATTATTTGTCTAAACCGCTGGCAACAAAAGTGGGTACACCCCTAAGTGAAAATGTCCAATATGGGCCCAAAGTTTCAATATTTTGTGTGGCTACCATTATTTTCCAGCACTGCCTTAACCCTTTTGGGCATGGTGTTCACCAGAGCTTCACAGGTTGCCACTGGAGTCCTCTTCCACTCCTCCATGACACCATCACAGAGCTGGTGGATGTTAGAGACATTGCGCTCTTCCACCTTCTGTTTGAGGATGCCCCACATCCTTTTCAATAGGGTTTAGGTCTGAAGGCATGTTTGGCCAGTCCATCACTTTACCCTCAGCTTCTTTAACAAGGCAGTGATCATCTTGGAGGTGTGTTCGGGGTTGTTATGTTGGAATACTGCCCTGCGGCCCAGTCTCCGAAGGGAGGGCATCATGCTCTGCTTCAGTATGTCACAGTAAATGCTGGCATTCATGGTTCCCTCAATGAATTGTAGCTCCCCAGTGTGGGCAACAGTCATGCAGCCCCAGGCCATGACACTCCCACCACCATGCTTGACTGTAGGCAAGACACACTTGTCTTTGTACTCCTCACCTGAACCAAATAAGTTTATGTTGGTCTCATTAGATCACAGGACATGGTTCAAGTAATCCATGTCCTTAGTCTGCTTGTCTTCAGCAAACTGTTTGTGGGCTTTCTTGTGCATCATCTTTAGAAGAGGCTTCCTTCTGGGACAACAGCCATGCAGACCAATTTGATGCAGTGTGTGGCGTATGGTCTGAGCACTGATAGGCTGAACCCCCACCCCTTCAAACCCTGCAGCAATTCTGGCAGCACTCATATGTCTATTTCCCAAAGACAACCTCTGGATGTGACACTGAGCACGTGCACCCAACTTCTTTGGTCGACCATGGCAAAGTCTGTTCTGAGTGGAACCTGTTAAACCGCTGTATGGTCTTGGCCACCGTGCTGAAGCTCAGTTTCAGGGTCTTGGCAATCTTCTAATAGCCTAGGCCATCTTTATGTAGAGCAACAATTATTTTTGTTCAGATCCTCAGAGAGTTCTTTGCCATGAGGTGCCATTTTGAACTTCCAGTGACCAGTATGAGAGAGTGATGACACCAAATTGAACACACCTGCTCCTCATTCACACCTGAGACCTTTTAACACTAATGAGTCACATGACATTGGGGAGGGAAAATGGCTAATTGGGCCCAATTTGGACATTTTCACTTATGCCGCGTACACATGAGCGAACTTTAAGGGAGACTTTGCCCGGTGGATTTTTCGACGGACTTTACGACGGACTTCACGAATGAAAGGACTTGCCTACACACGATCAACCAAAGTCTGACAGATTTGTATGTGATGACGTACGACCGGACTAAAACAAGGAAGTTCATAGCCAGTAGCCAATAGCTGCCCTAGAGTCGTTTTTTGTCAGTCGGACTAGCATACAGACGAGATTTGAAACATGTTTCATTTCTAGGTCCGTCAAACTTTTTGGGAAAAAAGTTCGCTGGAGCCCACACGCGATCGAATTGTCCAACGGACTCCGGTCCTCCAGACCAAGTCTGCTGTAAAGTCCGCTCGTGTGTACGTGGCATTAGGGGTGTACTCACTTGTGTTGCCAGCGGTTTAGACATTAATGGCTGTGTATTGAGTTATTTTGAGGGGACAGCACATTTACACTGTTATACAAGCTGTACACTTATTACTTTACATTGTAGCAAAGTGTCATTTCTTCATGTTGTCACATGAAAACATAGAATAAAATATTTACAAAAATGTGAGGGGTGTACTCACTTTTGTGAGATACTGTGTATATATATATATATATATATATATATATATATATATATATACACAGTGGGGACGGAAAGTATTCAGACCCCCTTACATTTTTCACTCTTTGTTATATTGCAGCCATTTGCTGCAATCATTTAAGTTCTTTTTTTTTCCTCATTAATGTACACACAGCACCCCATATTGACAGAAAAACACAGAATTGTTGACATTTTTGCAGATTTATTAAAAAAGAAAAACTGAGATATCACATGGGCCTAAGTATTCAGACCCTTTGCTCAGTATTTAGTAGAAGCACCCTTTTGATCTAATACAGCCATGAGTCTTTTTGGGAAAGATTTGGGGATCCTCTGCCATTCCTCCTTGCAGATCCTCTCCAGTTCTGTCAGGTTGGATGGTAAACGTTGGTGGACAGCCATTTTTAGGTCTCTCCAGAGATGCTCAATTGGGTTTAAGTCAGAGCTCTGGCTGGGCCATTCAAGAACAGTCACGGAATTGTTGTGAAGCCACTCCTTCGTTATTTTAGCTGTGTGCTTAGGGTCATTGTCTTGTTCGAAGGTAAACCTTCGGCCCAGTCTGAGGTCCTGAGTACTCTGGAGAAGGTTTTCGTCCAGGATATCCCTGTACTTGGCCGCATTCATCTTTCCCTCAATTGCAACCAGTCGTCCTGTCCCTGCAGCTGAAAGACACCCCTACAGCATGATGCTGCCACCACCATGCTTCACTGTTGGGACTGTATTGGACAGGTGATGAGCAGTGCCTAGTTTTCTCCACATATACAGCTTAGAATTAAGGCCAAAAAGTTCTATCTTGGTCTCATCAGACCAAAGAATCTTTCTCACGATCTTGGAGTCCTTCAGGTGTTTTTTAGCAAACTCCATGCGGGCTTTAATGTGTCTTGCACTGAGGAGAGGCTTCCGTCGGGCCACTCTGCCATAAAGCCCCGACTAGTGGAGGGCTGCAGCGATGGTTGACTTTCTACAACTTTCTCCCATCTCCCAACTGCATCTCTGGAGGTCAGCCACAGTGATCTTTGGGTTCTTCTTTACCACTCTCACCAAGACTCTTCTCCCCCGATAGCTCAGTTTGGCCGGACAGCCAGCTCTAGGAAGGGTTCTGGTAGTCCCAAACGTCTTCCATTTAAGGATTATGGAGGCCACTGTGCTCTTAGGAACCTTAAGTGCAGCAGAAATCTTTTGGAAACCTTGGCCACATCTGTGCCTTGCCACAATTCTGTCTCCGAGCTTTTCAGGCAGTTCCTTTGACCTCATAGCACCTGAGTTAAATATATAAGCGTCACAGCAAAGGGTCTGAATACTTAGGACCATGTGATATTTCAGTTTTTCTTTTTTAATAAATCTGCAAAAATGACAACAATTCTGTGTTTTTCTGTCAATATAGGGTGCTGTGTGTACATTAATGAGGAAAATGGCTGCAATATAACAAAGAGTAAAAAATTTAAGGTGGTCTGAATACTTTCCGTCCCCACTGTATATATATATATATATATATATATATATATATATATATATATATATATATATATATATATATATTCTAGTTATTTCTGAGTTATTTTTACATGTAGGAGAGAAGTGTCAGAATTGGCCTGGGTGGCAATGGGTTAGTTACCATACATAAGTAATATACAAATAATTATTATATATTGTTTTAAGGTAATTTACTATATTTTCAAAAACTGTACTCAAGCAGGTGGCTTAACGGACAAATTACTAAAGTTTGAAGTTATAACTTCAAACAAGTAATTTCATAGTAAATGGATAAATAATAAATTATTGTGTTATAACATATAGCATAATAATATATGATTTAGCTTGATTAAAACAGTACCTTTTCAGCAGGCAGCAGATTCTCTTTCTCCCTCTTAACTGTGTGAGAAAAACATGGGATTATGGGTAAATTGTATACCCACAAACCCATGCTTTTTCCTTCTAGTTAAGAGGGCTGGGCTGGAAGGGAGCATTTGTCTTTTGGACACATGCCCCCTTCTATGACACTGCAGTGAGAGGACAGCCTCCACTTCAGCATTTTCATTGGACAGCTTGTTCGACTGGTGCTTTACCATTGGTCCAAGGCTCCAAGTTGTCCATTAAGCTCAATGCTTCTGGCAAGAAGTCAGAGGCACTGTGAGATCAACCTCTCAGTCTGCTGCAAACAGAGTGTGCCAGCTTGTATTTAAATGGCCGCTCTGTAAGTAGCTTCTGACAGGCTGCACAAGAAGCCCTATATCTCCAGAACCATAGGTGGCAGGAGCCCCAAATTTTGATCAGTGGTGGGGTAGGACTTCAGGTCACTGATCTACAACCCTCAAAGCTCAATCGTTTTTTTTGTTCTTGTTTATGTTCATGGCAGGTGAGGCTCTGCCTCAACTGCCTTCCCTGTCTGCACATCCCTGGGATAATGTACTACAGCAAAAGTGACATTCACAAAGAAAAAAATGCAAGTAAATATAATTTTCCTACCAGCTTGTTTTTGTTTGTGCAAAATGGTATGGGACCCCCCCTAAAAAAAAAAAATACATACAGCCCCCTTACATAACATGGTCTGATATGTATTTTGAGGGGGCCTTTAAAGGGGTCCCCATACCATTTCTTAGAAAAAGAAGCTGTTGGGGAAATGTAAATACACAGCAATTTTTCTCTTCCTTCTAAATTTTTATTTTTGCTGTAGTCTCACCAAAAAATGCATATTAGATCTTTATCTTTGATGAGGAGGACCCAACACAAAATAAAAATGGCATGAGGTTCCCCCAAAATCCATAAAACCATCATCTAAGCTTGCAGCCTGACTTGCCAGCAAAAGGAGGAACAAGCATGAGCCCCTCTCCTTAGGCATTCCAGGCAGGCCTCACACCCTCAATTTCCTCAACCCAGGGAAGGTACTTTGCAAGAGGGACTCCCTGATAAAGGACCTTGTCTACCTGTTGATGAGAACCATAGTCTCTTCTCCTCAACCCTGGCCCATTGATTCTTTAGCTGTGGGAGTCAGCAGGTGGGGGCTTAGTGGGATCTGGACTCTGCATTTTAAATAAGGGACCACCAGATATTACTCCTCGTGTGAATGAGTATCCTTAGGCATTCATAAAAAAGTAAACAGTTAATAAACACACCATACACTTTTTGACAATTTCTTTATGGAAAAAAAGTACCCCAATTTAAATTATAGTCAATGACATCATCCAGCGATGCAGATTTAATCATGATGAACAACACCTTTCAACCCTCCAGAAGTAAACAAAATCTGACCACTGAGACCATCTATTCCTGACTCGCTGAATGGCTGATTCCTGGTTGATAGGTGAATGTAAACAAAGGGTGGGTATGGTAGCTGGTGCCATTAACCAAATATGGCCATAGCCATTGACTAATTAACTAAGAAGCATGAATACATGAATAACTTCCATATCCCTTCTACAATACAGTCAACAGCCTGCTCTTGAAAAGTACACATGATTACATTTTTTGTTCATTAGCAGGCAGAATACAATGATCAGTGTTGCTGGCTAAAGCCAGCAGCAATGATCTTTCAGGAAAAACCTGGCTGTCCATAGTCAAAAATTGAAAAATTTGTTTAGTTCCTTTTTGGATAGATTTTTTATGTTACTCATTTCCTTGATACATTTCAGAATTTTTTTAGTTTAATTTAATTTTGTTTTGTTTTGTTTATTCATTCAAGTTCTTTATTAAAAACCCAAAAAAATAAATGTCACCCGAAGTAGATCCAACTTTAATCACAATGCCCCCTGCTACAACTGACCTGAAAGAAAAGAGAAAGCTCTGTACCTGCTGTCTCATGCCCCGTACACACGGTCGGACTTTGTTCGGACATTCCGGCAACAAAATCCTAGGATTTTTTCCGACAGATGTTGGCTCAAACTTGTCTTGCATACACACGATCACACAAAGTTGTCGGAAAATCCGATCGTTCTAAACGCGATGACGTAAAACACGTACGTCGGGACTATAAACAGGGCAGTGGCCAATAGCTTTCATCTCTTTATTTATTCTGAGTATGCGTGGCACTTTGTCCGTCGGATTTGTGTACACACGATCGGAATTTCCGACAACGGATTTTGTTGTCGGAAAATTTTATAGCCTGCTCTCAAACTTTGTGTGTCGGAAAATCCGATGGAAAATGTCCGATGGAGCCCACACACGGTCGGAATTTCCGACAACACGCTCCGATCGGACATTTTCCATCGGAAAATCCGACCGTGTGTACGGGGCATAAACGTTCCACCATCTGACAGTTCTTAAATAACTAAGGGGCACCTAATGACATCATCGGGTGAACCCGCCACCTTGTGTCAACATGAACCCAGCATGTCATGGGAAATTATGTCACAGGGGGCGGGGTCACCCAATGACATAATCGGGCATCCTTATCCCCTTAGTTATTTAGGAACTGTCAGACAGAAGAGCTGTCAGATGGCGGGAGCCTTCATCGGGCGCAGGGCGTTTTTCTTTTTCTTTTTTCTTCCGGGTCGGCAGTAGCAGGGGGCATCATGATTGACATTGGATCCACATCAGGGGACTTTTTTGTAATAAAGGACTTGTCAAAATCTGTAATGTTTTTATTCACTTTTTTGCACTTTTTTGGTGAATGAGTAGGGGTACTATGTACTCATTCACATAGGGAGGGGTAGTATATGGGGGCCTCCTTTTTAAAGGGGGCTCCCAGATACTGATAAGTCACCCCCACAACCACCGGGCCAGGGTTGTGGGGAAGCAGCCTTTGTCCCCATCAACATAGGGACAATGTATTACAGTGTACCCCTTCCTCAAAGCACCCCTCCATGTTGACGGCATGTGGGCTTTTATGGTTCGGGGGGGCGCTCTCTCATCTTTTCCCTTTCCTGGCCTGCCAGTCTGCATGCTTAGATAAGAATCTGGAATGGATTTTGGGGGGTCCCACTCCCTTTTATTTTTAATTTTGGCGTGGGGTTTCCCCTTAAAATCCATACCAGACTTGAAAGCCCTGGTAGGGATTGGTGGGGACCCTATGCTGTTTTTTTTCTGCATTTTTCATTGCCACCATTTTTTGTTTTTATTCACCTATCAGCGGGAAAGCCTACTAACAGCTGATGAGTCATCAGTTGTTAAGATCGCGATGACCGGCTTACTGGCCCGCTCTTTAACAACTAGCTATTCTTCACACAGAATTTTAATCAGTTGATCATTTTTTGACCGATCCAAATTTTAAAAAAAATTTGTAATTCGCTAGAGAACAAATATATGAAACAAAACTAAACACATTTCAAAAAAGTGTTACTATTTAATTCAGAGATTTGGATAAATCCCAATCTCCAAATAACTAAAAATGTGTCTGCATTTATATTCGGGCCAAAACAAATTGCACATGTCTAGTCAACTGATAGATTGACTTGTGTACAACCAGCTAGCTCATACATGGATAGAAATTTGGCCAGTCGCTGCTGAACCAGCCAAAGTTTGATCCAAGAATGGCTGGTTTAATGTCACAGATGTAGTGGTTATTTCAGTGGCAATAAAAGGATTCATGCAAGAGGGTCAGCTACTATTTTAGAAAGAAAACTCATCATTGTAAACCTCATGGTATCTCTCATCTCCGGTTGTTTCCAAACTCATACTGTAGATGAGGATCAATTCTAAAGTGTTAAACTACAATTTTGCAGTAATGTTGTCATTTGTTTTTGGTTATATTGCCTTTAGAAAGGTGATGACAGAAACCTCACCATAGCAACCCACATAGTCCTTACATTTTCTCAGTTTGAGTAGTCTTAAAGCAAGCCTGTGCTGAGAGAAAAACATAAACTGCCATTGGTGACTTCCTTCTTAGAAGAAGCAGTCAGTATGCATTCAGAGCAAAGTAACAAATTTGTCTAAAGCTGGCCATAGACATTTCATTTTTTTTCCTTCAGCCAGTAGGCTGAATGAAAGAGTAACAGGTTCCTCTATCCACACAAACAAGATGAATGGAGGAATCCTCCCTGTTGGACCATTGCATTCTGACAGTGGGACCTGCCATTGTCAGAATACACTGTTCTAGCATCTTCAGCCGATTGGCAGCAGCCAGTGATCTTCAAAAGTCTTCCAGTTTTGTCTCTTCGACAGAATTTGAGCAAATGATTGACTTCTTCCAGTTTGTCTCTTCGACAGAATTTGATCAAATGATTGACTTCTTCCAGTTTGTCTCTTTGACAGAATTTGATCAAATGATTGACTTCTTCCAATTTGTCTCTTCAACAGAATTTGATCAAATGATTGACTTCTGTCGAGCAGGGATGGCCCTTCTTTGAAATTTGGCAAGTCCCTGCTGAACCGGCTGAATTGTGATTATTTTATGGCCAGCCTTAATCTCCAACACCATTTATTTGCCTTTTTTTTTTGCTTACCTGCTGCTGTTAAGTGCTGGGAGCTGAACAAATACCCAGTAATTCTATATGTGGGGCAATTTGTGGCTAAATCCACATGACAGTGCTTGTCTAAGTAAAAGGAAAAGGAAAGTAGGTATGCACTACATTATACCATACTTCTTTCTTCTCATCTTCATAGCATAAAGGGAAGAGTTCTGTAGTTTTGGCATTGCTGACAACAACGTTTGAGATTTTAGTGAAGCATAGGTAGTGTTGTCAGCCCACAACAGTAAGTTATGTAGGAATTTACTAGATTTCTGGCAAGTTCAATTTCTATTTTTCTGTACTTGTAGTGATTTTAGAAAGACAAAACATAAATTTATTGCAGAGATGACATACACTTGAAGTTGTGATGAAAGTGTGGCATTTAGGTAATTTTCTATAAAAGTAAATAATGACGTTTAATGTGTTTTTTTTCAAACATTGTTAAAAAAAAAGATATGGGATTTAAAAAAAAGCTTTTCAAAACGTTTTGCATCCTAAAAAAATTTCCAAATTGATTTCCAAATTGATCAATTTCAAAATGGAGCAATTGCCATCAACTTAATGGCTGCTTTTATTGTCTGAAATCTGACGAAAGGGCACTGTAGTAAGTTTAATTTGTATTGTTCTTTGGAGGCACAATACTCATAAGGTTTAATTTGTATTATGAAAATTTACAGGATCATTTGAAGAACACTGCATGTGGATGGGCATTTAATTCCCAGCCTTGCAGGTGATTAAGTTAATTCTGCTATAACAGATGCATTCAAAGTGCAGATGAGAGCTGACACAAATTATTGTTAGTATTTTTTAATACACTGTCTCAGTTTACCTGTTGTGTACTGCAGTGTAAGCAGTAATCTGTAATAAGTTATATGAAAAAATACTTATTTTCAAATCATCAAACATTGAATTGAAATTTGGGGAATTTTAAAAAGAATAAACTAAAGATACTACAGTAATTTTAAAGTTTCATTAAACCCACATTATAAAAAATATCAATAAATTCTGTATTACATGCTGTTCATCGCCACTCAGTCATTATGGGATTCGTTTTCTGTATTTTACAAAAAAAACCTGGTTGATCCTGCTGTTCTCTATCTCCCCCTCATGTCCATGTCCCCAATGCAGTTGGGGATTTTGTATAGCAGTGCAGTGTTGGCAGCTACTGCACATGCTCAGTTTTTAATGTGTTTCTACACTGAGCACTTCCTCCCTATCACATCTGAGCAGCCCATGTGATGATAGAGTCACACATGTAGGCATATACAGTGGTAAATTACACTCCCCCCCCCCCTCTATGTAACCAGCTAAACACAATGGGGGTGGGACATTACATCTTGATTGATGAAGGCTTCGCCTCCCTCTTATTCTAAGACAGAGGCTGGAGGGAAATGGCACAGCCTCTGATGGGCAGAAATCCACCCACACCACGTTATTGCCAAAAAAATTCAAAACATTTGATTTCAAGTGTACATTTGTATGATGATTTGAAACAGTTTATTGATATTAATTGTTTATCTTTACTCTGTATGGTAAAGGCAGTTTTTTTTTTAACATGTGACCAGTAGCAGAGGACTAGAAGCTTTCCCTGCCACTGTTTCCATGCAGACAGGCTGGGAAAGAGCTGGGACATGTGACAGCTGTATATTGATTGGCAATTATAATATTATTATTATTATTACACAGGATTTATATAGCACCAACAAGTTTACGCAGCACTTTACAACATGAGAGCAGACAGTACACTTACAATACAAATCAATACAGGAGTTATCAGAGGGCCCTGCTCATTAGAGCTTACAATCTAGAAGGGAGGGTCAAGTGGAAACAAAAGGTAATCACTGTGGGGGGTGAGTTGATGGAGAAAATGAAAAAACAGTTGTTGTTAGGTGTGGGTAGGGTAGGCTTCTCTGAAGAGAAGGGTTTTCAGGGATCGTCTAAAAGCTAATAGAGTAGGAGATAAGCAGACAGATTGGGGTAGGGCATTCCATAGGATTGGAGAGGGTTTGGAAAAGTCCTGGAGGTGAGCATGGGAGGAGGTGATGAGGGAGCTAGAGAGCAGAAGGTCTTGAGAGGAACAAAGAGAACGAGTAGGTTGGTATTTAGAGACTAGGCTAGTGATGTAGCTGGGGGCTAAATTGTGGATGGCTTTGTACATAGTTGTTAGTATTTTGAATTTAATTCTTTGGCCGACCAGAAGCCAGTGGAGGGACTGACAGAGAGGGGTAGCAGAGACAGAGCAATTGGTAAGGTGGATGAGTCTGGCAGCAGCATTCATGATGGATTGAAGAGATGATAGACTATGTAGAGGTAAGCCAATGAGAAGGGAGTTGCAGTATTCGAGGCAAGAGATGACCTGCAAGTGAATTAAGAGCTTTGTTGTGTCATTGGTTAGAAAGGGGCGTATTTTGGAGATGTTACGGAGGTTGAGGCTGCAGGATTTGGACAGTGATTGGACGTGGTACTTAAAGGAGAGTTCAGAGTCCAGGACTACACCTAGAACCTTGGCATGTGGGGATGGGCTTATAGTTGTGCCATCTATTTTGACAGAGAGATCAGGGGCATATGGAGGAGGAAAAATTATAAGTTTGGTTTTGGATAGATTGAGTTTGAGGAAGTGGTGTGACATCCAGACTGATATATCTGATAGTAAATTAGTGATACGTGAGGAGACAGAGGGAGTGAGCTGAGGGGTAGAGAAATAGATTTGGGTGTCGTCAGCGTAGAGGTGATATTGGAAGCCATGGGAGGCTATTAGCTGACCCAGGGAGGAGGTGTAGATTAAAAATAGGAGTGGTCCAAGAACAGAACCTTGGGGACCCCAACTGAGAAAGGAAGAGGAGAAGAGGAAGTAGAGTTGTAGGAAATGCTAAAGGTGCAGTTGGATAAGTAGAAAGAGAACCAGCGATGAGTACAGGCATGGAGACCAAAGGTGTGGAGTTTTTTGGGGAGGAGGGGGTGGTCAACCATATCAAAGGCAGCAGAGAGGTCCAAGAGTAGGAGTACCGAATAGTGTTGATTGGTTTTGGCTGTTAGTAGATCGTTTGTTAGTTTTAGGAGAGCAGTTTCTGAGGAGCGTTGAGGATGAAATCCAGACTGAAGGGGATCAAGAAGGCTATTATCAGCGAGGTGGATGCTCAGTCGGTTAAAGACCAGACGTTCGAGGAGTTTGGATAAGAAGGGGGGCAAGGAGATGGGGCGTAGGTTGTTAAGATTGGATGGGTCCAGTGAGGGCTTTTTAAGTATGGGTCTGACAAGTGCATGTTTTAGAGAGTTGGGGAAGATGCCAGAAGAGAGGAAGTGATTGAAGATGTAGGTTAGAGAGTGTAGCATAGAGCCAAAGGGTGAACGTAGCATTTGTGAGGGAACAGGATCCAGAGGGCAGGTGGTAAGGTGGACATTAGCAAGTAGTTTAGTAACCTCGTCTATAGTGATGGGGTTGAAAGAGGGAAGTAATTATTGGGCCTGTGGGCATGAAGTGTAAAGCATGGAGGGTATCGGAACATAAGAGATCTCCTCACAAATTGTATCAATCTTTTGTTTGAAGTGATTGGCGATCTCCTGGGCAGGGAGTGAGTTGGCGGGTGGAGGCGGTGGAGGACGAAGTAGAGAGTTGAAGGCAGAGAAGAGTTGACGGGGACGGAATGATAAGTTGAAAGTTGATGATAAGGGGCAATAAAGGTTGTTATTAAAATAATTACAGTGCCATCATTCACATACAGAAAGAGAAGAGATAATGAACACTCACCAGCCATGTTATTAGGTACACCTTGCTATCACTGGGTTGGACCCTTTTTGGCTTCAGAACTGACTTAATACTTCATGGCATAGATTCAACAAGGTGTTGGAAACTTTCCTCAGAGATTTTGGTTCATATTGACATGATAGCGACATGCAGTTGCTGCAGATTTTCCGGCTGCACATCCCTGATGCAAATCTCCCATTACACCACATCCCAATGGTGCTCTATTGGATTAAGATCTGGTGAATGTGGAGGCCATTGGAGTACAGTGAGCTCATTGAGATGATTTGACCTTTGTGACATTGTGCATTATCCTGCTGGAAGTAGCCATCAGAAGATGGGTACACTGTAGTCATAAAGGGATGGACATGGTCAGCAACAATACTTGGGTAGGCTGTGGCATTTAAACAATGCTCAATTAATACTAAGGGGTCCAAAGTGTGCCCAGAAAATATCCCCCACACCATTACCTGCCTAAACCGTTGACACAAGGCAGGATGGATCCATTCTTTCATGTTGTTTATGCCAAATTCTGACCCTACCATCTGATTTTCGCAGCTGAAATCGAGACTCATCAGACCAAGCAACGTTTTTTCCTATCTTCTATTGTCCAATTTTGGTGAGCCTGTGCAAATTGTGGCCTCTGTTTCCTGTTCTCAGCTGACAGGAGTGGCACCCATTGTGGTTTTCTGCTGCTGTAGCCCATCTTCTTCAAGGTTCGATGTGTTGTTCATTCAGAGATGGTATTCTGCAAACCTCGGTTGTAACAATTGAGTTACTGTTGCCTTTGTATCATCTCAAACCAGTCTGCCCCTTCTCCTCTAACCTCTGACATCAACAAGGCATTTTCGTCCACACAACAGTCAGTTAAATCACCTTTCTTCCCCATTCTGATGCTTGGTTTGAACTTCAGCAAGTCATCTTCAACATGTTTAGATGCCTAAATGCATATTGAGTTGCTGCCATGTGATTAGTTGATTCGCAATTTGTGTTACCAAGCAATTGAACAGGTGTACCTAATAAAAGTGGCCATTGAGTGTACATGTTAAACAGTGTAACATGTTTAACATGTAATGTTAAACAGTGTGTATTTAGTATCACTGTAATTCCACTATATACCTTACACCTTAAAGTATAACTAAAGGCAAAACTTTTTTTTAGTTTTGGATAGAGTGGAGATAGATTAGATAACCTATTAGACTTTTAGGATTAGATCACCTATTAGGCAATTATGAAATATTCCAATGGGGACACTAATTCTGGTGACCTGGGGGTCCCTAAGGGATTCCCCTAATTTACAGGAATTTCCTTTCACTTGCTGTTTGGTAAATCTCTGCAAGGGGATACAGAGGGCAAAGAAATTCACAGGGGTTATAACCCTCCCGTACACCTTCCAAAATAAAAAAAAAAAGTTTTGCCTGCAGTTCTACTTTAATTAGGAGGCTGCATTAGCTTGCTAAAACAATTTGTAATGATTAAAAAAAGGGATGTGTGGACATACTTCTCTTATCTGCTGTTTTCTTTATGCTTACTTTTTTAGTGAAGATGCTATCCATATCAATGGCAGCAAGTGGGTTAGCATAAAAATTGCATGTTTTTTTTTTTCTTGTCAAGTTTTTTATTGAATTTTAAAAATTTGTATACATAAGTACATATGGTGGCAGCAAAAGCAAAGATAACAAATATGGTAATAATATTGAGTTGTAGTTCCAACATAAACTAAAAGTAGTTTAACTAAAACAATTTTAGCATGGATCTAACTACTCAAAAGATTGTGTCATACATTGTATGAGAGAAGATAAAACCAACTTAGACCAGGTTAATATAAGATGACTTTAGATTAAAAAAAAGTCTTAATTATTATCAAGAGTATAGTTTAAAAAAACAGAAAGAAAGAATGTATTATACAGTAGAATCTAAAATCTTATACTACATATTGGAACTATGTACAATTGGTATAATGATAACCAAGGAAATAAAAGTTCTGCTACCAGAACTATATAAAGAGTAAATTGAAAGAGGGGAGAGATAATAGGGGAGAAAAGTAGAAGCGAGAAAGAAGATAAAAGAAAAAGTAATCTTAGGTAGGAGAAAAAATAGATAGGGAAGAAAGAAATGAGAGGTAGTAGGGGTCCCTGGGGTAGTACATGGTAATAAACACATACCATGAATGCAGAGAATGGAAGTATAAATCGAGATTACCAAGGTCTTAGTAGGGAAGCATCAAAATTGGAAGGTAAAAAGTGAGTCACCCAGGGATTCCATATATTCTCAAAGTTGGATATTTTATCTTGAGTTATAGCCTCTGTTTTGGCATGGATCATTGCTTGATTGACTCTATTTTTAGTTTCAGCAATTATTAAGGACGGGGATTTCCAAGCTTTGGCAATTGTTTGTTTCGCGGCTGTAGTGATCTGTAATAGGAGTTTGAATTGGCGGTAGGAGAGAGTGGCCAGTTTTAAGTTTAAAAGTGCTATTGTAGGATTAGGATTGATAGGGATTTCAAACAGTGTTGAAAACATAATATCTTTCTAATAAGATCATATCTTTCTAGAAATTTTTTGATGGGATTTGATGGCAATCCCATCAAGTATGAAGATGTGATCCAAGATCACCAAAGCCACGAAAACAAGATGGGGAATAATTTGAAGCATTTTTCGCAATTCTGACAGAGACCAAATACCACTGTGAGTACTTTGTAATTTGTAGACATAGGCAGCTATGTTTTGTGAGGATGGCTTAGTTCTGATCCAAATCTTATCCCAATCGGCTGCTTCCAACGAAAACCCAAGATCCATCTCCCACTTAGCCACATATGATGGTGGGTCTGAGTTGGGTTTAGTAATAAGATGAGTGTAAAGAGTTAAATTAAGTCCCTTAGTGTGTGGGTCACGTTTACACATATTTTCAAAGCACATTAATTTATCTAAATGAATTCTTCCTTGTATATAGGGCATAAAAAAAAATTCATCTGCAGATATCGAAAAGCTCTGAATTAGGAAGTTTTGAAAGAAGTAGAGGATGCTAGTTCACAAAGTTGAGTTAAATTAGTGAAGGCCCATGCTTTAAAAGATGTAGGGGAAGACCAAGCAGGATAGAAAAGTGGATATTTAAGAAATGATAAAAGAGGTATATGAGGAAATTGTAGTCCATTTACTAATTTAAATTTATCCCAAATGGCTAGTGTATGTTTAGTGATAGGATTATTTTTTTACGGTCGGAGCAATTAGACCATACGAGGTTGGTTATTGAAAGTGGGTTGCAATCTATTGGTTCCAGCGCAACCCAAAGCGGAATTTCACATTTTGCGTGAGATTTAGGGATATGGGCTAATTGAGCTGCATGGTAATAGGTGGTAAAATTAGGAAAACCTAGTCCCCCTTAGGGCTTTGGAAGGTAAAGAGTGTGTTTTGGCAGATGGGGTTTCAAGGAGCCCCAAACTAAAGTTAATACCTTATGTTGTAGTATTCTGAGAAAGTATGCTGGAACAGGGATAGGTAAAACTTGAAAAAGACAAAGAATTTGGGGCAGTATAGCCATCTTTATTACATTAATTTTACCTATCCAAGATAATGGTATAAAGGACCATTGTGCCAGAAGATTAGATATTTGATGCAAAATTGAAGGTTAATTGGCAGTGAAAATGTCAGAAAGATTGGGTGTGAGAGTTATCCTTAGGTAAAGAAGGCATGCAGTAGACCATGAGAAAGGGAGGGATGTTTGCGCTTGTTGTAAAATATGAGGAGGTAAAGACATATTTAAGGCTATAGATTTTTGAGAGTTAATAATTAGACCAGATACGTGGACAAAGTGATCAAGTTTACTTATAAGATTAGGAGCAGAAATATGAGGGGATGACATAAAGATTAAGATATCATCAGCAAATAGGCAAAGTTTTTGTTGGTGACCAGCTAAATCTAGACTTTTAATAGAGGTGTAGCACTACCCCCGAAGGAGCTGCTAATGAATGTTTGGTTCTGCACCCTGCCTCTCAACTCCAATACAGCCTCGACCCCTCTGGCACACCTGCTTGGTAATATTAATGTAGGACCCAGCAGTAGAGAGAAACACAGTAATGACAAACTATAAAGTGCATTTACCATAGCCCTGCATCCTGTGTCTTCACCTGTTGTAGTAGTAATAGAGACACACACAGAATACCAATTAACCATTCAGAAAGTTTACTAAAGTGGGTAGCAGCACAAAGAACAATATGATCGAATGTAAACAAAAAATGGTAATTGATGACAATAGTTGCTGATATGAAGACTATAGATTTAGTAATCAAAATAGAGAACAAAGATAGATGGGGGGTACAGTGGGACAAATGCTCAATATTCTCAAGGACCTATATTCAACACTTTCACACTGAACCCCCACTACACGCACACACCAAATTGCAAAGTAATGTGAAACACATGTAATGACACAATGCAATATTTATCTTTTACTCAAGGGCTCCCCCTGGGTTGCAGTTCAGAGCAGTTCTCCAATGCAGAGCAGCAAAGCTTTGTTAAAGAATACAGTGATGAATGTTCCTCAATTTGCAGTTCGTCTTCAGCTAGCCAGATATTATACTGTAGTATTTGTAATCCAACAGGGAAACAGAGAGACAGCAACTGTAGAATAAATGATGTGCTGATAACTGTTTAACTGAAGAAATAGAGCACTTATAACACTTCCTCCTTAACTGTGAGTGTAATACAGTACTGACTTTATAGCACAGGGGATAACAGATACTAGAGTTCATCTGTATGCGGCCTGTGGATAGGTAAGATCACTTCTGTGGGACTACAAGTCTCGCCAGCGGTCTGTAAATAACTTACTCATCAAACAATGTACTTTACTGAAATGGGCAGGTGCCCGCTCACCACAATAGACCCAGAGGCGGTGAGGCTTCGTCCAGACTCTCCTCGTGATGTCTCAGTCTGATGAAAGATGGCACCGCCACACTGTGCCACTCCTCCGGATGGCTGAGGTGCAGGAAACTTCCAGGTGCCCTGGAACTGCACACTGATCCGCTTGCTAGGCTGGCAGGGCTCTACTCTGAAGTCCCTCAGAGGCTGGTGATCCTGCTCTGCGCCATGTGGGCCGCAGTCTTTTGTTCCCACACACACATATCTCCCTGCTGGTTGTTGCATGGCATCCCAAGAGGCCGAAAGATAGCCGCGCCTGTCCTTTTATCTGCTTACCCAGCAGGCTGTTCTGTGACTTGGCATTGTGGGTATGTGAACTTGGCATTGTGGGTCAGTAGTTCCCAGACTGATTTGACAACATGAGTAACTTCCTCATCAAACTACGAATCCCACAATGCATAACTGTTTGCTTCTAAAATAGAGAAAAGGTCCTGACCAGCCTGATAACTTAGGTAACAAGCCCCTGCATTACAGAGGGGTCAGTACGGATTTATTGAGCAAGGGGTTCAATAAATAGGACAAATAAGAGTGGGGAAAGTGAACACCCCTGATGTGTACCTCTACAGATGTCAAATAGGTTTGATTTATATCCAGCATATTTAACATAAGGTTTGGGATTTTTGTATAATAAGGAGACCCAGCTAAGAAAACGGGGACCAAATCCCCAACGATGCAGGACAAAATGTAGTTAATGCCACAAAACTGTATCAAATGCTTTTTTGATATCTAAAGATAAGAGACAGATGGGTATTTGTTGTGATTTAGCTGCTTGAATTAGTAAAGTAGTCCTGCGTACATTGCCGCTTGGTGCTGTGAGATAAAGCTGACCTGGTCTTTATTCATTAAAGAACCTATTGCACTATTTAAGCGGGTTGCTAAGACTTTCGCTAGTAACTTAATGACAAGGTTGAGTAATGATATGGGTCTATAGTTAGAACAAGATGTATCATCTGACTGAGGTTTGGGGATCATTGAAATTATAGCCGTTAATGTTTTGGGGTGAAAGTATTGATTGTTAAGGAGAGAATTAAATGCGTCTGTTAACATTGGAGCAAAGATATGAGAGAATCTCTTATAGTATATTGCAGAAAAGCCATCTGGGCCTGCATGTTTATTTGGTTTAAGAGAGTTAATTGCTAATTTAATTTTGATAGCTGTAATGGGGCTTTCAAGACAATCGCGTTGGGCTAAAGGAATAGTAAGAAGTTTGATTTGTGAAAAAAAATGATTCTACTAAAGTTTGATAAAAAAAAATCTTTTTTATATAAGGAGGTAAGATGTTTTTGAATGGTGTGGAGGATCTTTACTGGATTACTAGTAAATGTATCATGAGATAATTTCAGTCAAATCGGTTTAAAGGGGCGATTTCGTTTTTTAAGTGCTCGGGCTAAAAGAGTGTCTGATTTATTCGCTTTAAGATAAAATTTATGTTTAGACTTACATAATATTTTATCTACAGATTCTGATAAAAAAGGTCAAGGTTTAAACATGCTTTATCAAGCTGTAATTTTGTCACAGGGGTAGGATTGGATTGAAAGATTGTGTGGCATGTATTAAATTCTGCTTCTAATTTTTGTTTTCTCTTTTAAGAAATGAGGCTTGGTGTATACAAACCCCTTGGAGAACAGGTTTATGAGCTTCCCATAGGGTCAGTGGGGATATATCAGGGGTCTCCTTATTGCCCAGGTAATCTTTTATGGCTATTTCTAGATCAGAGGAGTGTGATGGATGAGATAGGATTGCGTCATTAATGTGCCATCTAGAGTCTTGTGTTTTGGGTGTTAGAGAAGTGAGAGTTGAAAGTACAGCACAGTGGTCAGTCCATGTAAAAGGGATAATAGATGAAGAAAGTAGTTCAGGGGCCATGCCTATTGAGATCAAAATATGATCATTATGGGAAAATGATTTATGGGGATGAGAATAAAAATTAAATTGGTGCCTAGCAGGATTGATTTCATGCCAAAAATCTAATAAAGAGTGTTGTTAAAGAAGTTGTTGGAACTTACAAGATTAAGAACTAGATGCAATAGGAGTTGGGGATTTATCTAAAAAAGGATAAAGGACTTGATTTGAATCTCCACAGATTAAAAGTGTGCCCATTTTAATAGTATCAATTACCTGTAATAAATGGAAGAGGAATGAGGATAGAGTTTTGTTAGGAGCATAGTAGGATACCATTGTGATTAGAGAATCGACTAGATATCCCGTGAGTATAAGATAGCGACCTTCTGGGTCTTTGATCTCTGTCAGAAGGGAAAAGGGTATAGTACGATGTTAGACCTTGTACATTTAACGTAAGGGCATTTAAGGGGGTCATCGGTAAATCTAAAAGGAAATATTGTAGTATACTGCATTCATAGATTGTGAGTCTACAATTACCCCAGGGGTGGGGGCAAGAACCAAGAGGGGAGTAAAGGCAGAATAAAGAGGAAGAAAGAGAAAGAGTCATATAGTCAAATAATAGTAAATAAATTGTGCGAATAACAAAAGTAAAAAGGCGGCGTACTGAGTGCGTAAAAAAACGCTAACTCTGAGGCCTAGTATCTATCTGAGGAGGCCCTCCAATAATAGGTCAGAATGGAGGTTTATCCTAGGATAGAAAAAAAAGGGGAGCAGTGCCAATCTCTCGAGACCCCAACGGCCTAGATCTATATACAGAAAAAGAGAAATACTTGGACACCCAAGTTTGGCCGTTGAGAAAAGAAAAATGAGCAAGGGTAAAAAAAAATAAAAGGTTAATTAGCTATTAACAACTGTACTGTAAGGTGAGTATATATACCTACAGGTAACCCTAGGGAAAAAATACAATAAAATAAGAAACTGTATAGTTTACATAGCAATATTACTTATCATAGGATTGCCAGTAATGAAGAAGGAAAATAGCGATATTGAGAAACAGGATCATTAAATATAAAACAATAGAAGTACTTCAATTTAAAAAATAACTTGATTTTTCTCTAAGATAAATATAAGTAAATAAGGTTATAATAAAGACAATAGGTACCTCATTGGCTTGGGGGGGAGGGGGGGAAGGGGGGAGAGGGAAGGGGGGAGAAAGGGGGGTAAATAGATAAAACATAAAATATGTTTATCTGAGGTTGTGGGGGTTAAAAGGGGGAAGTTCAAAACTTAATAGAACAGTATTATTTTAAATAAGTTTTGTCAGATTATACCAAAGGTGGTAAATTACTTAGTGACCAAAGAAAGGCAAAGCCTTAACACTGAATATGCTTCAAAATGAGGAGTGAAAGCCATTCAGTCCATTGAGTCTACAGGATCTATATCAGGAGAATTGAATTGACTTCTCTTAGAGGAATTGTGTCAGTCTCTATCTTTTTCAGATTTGGAGAATTCTTGAGGGGAGCTAGATGTTGTGCATCGACGAGGGCTAGTTGAAGATCTTTCGATAAGATGTAGTTCCTGTAGAGTGTTTTGTAGTTCATCTGAGGATCTACAGGAATGTTTGACACCTTGATAGGTAAAGCTGATAGAAAATGGGAATCCCCATTGATAAGGGATCTGGCGTTGCTGTAGATTATGAAGTAAGGGTTTCAGTGCACGTCATTTAGCCACGGTAATTGGGGAAAGGTCAGCAAAAAGCTGATAAGGATGATCTTGAAAGATGAGGGAATCTTTTCCTCTAGCTGCAGCCTTGAGTTGTTCTTTGGTGCGATAGAAGTGGAATTTCGCAATAATATCACAAGGGGGTTTGCATGGTGTTAAAGCTCTTTGAATCCTATCCATCTCCAAACGATCAACCGGGATTTATGGTAGTAGTAATTGGAAAAGTGCGGTCATAGTAGAATGAAGGTCAACAATAGTCTCAGGTATTCCTCGTATACGAAGATTTGATCGACGTGCTCTATTTTCAAAGTCCTCTACTTGTGTTTGCAGAATAAGGTTTTATTCCTTAAGAGTCTCGAATTCATAATCATGGGGACATTAATTTCCATGTCATCCACTCTGATTTCTAGGTCAGAAGTGTGTTGGCCTAACTCACGGATTTCTTTTGTGAGACTTTCAGTTATATAATCTGAGGTTTGCTTTAAGGTTTTCTGTAATATTTTTTCTATTTTTCTTAAAATATCTGGATGTAGGGAATCTGTTTTTCTTGTGAGGCTGCGCTGTATTCACAGTCAGAGTAATTATAGGCATCCTGAGGTAACTGCAGTTGCTTAGCTGCACGAGATGTGCCCGCAAGTGAGGAAGGAGGCTGTGCCATTTTACAAGGCCCTCTAGACTGTATATCCTTGGCACTCTTTAGTTTATTTTTACCCCGGGCGGCACCAAAGACCATTTTATTTATCCCAGGGTTATTGGGGAGGCTTATGGTAAGATTATTTTCAGTTTACTATGCCTTGCGGGTGTCTTTTTCAGCCGAGGAGTCCCAAGAGATGTGGAGCTTCAGCTGAACATGTCTGTCGCCGGCGACTCTGCCTCCTTCCCAAAACCAATTGCATGTTTTTTATTCTTGATGTCACCACTGTGGACAGCAAAGAAAAGTTGTTTGACAAAGGGGCCATGAGCTTAAAATTCATAACAATGCCCATTTATATCCCAAGACATTATCATGGCCATCTTGTGGGCCTACAGGACTTCCTTGCTGTCCACAGTGGTTCTTATCCTTGTGATATACACAGATAGTCTGCTGCTTCTGTTGTCTCTTCCTGGTTTTTCCCTGGTTAACTTTATTGTTCCAAACACCTTACATCACATCCCTTTAAACACAGATATTATCAGAAGAATCATAATACCTGTAAATCATATGATCAAAAATTGTACAATTTTATAAGTTTTCATCTTCATCCTTTTCTTTCTTACGAGGGTACAGCTACATGAGTATACCATCCTTTTCTGGTCAACAATCTTCAGGAGGGATTTGTCTAAACTGGAGAGATTCCAGATAAGGTAAAAAAAAGCTAATAAGCGGTCTAATATTAAACTTATTTTCCCTGGAGAAGAGACGCTTCAGAGGGGATATGATAGCAATATACAAATCCTTGAATGGTAGCTCTAGCATTGAGAGGGAACATTTTTAATCTTAAAGAGTCACTTTACTTTTGTTAAGAAAAAAACATTTCCCCTTTGGGTAATCTATGTACATTACAAGGATGTTAAACTTTGTTGCAGATTCCTACCTTTTGTTATTGTGAAGGAAAAGCTTTTTGTTTGTCTGTGTCCATGTGCATCTAATGAGAGTGGTTTCATAATTATCAATCAGCTGCTGCACCTGCAGGACTTTATGAGGAAAACTGCAGGGTCTGCATCCCTTTAGATGTGATTTCCTATTGGAAGTATCTCACCAAAATTAAATTTTTGTTGCAGGGGATGCCTGAAATCTGACTTGTATCTTAGTGCAGACTTCTGGGAAAATCAGAAAATCGTATTGTATCGTACTTTATAGAAAATTACAGTACTGCAGATTGAAAAGGAAAGGTAATTTTTGAACACATTCTATTACAATAGGACTTGTGTCGCAATTGTATATGCTATACTATTTTTTATATATTTGTTTTTTCCCCATAAGTGGAGTGGAGTTACCACTTTTAGTCTTTAACCACTTCAGCCCCGGAAGGATTTACCCCCTTCCTGACCAGAGCACTTTTTACAATTTGGCACTGCGTCGCTTTAACTGCTAATTGCGCGGTCATGCAATGCTGTACCCAAACAAAATTTGTGTCCTTTTCTTCCCACAAATAGAGTTTTCTTTTGATGGTATTTGATCACCTCTGCCGTTTTTATTGTTTGCGCTATAAATGGAAAAAGACCGAAAAGTTTGAAAAAAATGATATTTTCTACTTTTTGTTATAAAAAAAATCCAATAAACTCAATTTTAGTCATACATTTAGGCCAAAATGTATTCGGCCACATGTCTTTGGTAAAAAAAATGTCAATAAGTGTATATTTATTGGTTTGCGCAAAAGTTACAGCGTCTACAAGCTAGGGTACATTTTCTGGAATTTACACAGCTTTTAGTTTATGACTGCCATTGTCATGTTTCCGAGGTGCTAAAATGGCAGGGCAATACAAACCCCCCCCCAAATGACCCCATTTTGGAAAGTAGACACCCCAAGGAAATTGCTGAGAGGCACGTTGAGCCCATTGAATATTCATTATTTTTGTCCCAAGTGATTGAATAATGACAAAACAAAAAAAAAAAATTACAAAAAGTTGTCACTAAATGATATATTTGCTCACACAGGCCATGGGCATATGTGGAATTGCACCCCAAAATAAATTCAGCTGCTTCTCCTGAGTATGGGGATACCACATGTGTGGGACTTTTTGGGAGCCTAGCCGCGTACGGGGCCCCGAAAACCAATCACCGCCTTCAGGATTTCTAAGGGCGTAAATTTTTTATTTCACTCCTCACTACCTATCACAGTTTCAGAGGCCATGGAATGCCCAGGTAGCACAACTCCCCCCAAATGACCCCATTTTGGAAAGTAGACACCCCAAGCTATTTGCTGAGAGGCATGTTGAGTATTTTGCAGCTCTCATTTGTTTTTGAAAATGAAGAAAGACAAGAAAAAACTTTTTTTTTTTCTTTTTTCAATTTTCAAAACTTTGTGACAAAAAGTGAGGTTTGCAAAATACTCACTATACCTCTCAGCAAATATCTTGGGTGTCTACTTTCCAAAATAGGGTCATTTGGGGTGGCTTTGTGCCACCTGGGCATTCCATTGCTTCCGAAACTGTGATAGGCAGTGAAGAGTGAAATCAAAAATGTACGCCCTTAGAAAGCCTGAAGGCTGTGCTTGGTTTTCGGGGTCCCGTATGCGGCTAGGCTTCCAAAAAAGTCTCACACATGTGGTATCCCCGTACTCAGGAGAAGCAACAGTATGTATTTTGGGGTGTAATTTCACATATTCCCATGGCATGTTTGAGCAATATATCATTTAGTGACAACTTTGTGCAAAAAAAAAAAAAAATTGTCTCTTTCCCGCAACTTGTGTCACAAAATAAAATATTCCATGGACTCAACATGCCTCTCAGCAAATAGCTTGGGGTGTCTACTTTCCAAAATGGGGTCATTTGGGGGGGTTTTGAACTGTCCTGGCATTTTATGCACAACTATTAGAAGCTTATGTCACACATCACCCACTCTTCTAACCACTTGAAGACAAAGCCCTTTCTGACACTTTTTGTTTACATGAAAAAATGATTTTTTTTGCAAGAAAATTACTTTGAACCCCCAAACATTATATATTTTTTTAAAGCAAATGCCCTACAGATTAAAATGGTGGGTGTTTCATTTTTTTTTCACACAGTATTTGCGCAGCGATTTTTCAAATGCATTTTTTGGGGAAAAAACACACTTTTTTAAATTTTAATGCACTAAAACACACTATATTGCCCAAATGTTTGATGGAATAAAAAAGATGATCTTAGGCTGAGTACATGGATACCAAACATGACATGCTTTAAACGTGCAGTAGCAACAAAATAAATATATTTTTAAAAGCTTTAAAAGCCTTTACAGGTTACCACTTTAGATTTACAGAGAAGGTCTACTGCTAAAATTATTGCCCTCGATCTGACCTTCGCGGTGATACCTCACATGCATGGTGCAATTGCTGTTTACATTTTTTTTTTGCTTTTTTATCTTATTTTTAAACTGTTCCTTTCATTTTTTTTTTTAAATCATTTTTATTGTTATCTCAGGGAATGTAAATATCCCCTATGATAGCAATAGGTAGTGACAGGTACTCTTTTTTGAAAAAATTGGGGTCTATTAGACCTTAGATCTCTCCTCTGCCCTCAAAGCATCTGACCACACCAAGATCGGTGTGATAAAATGCTTTCCCAATTTCCCAATGGCGCTGTTTACATCCGGTGAAATCTAAGTCATGAAATGCTCGTAGCTTCCGGTTTCTTAGGCCATAGAGATGTTTGGAGCCACTCTGGTCTCTGATCAGCTCTATGGTCAGGTGGCTGAATCACCGGCTGCATTCTCAGGTTCCCTGTTGAGACAGGAGAGCCAGAGAAAAACACGGAGATGGTGGGGGGGGCATTCCCTCCCACTGCTTGTAAAAGCAGTCTAGAGGCTAATTAGCCGCTAGGATTGCTTTTACATGAAAGCCGACCGCTGGCTGAAAAGAATGATACCAAGATAACAACTAAACCTGCAGTCATCATTCTAGTATAACCACTCAAAGTCGTGAATGGCGTACCTGAAGACAAAAAAATGGTTAACAATAAAACACAGTAAATGGTAAAGTACAAAAAATTGCATGCCTGAAAAGCAAACATGATAAAACATAATAACAATAAAGCATTGCAGAATAGAATACAGTAAAAAAGAGCAGAACAATAGAGAGAGAATAGAGAGAGAGAAAACAATAAAACGACAACTATTTTTTTTTTATTTTATATTTTTTTTGTGGGTTTTTTTTTTTTTACACTTTTTTTTGTAACTGTAACTTTTATAACTGTAACCGGTTCCAGGTTCGGGTCTCTCAAAATGCGATAGCATCTTGGGAGACCCTGTGTTAGTGTGCCTAGTCTGTGCAATGCTGTACCCTACGCTAATACTCAACTAGTGTATGGTAGCGTTCAAAACATTCACCAATGCAAAGACCAGGATTGTCAGGACAGGAGGGACAATAATAGCGGGTATCACGTCTATATCCGCGCTTGCTGCAGACACGACATCTTTTTTGGGGGGGTTTGTTGGGTAGGGGTACTCGGGAGGACATAAACAAAATGCCTCTCATGCAGCCAACTGCATTTGGTTGGGGATGTGAATGGGGGAAGTACGGGCGCTGCAGAAGTGGTGGGTTCCCAATTAGGATTGGCGAATGCAGCAGGAAGGGCATTATGGGCACGACGAGCCTGTGTTTGTCTTCTTGGTGGCAGCGGGACACTACTTGTGCTTGCCACCTCATCAGCTTGAACTGCACTTATGGGACTTGCCACGTCACCAAGTGTTACTGCAGTGCTGGTTTAACTATGACCGGGGTGTACTAGGCCGCTGGCGCTTGCCAGTTCACCAAAACACTACCAAAAAAACTGTTAGCGATCGCAGGGATCAGGCCTGACTCTGCAAACGCTGCAGTTATGTGTTTAGTATTTTGTAAGTGACAGTGATCGATCGATACTGCACTTAGGTGTCCTGGGCTGGGCCGGGCGGAGGGGCAAAACGCAGGTGCTAGCAGGTATCTGGGCTGATCCCGCTAACACTGCGTTTTTGGGAACCCTAAACTGCTGGGGATGCTAGTATAGATCTGATCGGATCAGATATTGATTCGATCAGATACTATACCACTAAGGGAGGTGTACGGTGCGTGCGTGGGTGTTAGCGGTACTGGCACTAACCTGACGCTGCCTGGGGCTGGTGCTTGCCAGTTCACCAAAACGCTACCAAAAAAACTGTTAGCGATCACAGGGATCAGGCCTGACTCTGCGAACGCTGCAGTTATGCGTTTAGTGTTTTGTAAGTGACAGTGATCGATCGATACTGCACTTGGGTGGGCTGGGCTGGGTGGAGGGGCAAAACGCAGGTGCTAGCAGGTATCTGGGCTGATCCCACTAGCACTGCGTTTTTGGGAAACCTAAACTGCTGGGGACGCTAGTATAGATCTGATCAGATCAGATATTGATCCGTTCAGATACTATACCACTAAGGGAGGCGTATGCTGTGTGCGTGGGTGTTGGCGGTACTGGCGCTAATCTGACGCTGCCTGGGGCAACGCATATGATGACTGGGAGATCAGGGGGCTAAACCTTTATTCGGCAATAAACGGCGGGTTCCCTGACACTATAAAAAATAAACGAACTAACCAGCGTCACCCGTAACAGTTATACGGTGATCAGTGGTGAAAGGGTTAACTAGGGGGCAATCAAGGGGTTAAAACATTTATTAGATAGTATATGGGGGTCCCTGTCGCTATAAAATGCTGACGGCGAATCTAAATATTTACCTCCCTACCTAGCGTCACCAGTGACACTAATACAGCGATCAGAAAAATGGTCGCTTAGCGACACTGGCGACGGGGGGTGATCAAGGGGTTAAAACTTTATTGGGGGGGTTAGGGGGGTATCCTAGACCTAAAGGGGGCTAATGCCCCGTACACACGGTTGGACTTTGTTCGGACATTCCGACAACAAAATCCTAGGATTTTTTCCGACGGATGTTGGCTCAAACTTGTCTTGCATACACACGGTCACACAAAGTTGTCGGAAAATCCGATCCTTCTAAACGTGGTGATGTAAAACACGTACGTCGGGACTATAAATGGGGCAGTGGCCAATAGCTTTCATCTCTTTATTTATTCTGAGCATGCGTGGCACTTTGTCCGTCGGATTTGTGTACACACGATCGGAATTTCCGACAATGGATTTTGTTGTCGGAAAATTTTATATCCTGCTCTCAAACTTTGTGTGTCGGAAAATCCGATGGAAAATGTGTGATGGAGCCTACACACGGTCAGAATTTCCGACAACAAGGTCCTATCACACATTTTCCATCGGAAAATCCGACCGTGTGTACGGGGCATAACACTAACTGCCCTATCACACTAACTGTCACAAACTGACACCAATGCAGTAATCAGAAAAAAAAAAAACTGCTTGGTGTCAGTGTGACGGGGGGGGGTCGAGGGGTGATTGGGGGGTGATCGGGGGTGATCGGGGGGGGGGGTTGGGGGTGTAATGTATGCCTGGCATGTTCTACTGTATGTGTGTGTGTTGTGCACTCACATTACAGTCTTCTCTCCTCGGCGCCGGAACGGAAAATGCCGAGCCGAGGAGAGATGACATAATTTCCTCTGCCTCTGTGTACAATACAGAGGCAGGGAAATGATCCCATTGGCTGGGAGCGATCGCGAGGGGGGGGCCACAAATGGATGACCTTCCCCTTACCTCCAATCACCGGGGAAGATTTGCCGACCGCCGCAGGCACCGGGGGGGTCCAATCGGACCCCCCACCCGCGGGCAGGCAAGGACGTACCTGTAAGTCCTTTTGTCTGCCCGTGCCATTCTGCCGCCGTACATCATCGTGCGGCGGTCGGCAACTTGTTAAAGAAGACACATGTCCACACAATGAAGTTGAATGAGAAATGCTTTAATCCTAAACTGCGTAATAGGTTCTTTACAATTAAGGTGGTAAAGATGTGGAACTCCTTTCCATATTTGGTAGCGTCAGCAGAGCATGTAGATAAGTTTCAGAACTTTTGGATGTGTGTCTTAGCGAACACAATGTACAGGAATATTGGAAAACAGTAGACACACACAAACACACTGGCTACCATGCACAGCTGCACCAGATTGTGCACTCTCCAGTTTAAATCGACCCTTATATGTGATAAAAATAATCCCCTTAGTCCAGGAGCTTAAAATAGTATTAAAACTTTTTTTTTAAATAAAAACATGTTATACTTATCTGCTCTAGTCAGTGGTTTTGCACAGAGCAGCTCCAATCCTCTTCTTTCTGGCCCCCCCCGCCCGGTGCTCCTGGCTCCTCCCCTTAAAGAAGTGTCCCCAGATAAATCAGCTTACCTTTGTTAAAAGCCAAGTTAAGCCAAGTTAAAGTAGTACTAAAGGTTCTGCCCCGATCCTCCTCCTCTTGAGTCCCCCGCCGGTGCTCCTGGCTCCACCTTGACCAGTGCCCCCAATAACAAGCCGCTTGCTATGGGGGCACCATTGCATCCTTGCTCCCGAGCCACTGCTCTATACGTCCATAAGACACATAGAGCCATGTCTTGGCCCTGCCCTTTGCTCTCCCTCATTGGCTCTCTGGCTGTGATTGACAACAATTGGAACCAATGGGCTCTCGCTGCTGTCTCAGCCTATGAGTAGGAAGAGTCCAGGGACAGCTAGGGCTACCATTAACATTGCTGGATCAGAGAACACAGAGCACAGAGAAGGTTTCAGATACCTTTAGACTTTAGAACCACTCTAATTCCCTGTACACATGATCGGAATTTCCGTCAGAAAAACCTTGGATGGTTTGTCTGATGGAATTCCGCTCAAGCTTGCCTTGCATACACACGGTCACACAAAAGTTCTCTGAACTTTTGACCGTCAAGAACGCGGTGACGTACAATACTACGACAAGCCGAGAAAATTAAGTTTAATGCTTCCGAGCATGCGTCAAATTGTTTCCGAGCATGCGTAGGAATTTTGTGCGTCGGAATTCCTACAGATAATCAGAATTTCCGATAGGAACTTTTTCCGTCCGAAAAATAGAGAACCTGCTCTCAATCTTTTTCTGGTGGAAATTCCACCAGCAAAAGTCAGATGGAGCATACACACGGTCGGAATTTCTGACCAATAGCTCACATCGGACATTTGCTGGCGGAATTTCCTATCATGTGTATGGGCATAACAGCTATTTGGAGCCATGGTACCAGGATATAATAAGATTTCATAAGCCCATGCAGTTGTAGATGCACACAAATAAAGCAAGACAACTGAGCCACCAAACATATGGCAATTTCTTATTGTATTTTTCAGCCAGGCTGTTTTTTTCATGTATTAATAATGAGAAAAACAGTCTTAAAATCTTTATTGTATTCTGAGGTCAAATCAGGCACTCTTCAAACAATATAGCCTCAGGTTATCAAGTAATGTTTCAAAGCAGGATGAATTAACAGCCTAATTACACAAAGAAAGATGTGTCTTATTCATTTTCCGTAAAACAATGTGCTCATTCAGACAGCAAGGTTCTGGAATAATACCAAGTATTAGGTATCAATGTCATAATATTTCTCTTGTAAAAAATAATCTTAGTTGTTACTTGATGTATTTGAAATATCATGGCATATACTACTTATTTGTTCTCTCATTACTCGCAAACCTGCAAACTACAAGTTTAGGGGTAAGAGCAAGAATGAATAGGCGGTGAATTATCACACTATATTGATATTGTATTGATGAATCTTTTTAACTATAGAACATATCAAGAGGGAAGCAAACTCATTTGCAATGGTTTAACCTGCAGTTTCCTGCCTGTGAAATATTTACTTCCTTGTTGCAGTGGTTCTGCTGGACCTGTGATTTTATTCACATGTGTTTTTTGGCTTCTGTGTTCACCTATGTGCATCACCTGCTGTACTGTGGGTTTATATTCCTTGCCATTCTATCACTTCCTGGCCTGCCTCCCAGTTTTCTTCAATATATAAGACTTGTTCAGTGCAGTCTGCATTGCCTGACAAACTTCCCAGTTTCTCTGAGCTCCTGGTTTGCCTTGCTTTATTTGTATGCTGTGTCTGACTTCCCATGTACCGACCCTGTCTTTGTCTACCAGTTTAGCTTGCCTGCCACCTGCCTTAACCTCGGCTTATTTCCCAGATCTCTTTTGCCTCCTCTCATCTGTACTCTGCACACGCAAGTAGTCATCCCCTGGTGTAACTGGGGAACTCTGACCTGGTTCTAGCTTGCTGCAAGTCCATCCCCACCATTAGGGGCCCTGGTGAAGAAGCAGGCTGGGGCTTAGACTCTGCACCCTGAGGAATCCCAGGTTGGCATTCTACAAGGGCTTATTACCACAGAAACCTAACAGTTTGCTCAGGCCATGAGCTCCTTGAAGATACCGCAGACTCTAAATGAACAACTTCAGTGTTTAGCACAGAGATTTGACAGCCAGTAGGCCTATCAAGAGTGGATCATGCAATGTTTACAGAAATTTTCCTCCCATTTGGACCAGCTGCAATTTGCGACCACGCCTTCTCCTTCAGTTCCTACTCCTGCTACAGTTCTTGCTGCTCTGGCTTCCCTCATTTCTCCTATGATGGACAGCCCCTCAGAACTCCAGTTGCCTCTGCTACCTTGCTTTTGTGGTGATCCAAAATCTTGCCAAGGCTTCATCAATTAGTGTTCAATTAATTTCAAACTAATGGCCCACCAATCCCCACTAACTGCTCCACAGTGGCCTACGTCATATCACTTCTTACCTGTGATACTTTGGCCTGGGCCTTGCAAATATGGAAACATCAAGATCAAGGTGTGAAACTGGACTGGTCCTTGACAAAGCTGAAGAAGTGCTCTAGTAGCAAGTGAGGCCCTGCCAGGCACATCGAAGGTCTTACAATCTAATCACCTTCTTGGGAGCTTTTTGTAAGACCTTCGATGTGCCTGGCAGGGCCTCACTTGCTACTAGAGCACTTCTTCAGCTTTGTCAAGGACCAGTCCAGTTTCACACCTTGGCCTCGGAACTAGCATATAATGAGGCCCTTACTGCAACATTTTGGCAGTGCTTAGTGGATCGTATTAACCACTTGACCTCCAGAAGATTTTACCCCCTTCATGACAACATTTTTTGCTATTCAGCAGTGTGCTACTTTAACCGCTTGCCGACTGGCTCACGCCGATATACGTTGGCAGAAGGGCATGCACAGGCATATTAACGTACCTGTATGTTGCTCTTTAAGAAGCGGATTGCGGGTGCGTGCGCACGCACCGCAAGCTCTATGAGTGTGATCGCGGGTCCCACGGACTCGATGATCGTGGGTCCCGTGGACTCGATGTCCGCAGGGATACCCATGATCATCTCACGGAGAGGAAGAACGGGAAATGCTGATGTAAACAAGCATTTCCCAGTTCTGCCTAGTGACACTGACACTGATCACAGCTCATTTTAATTTGAGCCATGTCTCACGACCACACAATTGTCAGTTAAAGCGACGCAGTGCCAAATCGCAAAAAAAGCTCTGGTCTTTTGCCAGCCAAATGGTCCGGGGCTTAAGTGGTTAACTGGCAATTACTCAGTCATGCAACACTGTACACAAAATAAATTTATATAATTTTTTTTACACAAATAGAGCTTTCTTTTGGTGGCATTTAATCACTACGTTTTTTTTTTATTTTTTGCGATTTAAACGAAAAAATACTGACATTAAAAAAAAAAAAACTTTTTCTTTGTTTCTGTTATACAAATTTGCAAACAAATAATCTTTCTTCACAAATTTTATTCCAAAATATAGTCTGCTACTTTTCTGGTAAAGATACCCAAATTAGTGTATATTATTTAGTTATTATATATATTATATATATTTAGTTATTATATTATTTAGTCTTTGTCAAAGTTATAGAGTCTACAAACTATGGTATATATTTTAAAATTGATCAAACCTAATGTACTAATTGCCTCTCATTACTTGAGGCCCTAAAATGCCAAGACAGTACAAATACCCCTCACATGACCCATTTTTGAAAGTAGACAGTCCAAAGTATTTGTAAGAGGCATGGTGAGTTTTTTGAATTACATTGTTTTCACATTTTTTGGAAAAATGAAGAAATTAAATAAATGTGTTTTTTTTTCACATTTCTTTTTTTACATGCTGTCATAGGTACAATACAGCATCATCGTATGACTGGTGTGGCAATAATCAAGGACACTGACTGGTGACAGTATGTAAAAAAATAAAAACATTAAATAATAATTAAATCATTTTTATTCAAATTGCTTTAACTTTTTTTTTCACTATTTTTTTCTTTTTTACATTTTTTTTTACATACTGTCATCAGAGTAGTTTAATGTCACCATAATGACACTGTACTACTCTGGGAGAGGGGAGATATCAGGGATCTTTTTTTTTTTTTTACACTGTTATTGCTTGTAACAGTAACAATCATTGAAAGAGCAATCATTTGAACTGTCATTAATGGCTTCCATTATTGACTCATTGTTTACTATTGTGATGCTGTGATTAGCCCACAGCTATCACATGGTACACTGTGCTGTGATTGGCCCAGGTACTATGTGATCACTGATGATCAACCACAGATGACACACAGTAGTAAACAATGATGCCATGAATGGATTCCATTCATGACTATTCTTTACTATGTGACAGCACAGCGATCACATGGTATCGCTAACAGCAGTCCAATACCAAGCATCATAATCCGCTGTGTCTGGTGGACACAGCGGTTGCAGATTGCACTGCTGCGTTCCCCAAGGGGCGCACAGTGCACATGAGCCCCACTACGTGCCCATAGGTTATGGTATCTGGGGGATCTTCCCACCAGCAGCAAATGTACTGTTGGTGGTTGACAAATGGTTAAGGACTAACTAGCTGGCAGAACCATACCATCCATCCTGGATAAATTGATTGCCCTTAGCATCCAAATTGGTGTTCGCATCCTAGAGAGGACTGGTCCACGTTGTCACCAGTAGGTCACTTAGCACCTGTGGCCAAGAAGGTTTTTGAACAACCTACCTCTGCAACTATCCTGGCATCAGAAGAACCCATGCAATTAAGGAAAACTCGCCTCATGCCACAAGAATGATTTTGTCACCTGAAACTGAGGGGGCCAATGGTCACATATTAAAGTCCTACCCTGTTCGCCCGAGAAAACTCTTGGGTCTAAGTCGCTCAGAGAGAGGTGATCTTAACCTGAACTTGAATTGAACTTGAATGAAACTCTGGGGCAGCCGGGAGTTTCATTGAGCAGTACCTGGCCACTGAATTGCACATTCCTCTCATTCCTTTGGCAATGACCATCTTGGTATCTGCAGTCGATAGCTCTACCTTGGCCTTAGGACCCCTGGGGTTCCAAACCATCTCCGTAGTTATGAATGTCGGTGTTCTACATTGTGAGGAGATCTCCTTCTTGATCCTTCCTAAGTCTTCCAGTGCCATCATTTTTGGTTTTCCGTGGTTGCAAAATCATTTGTCTTTTCTAGATTGGATCTTCAGTCAGGTGTTGTCATGGGGGTCACAATGCCATTGTCTCTCCAAGGTGCTGCCACCTCTTGCTGTACCCATGGCTGAGATCACCCCCTCATCGATGCTCCCTTGACATTATCAGGCCTTTCAAGAAGCTTTTTGTAAAAAAGCTGGTGAAGGTCTGCCCCCTCATTGTCCCCCATTGATCTTCAACCTGGAATTACTCTGCCTCGGGTTCGAGTCTACTATCTTTCAATTCCTGAAACTCAATCCATGTTTGAGTATGTGCGGGATAATTTACAAAGAGAATTCAACCGAAAGTCCGATTCTCCCGCGGGGCCTGACTACTTCTTTGTGCAGAAAAAGCATTGTACACTTCGACCCTGTCTTGACTATAGGGGCTTTAATACCTTCATAATGAAGAATTGTTATCTGTTTCCCTTGCTTTCTGAACTTTTTGATACAGATAGTATATTTTTGATATATTTTTTAGCACAACAGATTTTTTTGTTTTATATATATATATATATATATATATATATATATATATATATATATATATATATATATAGTCTGCATCCAGTGTAGCCTATATCTACAGTGCATTCTGTGGTGTACTGTTTCTAATACATTTCAGGTGGTGTACACAGTATCTAATACAGTGTGTACAGTGTCTACTACACTTTTGGTGGTGTACACAGTACACAATACAGTGCAGCTGTAGTACAGTTGCTAATACAGTGCAGGCGATGTACACAGTATCTAATACAGTGTGTACAGTTTCTACTACACTTCTGGTGGTGTACACAGTACACAATACAGTGCAGCCATAATACAGTTTCTACTACTTTTCTGGTGGTGTGCACAGTATCTAATACAGTGTGTACAGTTTCTACTACACTTCTGGTGGTGTACACAGTATAAAATACAGTGTAGTGTGGTGTTGCAAAACAACATATACATCATGTCCAGAAGGCCACCAAGGAGAGGCAGATGCTCACAGGCCACTAAAAGAGGGCAAGCAGGCTCTGTGTCTACAGTCAACAGTGCTGGTCGTGGACATGGTGCATCCTCTGCAGGTGACCATGGGGCACGCTTGTCCTTTTTTTCTGCTGCTGGCCTATTCCATCGGCTCCTTCTACTGTCCCCAGAATTATTCGACCATAGTGTCAGGCACATGCTGTTGGAGGATGCACAGCGATTTGAAGGCTCCAATGTTGGTTCCCAGGTTGAGGAAGGTAGTAACGTGAGCCTAGAGAGAGGGGGTGCCCAATAAGGACAAGAAACTGGCAGTCATGTTCTCCCAGATGCAGCATACTGCCAAGTTTGCTCCAGTGACGAGGAGGGAGGGGATGATGAGGTCATTGACAGGACTTGGGTGCCTGAGAGAAGAGAGCAGGAGGAGACGCAACTCCAATGAGGCAGAATGTCCTTTAGGGGGTATCTTAAGGGAAGCCACCCTATTGCATCACACCGCAGAGCTCCGCAGGTGCAGGGCGCTGCTGACTCCCCGCTGACTTTTAAAAGTTCCTTGGTGTGGGCCTTTTTCGACACGTGTGCAGCAGATCACACCGTTGCTGTTTGCAACTTATGTCTGAAGTGGATAAATCATGTCCAGAACAGCAGCTGCTTGGGCACCACATGCTTGACCAGACATATAACGACCTGCCATGCAGTCCGTTGGCAACAGCACTTGAAAGACCCACATCAAAGAAAAAGGCGGACTTCTTGCTCCTCATCTGGGATCTCCTACCCCACTATACCTCCAGTCCTCTCAAAAACCTGCACTGAGAGGAATGAAGGTATAGGAATAGGTGTCCCAAGTACATGCAGCCAATCTACTAGCAGTACACCACCATCTGATTTTAGCAGGCAAATTTCCCTACCCCAGTTGCTGAACCGTAAAAAGAAATTCGGTCCAAGCCATCCACATGCTCAGCGTCTAAATGCTAGCTTAGCCAAATTGCTAGCACTGCAACTGCTGCCTTTTCAGCTTGTAGACTCTGCCCCCTTTCGTGAATTTGTGGAATGTGCTGTACCTCAGTGGCAGGTTCCAAAATACCATTTCTTTTCACAGAAAGCCATTACACAGCTCTCTACCGGCATGTGGAAGGCAATGTTTTGGCCTCGTTGGACAGGGCGGTCAGCAGTAAGGTACATATTACCGCTGACTCATGGTCCAGCAGGCATGGGCTGGGACATTACCTTTCCTTCACGGCACACTGGGTAACTCTGCTTGTAGCTGGGAAGGATGCAGGACAGGGTTCAGTATTGTTGAAGCTTGTTCCGCCACCACGCCTCAAAAATGCTGGTGGTGATTCTGCCAAAGCTCTCTCCTACACCCCCTCCTCTTCCTCTTCCTCTATGGCTTCTTCTGCAGATTTGTCCTCTGAACCAGTGGTACTCCATAAGTGTTCAAGGGGCTACGCAAGCAGGCAAAAAGATGCCATGTGGTGCTTGAGTTGGTCTGCTTAGGGGACAGGAGCCACACTGGGGCAGAGATTCTGTCAGCTCTGCACAGGCAGGTTCAGAGGTGGTTGACGCCATGCCAGCTTCAGCCAGGAATGGATGTATGTGACAATGGCACCAACCTTCTCTCCACCCTCCGACAGGGACACTTGGCCCATGTTCCATGTTTGGCACACATCTTGAATTTGGTGGTACAGCAGTTCTTGAGCAGGTACCTAGGCTTACAGGATCTCCTGAGGCAGGCCAGAAAAGTCTGTGGTCATTTCCGCCGGTCATACAATGCCAGTGCTTGGCTGGCTGACATTCAAAGGGAATAAAACCTGCCCACCAACCGCCTCATTTGTGACATGCTCACCAGGTGGAACTCAACATTGGCAATGCTGCAGAGGGCCATCAATGAGTACCTGTCCGAGTATGGCACCAGGACAGGATCAGGGGTGCTTGGCTTCTTTTTGCCACACCAGCGGCTACTGATCAAGGATGCATGCACTGTCCTGTCGCCATTTGAGGAGGCCACAAGGACGGAGAGCAGCAACAATGCATGCACCAGTGACACTGTCCCTCTAGTCTGTTGGAGCACACGCTTCATGCAATAATGGACAGGGCACTTGAGGCAGAACAGGGGGAGGAAGAGGAGGACTTCCTTACCTCTCAAGGCCCCCTTTATCCAGATAGCATTCCTGCGGGCCCGCCAAAAACACACAGAAAGAAGAGGAGGAGGATTGTGTCAGCATGTACATGGAGGATAACACTTAGCAGCAGTCTTCAAGGGATGGTTTTCAGTCCCCAGAAACCCAAGGAGTTGTACGTGGCTGGGAGGAGGTTGTTACGGATCATGTGATCCTTAGTGACCCAGAGGACTCAGAATCAAATGCCTTTGCAAATGTACGCTGCATGGCCTCCCTGATTCTGCAAAGCCTGCAAAAAGACCCTAGGATTCGTGGTATCAAGGAGAGGGATCATTACTGGCTGGCAACCCTTCTTGATCCACGTTACAAGGGTAAGGTTGCAGAACTCATCCTGCCTTCGCAGAGGGAGCAGAGGATGAAACATCTTCAGGAGGCCTTGAAGAAATGTTTGTGCAATTAATTTCCAGAATCTGGGAGGTTACAATTTCCTGTGCTGGACAACATGTTGCTGAGGCTTCATTCAGTCAGAGGAAGAGCGTTGGAGAAGGCGGCTGGCTGACCGATGCCTTTAAACAATTTTTCAGTCCTCAGCGCCAAGGTCTGATCAGTTTAATGATCAGCAACCATCGCCAGCATCTACATTACATGGTGCAGGAATATCTAGGGGCAAGAGCAGACTTGGAGACCTTTCCAACAGAGCATTCACTGGGTTACTGGGTCTTGAGGATGGACCACTGGCCAGTACTTGCTCAATATGCAATTGAGCTACTTGCCTGTACTGCATTCAGCGTTCTTTCTGAACGCACATTCAGTGCTGCTGCAGGGTTTGTAATGGATCATAGAGTGTGCCTGTCCACAGACTCTGTTGATAGGCTCACATTCATAAAAATGAATCAGTCTTGGATCAGCAGCTATCAAGCACCTGATGCTGATGTAACTGATTTAATTATCTATGGATGTGGGATCCCTTGAAGACTGCCTATGCTGCCTATCCTATTCCTCCTCAATCTTTATGATGCTAGCTTCCAACAATATTTTTGGTTTAGGCCACCACCACCACCACCCAAGGTCCAATTTTTCTGCCCCTGTTTAACAGGGGCATGTAATTACAATTGTTGGTCTATTATTCACAGCAGGGCCCGTTCCTGTGCCCAACAAGAGTATCTTTGAGGGGTTACAGGGTTGTGGCACCACCACCACCACCCAAGGTCCAATTTTTCTGCCCCTGTTTAACAGGGTCATGTAATTACAATTTTTGATATAATATTTCAACGCAGGGCCCGTTCCTGTGCCCAACAAGAGTATCTGTGAGGGGGTTACAGTGTTGTGGCACCATCACCATCACCCAAGGCCCAATTTTTCTGCCCCTGTTTAACAGGGGCATGTAATTACATTTCTTGATATAATACTTCATAGCAGGGCACGTTCCGGCGCCCAACAAGCGTAATTGTGAGGGCTTACAGTGTTCTGGTACCCCCACCACCAAAGGCCCAATTTTTCTGCCCCTGTATAACAGGGGTATGTAATTCAAATTTTTGATATAGTATTTCACAGCAGAGCCCGTTCCTGCACTCACCAAAAGTAACTATGAGGGCTTACAGTGTTGTGGCACCACCACCACCACCAAAGGCCCAATTTTTCTGCCCCTGTTTAACAGGGGCATGTAATTACAATTCTTGATATAATATTTCACAGCAGGGCTCGTTCCTGCACCCACCAAGAGTAACTGAGGGCTTACAGTGTTGTGGCACCACCACCACCAAAGGCCCAATTTTTCTGCCCCGTTTACCAAGGGCATGTAATTACAATTCTTGATATAATATTTTATAGCAGGGCCCATTCCTGCACCCAACAAGATTAACTGTGAGGGCTTACAGTGTTCTGGTACCACCACCGCCACCTCTAAAGGCCCAATTTTTCTGCCCCTGTTTAACAGGGGCATGTAATTACAGTTTTTGGATAGTATTTCACAGCAGGGCTCGTTCCTGTGCTCAACAAGAGTAGCTGTGAGATCTTACAGTGTTCTGGTACCACCAATACCTAAGGCCCAATTTTCTGCAGAGTATATAGGGCAGGCCGTATAGTATACAGTCATGGCCAAAAATATTGCCACCCCTGCATTTCTGTCACAAAATGCACCACATCGCCCAGAAAATAGTTGCAATTACAAATGTTTAGGCATTCTTATGCTTATTTCTTTTGTCTTTATTGGTATGACACAAAAAAGTGGGGGAAAAAAAGCCAAATCTGACAAACTCCAAAAATGGACTGGACAAAATTATTGCCACCTTCTCAAAATTATAAGAAATAATTGCATTCCAAGTTGGTGATGCTCCTGTAATTTGTAATTAAACTCACCTGTATCAATTAACAGATGCTGACAATATAGAATTAAAATGTTAAAATGGTGAAAAAATGACTCAATATTTCTGTTGTGTGTCTCTGTGTGCCACACGGAGCATGGAGGAGAGAAGGAGCAACAAAGAATTGTCTGAAGATTTGAGAAAAAAAATTGTGGAAAAGCGTGGACAATCTCAAGGTTACAAGTCCATCTCCAAAGATAAAAATAAATGTTGCTGTGTCCACTGTGTGCAACATTGTCAAGAAGTTTACAGCCCATGGCACTGTAGCTAATCTCCCTGGACGAAAGAGAAAAATTAATCAAAGATTTCAATGAAGGATTGTTTGAATGGTGGATAAAGAACCTCAATCAATTTCCAGACAAATTCAAGCTGACCTTCAGGCACAGAGTACAACTGTGTCAGCTCGCACTATACGTGACCATCTGAATGAAAAAAGAAGCTATGGTAGGAGACCCAGGAGGACCCCAGTGCTGACAAAGTAACATAAAAAAGCCAGATTGGGGTTTGCCAAAACTTAAATTAGGAAACCAAAATCCTTTTGGGAGAATATGCTGTGGACAGATGAAACAAAATTACATCTTTTTTGGTAAAGCCCACCAATCTACTTTTTTCAGAAAAAGAAATGAGGCCCTTAAAAAAAAATAGAAAATAGTCCCTACAGTCAAACCTGGTGGAGGTTCACTGATGTTTTGGGGTTTTTTTGCTTCTTTAGTCACTGGATGTCACATGTTCTTGACCGTGTGCATGGCATTATCAAATCTGAAGACTACCAAAGAATTCTGGGGTGCAATGTAGGGCCCAGTGTCAGAAGGTTGGGTCTCTGTCAGAGGTCATGGCTTTTACAGCAGGACAATGACCCAAAGCACACGTCAGAAAGTACCCAGAAATGGTTTAAGACAAAGTGCTGAGTGCAGATCTAAATCCCATAGAGCACCTGTGGAGAGCTCTCAAAACAGCAGTTGGGAAAAGGAACAATTCCAATCTGAAAGACCTGGAGCAGTTGGTGAAAGAAGAGTGGTCCAAAATTCCAGGAGAGAAGTGTAAGAAATTCATTGATGGTTACAGGAAGCAATTGATTTCAGTTATTTTTTCCAAGGGGTGTGCTACCAAATATTACATTGAGGGAGCCAATAATTTTGTCCAGTCAGTTTTTTAAGTTTTGCATGGAATGTCAGATTTGGCATTTTGTTTCTCCAGTTTTTTGTATCATACCAATACAAACAAAAGAAATAAACATGAGAATGTCTAAACATTTGTAATTGCAACAATTTTCTGGGCGAAGTGGGGCATGATCTGACAGAAATGCAGGGGTGACGATATTTTTGGCCATGACTGTATATACTGCTGTTCAGAGTATATAGTGCCTGGGGGACCCCAAAGCCATTTCTTTTTTAAATTTGGATGTGGGGTTCCCCTTAATATCCATACCAGACCCAAAGGGCCTGGTAATGGACTGGGGGGGGGGAACCCATGCCATTTTTTTCAATGATTTTCATCTATATTGCTGGGACCCGACAATACATTACAGCTGCGAGTAGTTTTAAATTACATTTTTCCTTTAGAAATGTCATTTTGCTGCGGTAGTGTTCTAAACAAGGGAAAAATGTGCTACTTTACAAGCATACTAAGTACACCCCCTAGGCATGATATTTAAAGGAATATTTCATTTTTATTGTTTCACTTTAAGCATTATTAAAATCACTGCTCCTGAAAAAAAACGTCCGTTTTTAAAACCTGTAGAATTTTTTAAACGTTGCCTATGGAGATTTTTAGGGTTAAAAGTTTGTCGCCATTCCACGAGTGGGCGCAATTTTGAAGTGTGACATGTAGGGTAGCAATTTACTTGGTGTAACATTATCTTTCACAAAATAAAAAAATTGGGCTAACTTTACTGTTGTCTTATTTAAAAATTTTAAAAAAGTGTATTTAAAAAAAAAAAAGTGCGCTTATAAGACCGCTGCGCAAATACGGTGTGACAGAAAGTATTGCAATGACCGTCATTTTATTCTCTAGGGTGTTAGAAAAAAAAAATATAATGTTTGGGAGTTCTAAGTTATTTTCTAGCAAAAAAAATGTTTTTAACTTGTAAACAACAAATCTTAGAAAGAGGCTTGGTCCTTAAGTGGTTAAAATGAGCACTTTTGATTTTTCATGTTTGTGTCTCAAACTAATTTTTTGCCTGTTCGCGTGATCTGTTGCAAACCGAACTGGGGGGGGGTGTTTGGCTCATCCCTACTTCTGATCGAATAGTCTTAGGCTATTTCCTCTATTGGTCAAATGTTCTTTAATTCTTCATATCAAATGTTCTTAAAGCTTAAATTTAGAGATATATTTTTTAACCACTTATACCCCCTTCCTAACCAGGCCAATTTTCAGCTTTCAGCGCTCTCACACTTTGAATGACAATTACTCAGTCATGTATCACTGTACCCATATGAAATATGGCTCATCCCTACTTCTGATCGAATAGTCTTAGGCCCATATAAAATTGTCCTTTCCACACAAATAGAGCTTTCTTTTGGTGGTATTTAATCACCACTTTTTTTTTGCACTATAAATGAAAAAAGATCACCTTTTTTTAACCACTTCACTACCCGCCTATAGTCATATGACGTCCTGGGATGGGATCTCCCATCCTGGGTGGACGTCATATGACATCCTGGGATTCCCGGCCGTCTAGGGGGCGCGCGCGCCTGCCACGCTGCTCGCGACCCGATGCATGTGCCCGGCGGCCTCGATGTCCGCCGGGCACCCGCGATTGCCCATTAACCGGGCCGGACCGTGGATCTGTGTGTGTAAACACACAGATCCACAGCCTGTCAGCTCTGAGGAGAGCGATCTGTGTTCCCAGAACGGAGGAACACTGATCGGTCTCCTCCCCTTGAGCGTCCCCTCCCCCTTCAGTTAGAATCCTTCCCTAGGAAACATATTAACCCCTCCCCGCCCCCTAGTGGTTAACCCCTTCACTGCCTGTCACATTTAAACAGTGATCAATGCAATTTTATAGCATTGATCGCTGTATAAATGTAAAAACAAAAATTGTGCTTACACTAATATATATAAGCAGCGACTAAAAAGTAGTAAACCATAAATCATATATATATCAAAAAAGTCGCGCTAAAAATTAGAGGTAAAAAACTTCATAAAGTTATGAAGGTGAATAGTGATCATTAGGTAGATGAATTTCATAAGAGTGCTGAGCAATGTAAATACACGCTTTAAAAATAAATGCTGTTGGTTAAATAGGACACAGAAATCATTGACTATGTCCGTATGAAAGGATCAATATTGCATGACCCAATCGGTGACAAGTAAATATCTCAAATAACTGTAGGGATAATAATGTGACAAATCTGTGACTAAAAAACTGAACCGTGATGAATGAAGAAAAAAATATAATATAAATGAATAAAAAAATAAAAATACAATAAACCCAAAATAAGTCCGTGACTCAACAAAAACAATAATAATGGAAGTCCATCCGTGCTAGATTGATATGCAAAGAAAATAACTTGTCTCCCAGTGCTCTGTGAAATAATGTAACAAAATCTTGCTGTGGTAAAAATTAGAGTGCGTAGACAGACCTCCACCTCTTGGAAAAATTGCTGCCTCTTACCAGACAAAAACACTGAACACGTGAGGAGAAGCATGGTGACATTTCCTTGTTTGCGGAGGCTGGTGGGAGAGAGTCCCTGGATCTGGATGCTGAGTGCCTGCCTTTAAGATCCCTGGCTGGGGTTGCAGCCATCCGCTCCCTGGGTCTCCTGTAATTAAGAGACCATTTTTGTCTGGTAAGAGGCAGCAATTTTTCCAAGAGGTGGAGGTCTGTCTACGCACTCTAATTTTTACCACAGCAAGATTTTGTTACATTATTTCACAGAGCACTGGGAGACAAGTTATTTTCTTTGCATATCAATCTAGCACGGATGGACTTCCATTATTATTGTTTTTGTTGAGTCACGGACTTATTTTGGGTTTATTGTATTTTTATTTTTTTATTCATTTATATTATATTTTTTTCTTCATTCATCACGGTTCAGTTTTTTAGTCACAGATTTATCACATTATTATCCCTACAGTTATTTGAGATATTTACTTGTCACCGATTGGGTCATGCAATATTGATCCTTTCATACGCTGTATAAATGTGAATGGTCCCAAAAATGTGTCAAAAGTGTCCGATGTGTCCGCCATAATGTTGCAGTCACGAAAAAAAATCGTGATCGCCGCTAAAAAAAAAAATATATATATATTTTTTTAAATTCCATAAATCTATCCCGTATTTTGTAGACGCTATAACTTTTGCGCAAACCAATCAATATACGCTTATTGTGATTTTTTTTTACCAAAAATATGTAGAAGAATATGTATCAGCCGAAACTGAGGAAAAAATTTGTTTTTTAAAAAAAAAAATTGGGATATTTATTATAGCAAAAAGTAAAAAATATTGTGTTTTTTTTCAAAATTGTCGCTCTTCTTTTGTTTATAGCGCAAAAAATAAAAACCGCAGAGGCGATCAAATACCACCAAAAGAAAGCTCTATTTGTGGGGAAAAAAGGACGTCAATTTTTTTTGGGTACAACGTCGCATGACCACGCAATTGACGTTTAAAGTGCGACAGCGCTGAAAACTAAAAATTGGCCTGGGAAGGAAGGGGGTAAAATTGCCCTGTATTGAACCGGTTAAAGAAAGGCACTTTTCTTCATTTCTGCTATAAAATTTAACAAATTTGTATTTTTTCTTGATAAATTTTGACTAACATTTATACTGCTACATTTCTTTGGTAAAAATAACCCAAATCATTGTATAATATTTGGTCTTTGCGAAGGTTATAGAATCTACAAGCTAGGGGGCTGGCACATGTATGCTCCATCTTATTACAACATGAAATTCTAACCTGTTTCAGCCTTCCTTATAGCATAGCAATAGAAAATTGATCACACCTGAGCACACCTAATGTACTGGCGGCCTGATCTCATTTCTTGAGACACTAACAGGACGGTAAAGTACAAATACCCCCAAATGACCCCTTTTTGGAATGTAGATAGTCCAAAGTATTTAGTAAGAGGTATTGTGAGTTTTTTGAAGTTGTAATTTTTCCCACAATTCTTTGCAAAATGAAGATTTTTCTTTCTCTCATAAAATTGTCATATTAAGAGGTTATTTCTCTCACGTGGCATATACATGCTTGCAACTACACCCCGGAACATATTCTGCTACTCCTCCTGAGTATGGCGATACCACATGTGTGTGTCTTTTTCACAGCCCAGCCACATAGAGAGGCCCAACATGCAGGACGCACCATCAGATGTTCTAGGGACATACAGCAAACACATCTAATCTAATTTTTTGTTTACCTATTACATTTTTGATGGCCCTGGAGCACCAGGACAATGGAAATGCCCAAAAATTGCCCCATTTGGAAAGCAAACACCTCAACATATATTGAGGCATGACAAGTCTTTTGAACATGTCATTTTTTTCACAAGTTTTTGGAAAATGTGGAAAGAAAATGAAAATGCATTTTTTTTTTTTTACACAAAGTTGTCCAATTAAAAGATATTTCTAATACATAGCATGTACATAGCAAAAATTATTACACCCCAAAATACATTCTGGGAGTACCATCAGGTGTTCTAGGAGCATAAATTACACATCTAATTTCCTGACTACCTATCACATTTTTGAAGGCCTTGGTGCACCAGGGCAATGGAATTACCCACAAAATGACCCCATTTTGGAAAGCAAACACTCCACCGTATATTCCTTGAGGCATAATGAGTCTTTTGAACATGTCATTTTTTTCCACAGCTTTTTGGAAAATGTGGAAAGAAAATGAAAATGCATTTTTTTTTAATACAAAGTTGTCCAATTAAAAGATATTTCTAACTCATAGCATGTACATAGCAAAAATTACACCCAAAAATACAATCTGCTACTTGTCCTGAGTATGGTGATACCACATAGCCACATAGAGAGACCCAACATGCAGGGAGTACCATCAGGTGTTCTAGGAGCATAAATGACACATCTAATTTCCTGACTACCTATCACACTTTTAAAGGCCCTGGTGCACCAGGACAATAGAATTACCCATAAAATGAACCCATTTTGGAAAGCAAACACTCCAACGTATATTCTATGAGGCATAATAAGTCTTTTGAACATGTCATTTTTTTCCACAAGTTTTTGGAAAATGTGGAAAGAAAATTAAAACACATTTATTTACGCATTTTTTACACATTTTTACGGCACTGACAGGCGCTGATGAGGATACACTGATAGGGAGGCACTGATCAGCACTCACTGATAGGTGCTGATGGGCACTGATGTGCACTATTGGGCACTGATGGCACTGTTGAGGCACTTTGATGGCACTGATGAGCACTGTAGTGGCATCGTAGGGAACTGTTGAGCACTGTAGTTGCCCAGTAGGGCACTTATGAGCACTGTAGTGGCCCAGCAGGGCACTTATAAGCACTGTAGTGGTACTGTTAAGCATTGTCGTGGCACTGATGAGCACTGTAGTGACACTGATGAACACTGTAGTGGCACCGCAGGGCACTGAGGAGCATTGTAGTGGCAATGATGGCACTGTAGGGCCACTGATGGCTCTGTATGGGCACTGTGACAGCACTGTAGGGCCACTGATGGCACTGTAGGGGCACTCATTAGCACTGTAGTGGCACTGATGGCACTCAGGATTGTGCCAGCTCACGCTGCTGTGGTGTTTCTCTCTCCTCTCCTCACACCAACACACTGTGTGAGGAGAGGAGAGAGAAACAGTGCAGCAGTGGGAGCTGAACCAGGAATGAACCTGGTATGTTGACAAGTGATCGTCCCATCATCCGATGGAGTGATCACATGGTAAAGGGCCGCTGTGATTGCCCTGTACTCTGATCTGTGATGTGCCCTGAGGACCCATCAATAATGGATACTTTCGGATATGCACCCCACGGGGCGCACGAGAAGCACAAGCATGGAAGGCCATCATATGACGGCCTCCCAGAACTAGCCGGCCATGCTATAGCCGCCATTCGGCTATAATGCAGTCGGCAAGTGGTTGAATCAGCACCAGGGATAGTATTTACAATGAATGTAAGGTTTCTCTTGTGCTAGTGGCTGCTATGTTTGTTGAAATTTTCAGTCCTCTTTCCCCACATCTGTGATCTTCCAGGGATTGCAAGGGTTAGAAAAGGGACTGGACATGTCACAGGCACTATGCCCTTCCTTTCCACCCCCTGCATTATTCATAACATCTGTATTATTGCTTCTCACTATGAAAAGCACACTATGAAAGGAGGCTGGGCCAGTAAATGAAAGGTCTGCTTCCTCCATTCGTTGAGAGCCTGTTATGAATTTTAAAGGGGGACCCCACAAAAAAATGTGGTGTCCCCACCAAAATTCATAGTAAACCCTCTTTCGAGCATGAACTTATTCCTTCTTAAACTACACCAGATCACATGCCCTCAACATGGGGAGACTGTTGCGGACCCTGGAACAGAAATTTGTTGCTGTTTTGATAATAAGGGCCTCTTCCCCACAATGCTGGTCTGAGGGTTGTGGGAGTCTACAGGCAGGAGGCTTGTTGGATTTACAAAAAAGAAATAAACTGTAGATAAACACACCACACACTTTAACAAGTCATTAAAAAAAAGAAAAAACAAATAGACCAGATTATGTAAATCTATCATCAATCACGTCATTCAGTAATGCAGATCCTTGTCATGAAGAATGATGCCTTGGGGAACAAAAATGCTGACTTACTCCAGCCGCTCCTACCATGAAATTTGCCCAGATAACATTACTTTATACTTTGAGGCTGGGTTCACACTACAGATTGCAGCAGCTCATAGCAGGAGTCCGGTGCGTCTACATTCACAATTTCAGGTCCGATTTCAGGCCAGAAACGGACCAAAAGACGCACAGGGCTCCTGTGCAATTCGCAATATTGTGAACCCAGCCTGAAGGACTGACTCAGCCACTCATCAGCTGTGCATAATCTCTTATGTTCCTCTTTAGCTGACATTACATGACCAAAGATCCAGGACAATACCTAGGAAAATAGGCTGCTCACTTTGCAAGAGAAGTTGCAATTTGCAAGGGAATTTTCCCCAGAACTTACTGAATGTGGTAAAATTTCACTTTGCAAAGAATACCCAATCATGTGCAAGAGAAATTAAAAAAACACATGTTTGCTTGCACATGATTGGATGGTGGAAGTCAGCAGATCTTCACCTTATTCGCTAAGCTCCGGGGAAAATTCCCACGCAAACTGCAACTTCCCTTGCAAAGTGAGTAGTCTATTTGCCTTTAGTAAATCCACCCTTTAGTAGTTTCAGATATAAACATAATCACAGGGAGACCAGATGTAGGTAATGTAAAATATTCTTGTGCTTCTTTAGCCATTTATGAATTTATCAGACTTGGATGACTGGGAAAGGGAACATGGAAGGGAAAACACCATGTAGTTGGCTTAGACAGGCTGAAGTACAAATTAGGCTCTGGTCATAAATCAAAGCCAGGATCAGTTTACATTAGTCTAAAGTTTCAAACATGAGAAACTGCAGCACCAGCAATATAAAACTAGTTTTCTGTTAGAATTACATGTTTAAGATGGGTCTTTTCAGGCAATACAAATAAAATAAAAAATCTGGTCTCAAATTTTTTTAGGCAAGTATATAGGCCACATATAACACATATCATTTAACCCTTTATTACACATGTATATATACACATCTTACTTTATGTTAAAAGATATACAGTATATGTAGTTAAGTTGAGCAACCATGTCAAGCTGATCACCATACTAGCTGGAAACAATAGAAGATTTCAATACGCCCTCTGTGCTGCACTTGCTCTATACATTCCATATTGTGTTATACGTGAAGACCAATGGGATAATCTAAAGCAGCTGGAGGAGCACAACAAATAAGACCTTGTCTCTGGCCTGCAACACATAAAATAAAAAAAAGTAATAAAAAAGTCTGTGTTCAAATCCTAGCAGTAAATATATGCTGGAGGTGTTAGGGGAAAGTGAACATGTATAACACAATGCAAATGCTGGCTACATCCGATAGAGTCTGCTTGTTCACACAGGTGATTCTATCTTTAACCGATATGCACAGCTGTTCAAATTAACCCATCTACCTATGACTGCCTCCTATGCATTAACAGGGAGTGCCTGGGTTATCTTTATTTATCTCTGCTATTGGCAATGAATTAATAAGTAGAAATAACAAGAAAATCCAAACCTGTCAGATTGCTATTGCTGCCAAAGTTAATTTCCGAAAATGATTGTTCGCATGTCACATATGGAACTGTGGCAAGAGCAGCCATATCAAGCAGCGTGAACATTAGAGAAAAAGTTACAGACAATACATCACAATGAAAAACCAAAACAACACTCATAAAATAAACAAGCAAGCAATAAAAAAACATACAGGCTTCATACACACCATAACATAGATAGTATTACAAACTTATAAAAAAGGTGTATCCCCTTAGAGCCTTATCATAACAACCATATATATCATATTTCTTCCCCAAAAAAGACAAGAGCCTTCGTGAAAGGTGAAGGCATAAATCATCTAAATGCAAATACTCCTACCATTCTTTCTCCCATATAGGTCTAGGGTTTTCCAGGCGTCTCTGCCTAATCCCTACCCCCTCATCTACCCTCCCCATCTTCCCCACCACCCCTTACTTCCTGTGTTTGTGACATTTGTGATGATTTAGCTGGAAGAACTAGGGGAAGTTACTCTTAACTACCTTCCTGATTCTACCCTTTCCTTCCCACTCCATGCCCCATACCCGTCCCCTTTTCCATCCCTCATAATTACCCATTTGGGCCCATTATGGGCAAACTATATCAATGAGCATAATCACTGCTCCAAATTACTGTGAATACAAAAAAGTTATGTTCTCCCACCCATTAACCCCACACCATAAAAAAAGGTATGGGGAAGAAGTAGGAAGTGAAGCTTGAGATTGACAGGATAAAAAAAATCCAAATTTCCTGAGTCACCCAGCTAGAACACAAAAAATGGTATACTGTAATGGTGACAACGATAAATGATCATGTCACCCAGTGTTTAGCCTGCTTTATTGCATAAAACTATTAAATGTTTAATATTAATATTCTGCTATAGTAAACAGTACATTTGTTCCGTCTCTTAAAGATCATTGGCCTTCATCATGCTCCAAGCAGCTTTTAGGCCCCAAGCATACCAGGCTTTTTGCCCTGGTGTATGAGCCCACCCTTTTTGAAGCCAATTACAGCCTCGGGCTCTAATCATGTGCTTCAAAAAAAATGAAAAAAAGAAATTGAAATCGAAGAGTTCAGTGCCCTGCATGTAGATTAGGGGTCAGGCGCATGGATTAGGGGGGGGGCAATGCCCCTGCACCTGGTATGAGCGGTCGCCACTGCCCCAACCTCCTCTCACCCATTCAGCATTTTTAAAGAAAAAAAAATAGAGAGGGAATATTTCCTATTTTATGATATGGAAGAGCATGTGACACTCCATGAGACAACATTGGGCCAATCAGCCTGTCACATGGAGTGTCCATAGTCCAATGTAAGCTATGAATCTGGTGACTCAAAGCCAACTATGGATATATCTTTAGAGCTGCTAGGGAACGGAAGGAAGGCAAGCATATGTTACTTGGAGGGCTATATTAAAGTACACTGTTTTCACACAAGGTTCACACTTTTACCCAAGATTCACAATATTTTTTAATGACATTTCTTTGAAAAAATATACAAATCCTGGGTGAAAGTTGTAAGATAGTTTGATAAACAGACCCCTAAGTCTTCTAGGATTTTAGCTAGCTATTTTTTACATCACTTAGCAAATTCCAAACTATCCAAGAAGGAAAATTAAAAAAAAACTTGTTCAGCTGCCATATTATTGAACACAGAGAAAATATAATTAGCAGGATTAAAAACATACCAGCATCTAAATTGTCCAAGAGGGCCTATTATTCTGTGGAGAATCCCTTTAGGTTCAATCCATCCAAAAAAAGTATTTTTTGTTTTTGGTAGATGCTGGAAAATAAAACAACCTAACATTTTATTGTGGACTCTATTGGTCAGCTTATCTTTAATTGATTTTATATTATATAGCATGCAATTAGAGAAGTCAAAACTACAATTAATAAAACACCCAGGTGGAGAAAAACAGAGATGGGAATTATGGCATTTAAATCTAACTTTTGTAGAATCTAATGCCGCGTACACACGGTCGGACTTTCCGGCGGACCAGAGTGTGCCGGACAATCCGCCTGTGTCTAGGCGCCAGCGGACTTTTCCGGCTGACTTTTTCCCCAAAGTCCGCCGAACCAAGATTTGAAACCTGTTTTAAATTTATCCGCCGGACTCAGTTTCGGGCGGAAAGTCCGCTCGTCTGTGTGCTGGTCCGCTCGTGTGTATGCTGGTCCAACGGACCAGATACGACGCGAGGGCAGGGTATTGCATCTCGCTCTCGCTGCAATAGGAAAAACAGATTTTCCTATTGCGGTGAGCGCGGGGCATACCAGGCCCTTAGGTCTGGTATGGATTATAAAGGGGAACCCCCTACGCCGAAAAAACGGCGTGGGGTCCCCCCTAAAATCCATACCAGACCCCAATCCGAGCACGCAGCCCGGCCGGTCAGGAAAGGGGGTGGGGACGAGCGAGCGCCCCCCCTCCTAAACCGTACCAGGCCGCATGCCCTCAACATGGGGGATGCTTTGGGGGAGGGGGGCGCCCTGCGGGGCCCCCCACCCCAAAGCACCTTGTCCCCATGTTGATGAGGACAAGGGCCTCTTCCCGACAACCCTGGCCGTTGGTTGTCGGGGGTCTGCGGGCGGGGGGCTTATCGGAATTCGGGAGCCCCCTTTAATAAGAGGGCCCCCAGATCCCGCCCCCCCCACCCTATGTGAATGAGTATGGGGTACATGGTACCCCTACCCATTCACCTAGGGAAAAAGTGTCAATAATAAAACACACTACACAGGTTTTTAAAATAATTTATTAAACAGCTCCGGGGGGGTCTTCCTCCGGCTTCGGGGGTTCCTCCGGTTCCTCTTCTCCCGGCGTCCGGTTGGTTCTTCTCCGCTCTCTTCTCCCGGTGTTCCAGTTCTTCGGCCGGCTCCTCTGCTATCTTCAGGTAGCTCTCTTGCCAGCAGAGGTCCGGGCTTCTGGGCTTCTGGGCTTCTTGGCTTCTTCCCTCTTCTCTTCTCCAGATGTTGACACGACACTCTCTCCGGCTGGACTGCTCTCTGAGGGCTCCGTTGTGACTTATATAGGCGGAGACCCCGCCCCCTAATGATGTCACAGTCCCAGCAGGGACTGTGACATCATTAGGTGGCGGGGTCTCCGCCTATATAAGTCACAACGGAGCCCTCAGAGAGCAGTCCAGCCGGAGAGAGCGTCGTGTCAACATCTGGAGAAGAGAAGAGGGAAGAAGCCAAGAAGCCCAGAAGCCCGGACCTCTGCTGGCAAGAGAGCTACCTGAAGATAGCAGAGGAGCCGGCCGAAGAACTGGAACACCGGGAGAAGAGAGCGGAGAAGAACCAACCGGACGCCGGGAGAAGAGGAACCGGAGGAACCCCCGAAGCCGGAGGAAGACCCCCCCGGAGCTGTTTAATAAATTATTTTAAAAACCTGTGTAGTGTGTTTTATTATTGACACTTTTTCCCTAGGTGAATGGGTAGGGGTACCATGTACCCCATACTCATTCACATAGGGTGGGGGGGCGGGATCTGGGGGCCCTCTTATTAAAGGGGGCTCCCGAATTCCGATAAGCCCCCCGCCCGCAGACCCCGACAACCAACGGCCAGGGTTGTCGGGAAGAGGCCCTTGTCCTCATCAACATGGGGACAAGGTGCTTTGGGGTGGGGGGCCCCGCAGGGCGCCCCCCTCCCTCAAAGCACCCCCCCATGTTGAGGGCATGCGGCCTGGTACGGTTTAGGAGGGGGGGCGCTCGCTCGTCCCCACCCCCTTTCCTGACCGGCCGGGCTGCATGCTCGGATCGGGGTCTGGTATGGATCTTTGGGGGAACCCCACGCCGTTTTTTTCGGCGTAGGGGGTTCCCCTTTATAATCTATACCAGACCTAAGGGCCTGGTATGCCCCGCAATGGGGCTCGCAAGGTGTCAATCTTGCCGATAAAAGCGGCAAGATTGATTTCCTTTTCTAGTCCCGTCGCACATGAGTCACGTTCAAAATGAACGGACTTGTCCATGTGTGGGCAAGTCCGTTCATTCTAAAAGTCCGCCGTACCTCCGGGGAAAGTCCGTCGGAAAGACGGGTGGACTTAGCCCGCCGGAAAAGTCCGGTCGTGTGTGGGCAAGTCCGTCCGTTTTAAAGTCCGGCGCACCTGGCAGACAAAGTCCGTCAGAAAGTGTGCCGGACCAAGTCCGCCGGAAAGTCCGACCGTGTGTATGTAGCATTAGACATACAAAGGGGAATTTCTTCAGATTGCAACAGCCAGAATCTGGAGCAGCTCTGAATGTGAACCAATCAGCTTCTAGCTTACATTTTCAAAGTTTGATTTTCGCCGCCAGGTCCGTACGTCATACGGACCTAACGGCGGAGGGGTCACACACAATCTGGTGGCTGCAGCCACCAGGATTGTGTGTGAAACTGACAGGCAGACTCCCGCCTATCAGGTGAGAGCATTCAAGCGGCTCCGCTGCCACCCAATCGCTCTGACACGCCCCGGGTACCAGCACTCCCCCCCGGCGGGCCCGGTCTCTCCATGGTGGGTGGCGGCGGGTAGAGGAGAAGAGTGGACAAACGTCCTCCCCTTCTTCTTGTGACCCAGAATGCGACATCTTTGACGTCACATCCAGGTCAAGCTCTCGGTGTGCCTGGCTCGCTTTTGTTGTACTCCCCAGATGTTTTGCAATGCGATCTGCATTACAAAACATTCAGTGGGGTACAGGGGAGACATGCAGGGTCTTTTAGACACTGTATATCTCAATAAAGAGAACCTGTCACCTAAAAATCATGTTGGTCTGTTTGTCCCCTATGTGATAAAAAAAAAAAAAAAATTAAGTAAAAAAATATATTTTTTTTTGCAAAAAATAAAAATACACCCAAGCACATAAAATCCCCCCCCCCAAAAAAATGTTGAGGCTCCCCACCCCCACATATACACACGCATGAATGTGACGCATGTGTCGGGGCGCCTATGCCTGAAAACATTGATTGTGATACACATGTTTCATATCGCCCCATACGTGTGAGACCAATAATTCTAACACCAGACCTCCTCCATAGCACTAAACTAATACCTATAGGGGGGTTTTGAAGCGTCGCCTATAGAAAATATAGGGTACTGAAGTTTGTCGACATTTCACGGGCGCACATAAATTCACATTAGTGTGTTTTTTATTACTGAAATTTTGCATTTCCTAGACCTTTGCTGTAATATCGTGTGACATAAAAAAAAATTGCAACTACTACTATCTCTAGGGTGTCTGCTTTCAGAAAATATATAATATTTGTGGGCTTTGTGTAATCTTCAGGCCTACAATGATTTAAAAAAAAAATGTTTTTTTTTTAAAACGCAAAAACGGCTCTGGCAGCGAAAGGGTTAAAGTGGTTGTAAACCTCCTGAAATAAAAAATTATGAAAACATACCCCTCTATAGTGTGTACTTGGCTCAATCCAAAGCACAGAGTGTGGTTCCTATCTGTTCTCTCTTCCCTAAGTCTATGCTGACACCACAGAATCAGAGGAGATGGCTCCACCCCCTCCAGTTCACATGAGGTAATTAATAGCCTCAGCTGTGCATTTTCAGATTACACTTAGCTCTGTGCTCTATGTTGTGCAGCATGTGACATCAGATCCCCACCCTCTGCCCCTGGAAGCTCAGAAATGCTGTGTAAAATGTATGCTTTAGGAGGCTATAGAGAAGAGAGGGCTGCAAATAAATAGGTACAACTTGTGTAGGAGGATTTGTTTCATCTCTGTGATGTATCACTTGAGGCTAATCACTTCAGTGGGTTCTATATAAAAGTTTACGACCACTTTAACTGAACAAGCTGAAGTTAGAAGCTAATGGACTACTACTGCTCCAGATTGCTCCAGATTCTGTCTGCTCCAATTTAGTAAATCAACACACACACACATATTTGAAGAAGCCAAGGGCTAAATCAGCCCACCATGCCCCACCTATAATAAAATATCAATTCTGGATTGAGTGACTTTTTAAATAGCGCTTTTAAATGTACAGTATATAAACTGCAGTTACAGTATATTTAAGAATATTTAGTGACAGTTTTTATTTTAACAATAATAATTAAAACATTCACAGACTAAAAAGGAAAAAAAAGAAGAAACGTAACTACAGTTAATGTTTGATGATTTAATCATGGTAAAATAACAGCAGCTTTCATTTTAAATTCTAACTGAAATTCTGATGCAGTCAGAACATCTGGCAAGCCTGATAACTTTATTCCTGCAATTCAAGTAACCGAAATCCATGCCCTTCCCAAATGAGGTAAAGAGAAAAAAAAAAGACATGTCTAAATAAAAGCACTGGAGTCCCAAAGTCTGAGGCTTTGACAGGCCCAGGGCAGGGTGAGGTAAAGCAGCTCTTAGTAAAACATACCAGCTGATAAAGGAAGAACTGCCAACAGCCTGGAAAGAAATTCTGAACAAACATGTTACATAAATATCATCACCATTATAACTGTGTAACTGGCTGCAGTTTGAAAATTCATTTAAGGATCACTTTTTTTTTTTTTAACTCTGTAGTATTTGTTGCCAGGAGAAGTGAGAAACAGATGCATTCCCCTTAACCACTTCAATACTGGACACTTTTACCCCCCTCCTTCCCAGACCAATTTTCAGCTTTCAGTGCTGTCAAACTTTGAATGAGAATTGCGCGGTGATGTAACACTGTACCCACATTTTTATCATTTTTTTCACACAAATAGAGCTTTCTTTTGGTGGTATGTAATCACCACTGGTTTTTTTTTTTTTTTTTTTTTTTTACCCTACAAATAAAAAGATACCAATTTTTTTTTTTTTTAAATGCATTTTTCCTAGTTTCTGTTTCTAGTTTTTGACCAAAAACGATGCTGCTACATTTCTTTGGTAAAAATAACCCAAATCAGTGTTTATTTGGTATTGGCAGTGATGGGGACACTGACGTGTATGGGGACAGGGGTATATCGGTGGTGCTTGGTGCACTGTTTGTGGGGTGATCTGTAACAGCTCTCTGTGAAAAATCATCCTCACACAGAGAGCTGTCACAGATCTGCAGATTCCCCCTCAAGCACTGAGCTCTCACTGAGCTTGGCGGGGAGAACTGTCACAGAGACACTCTTCTCTGTTTACCTTGTGATGGCTGTGATTGGACACAGCTGTCACGTGCTCAGGGGGGCCAATCACTGCATGCCCCGATCTGTGTTCAGCTGGATTCTGTGATCATAATAATCACAGGATCGAGCAGCAGCGTGCCACATGGCTGCCCTGCGAGCACTCATTCTGAGAGACATTCCTGAATGTCCATTTAGAACGAGGAAAGGACCACCCGGCCGTTTATGTGCAGTGGCCGGGTGAGAGGTGGTTAATCAGGTAGTTTGTTACAACTGTATTAAATGTGTTTTAAACATCCAGATGTAGACTCAGTAATGCAATATTTGGCACATTTCAGTAAATATTTTAGATAAAAAAAAACCATAAGTGTAAAAGAGAGTTAGATTTCACAATGTTATGACTAAGGCCTTATAGGCTGAAACGTGTCAACTGACTTAATCTGTGTTTGTCCACTGTGGCTATTCAATAAAATGAAGAAATTTTAAGAGCAACAACCGGAGTGCGGATCATTTTTTCCACATTACTCTACTCAGCCAGCAACTGTGGATCGAGCAACCGGGAGCTCTGCTATCTATGTGATGTATGGGTAGTAGCACTGACTTTTCTGTTTATACTTTAGATTTCACAATGTACAGATATTCTACATACAAAGGAACTGGAAAATGTATTCCAACAGCTTTAATATACTTTATGAAAATAAAAAAGACAATATTAATTACAGTGAATAGTCACACATAAGTATAGAGTAAGATGTACACAGGTATTTGAGATCAGGTAAGGTCAGTTTGAGATTAGTGTGTGCTTTGTTTTTGTCTTTACACAAGTCAAGTTGGTATGCATGATAAAGGCATGACAAATGCATAGCAGACACATGGAAAATGTGCAAACATATCTCAAACACCTGTGTACGCCAGCCTATGAAATATTCATTCTTTTATTTTTTGGGTTATTTTGCATGTTTGATAAGAAATTCCAAAGAGACGTGTTTTAATTGTTTTCTACAAAGGTCCTATTGGTCTGTCCAGATGACATGGCTATCAAGAATGAGTCTACTTGAAGTGATTGTAGCCGTATTAGTGCAATTGTGACAGAGAAGTTTTTTTATTTGCACTAACATACAATTTTTCAGGACAAGATTTTGGGGTATGTCCCCTTCATCAAGGTCCAAGCAGTATTGATTCACAAAAGTTGTAGCAGAATGCTAAAATGTTAAAACAAAAAAAAGAAACACAATCTCTGAGGGAAAGGAAAAAAAAAAAAAGAAAAAGAAACACCTACAAATCAATGCATATGGCAATGGTAATAAGACTAGCAGTAGAGTTAGTGAGATAAGACAGAGGGAGAGCTATAGACTGGGGGGGGGGGGGGGGGGGTAACAGAGGGGATCATAAAACTGTAGTATAATGGGTAAGGAAACCAATATCTAAATTTAGGCCATTATTTTTTGTGTCAAAAAGAAGTATCATTCTTAGTTCAAACGGGTTTCCTTTCCTGGATAGTTCTGAAATTCCCTTAACCACTTGAGCCCCAAGATTTCGCTGTTCAATGACCAGGCCATTTTTGGCGATTTGGCATTGCGTTGCTTTAACTGACAATTGCGCGGTTGTGCGTCACTGTACCCAAACAAAATTGACGTCTTTTTTTTCCCACAAATAGAGCTTTCTTTTAGTGGTATTTGATCATCTCTGCAGTTTTTATTTTTTGCGCTATAAACAAAAAAATAGCAACAATTTTGAAAAAAACAATATTTTGTACTTTTTGCTATAATAAATATCCCCACATTTTTTTTCCTTAGTTTAGGCCGGTATGTATTCTTCTACATATTTTTGGTAATAAAAATCACAATAAGCATATATTGATTGGTTTGTGCAAAAGTTATAGTGTCCACAAAAATAGGGGATAGATTTATGGAATTTTTATTATTATTTTTTTTTTTTACTGGTAATGGCAGCGATCTGTGACTTTGGGACTGCGGCATTATGGCAGACACATCAGACACTTTTGACACATTTTTGAAACCATTGACAATTACACAGTGATCTGTGCTATAAAAATGCACTGATTACTGTGCAAATGTCACTGGCAGGGAAGGGATTAACTGTGTTCCCTAGGGGGCGATCAAGGGGTTAACTGTGTTCCCTAGTGTGTGTTCTAACTGTGGGGGGAGGGGACTGACTATAGGAGATGACAGATCGTGGTTCCTAGCTAATAGGAACACACAATCTGCCTCTCCTCTCCTCACAGAACAGGGATTTGTGTGTTTTTGTTCTGCCTCTCGTGCCCTTGATGGTGCACGGCCGGCGGTGATCGTGACCCCCGGCCACGAGCATCGGCACCCCTGCAGTGCAGCTATCCCGCTTAAAGGAGCCGACGTACAGCTACGACGGTTTGCGGGATCGTGCCGACCTGCCACAGTATAATGACGGCGGCTGGTCGGCAAGTGGTTGAAGAACTAAAACATTGAGGTCTTGAGTCTGAAAAAGAGGGTCAAAACATAAAACAATCCCTGGCATTCATAAAGACTGGCAGAGGCAGAGTTTCTTTCATGCATTCTAAAAGTGGTGAAGAAGGCGCCAAATTCATATATATGTCTAAAGCTTGTACTTGAATTTGGCTCGCTTTTAGAATGCATGCAAGACTTTTCTCAAAATCTGTCTGTACACCAAAAGAAAGTTGGTCTTAATTAGCTCTGCTTTTACATTTGGCGCATTCAATGTGACACAATGTTTAAGTGGCGCATTTTAGAACTACCAGAATTTGGCACAATACATTAATAGGAAGGATTTACACCAGAAAAGCGGTGCAGCAGCTTTATTGAATTCCCTCCAATATGTCCTGCTTGGCTTAAAGAGACACCTTCTCATTGACTACTCACCTCTTCAGTGATTCTCCATTGCTGCTTTATCAGGGAGTACCAGAATATTGAGTGCTGGCTAGTATGTGCACCTAGAGGGAGCAGTTCCATCACCCCTCCACCATGTGACAGTGCTGTGGCCTAGCAATTGGTTGAATCATGTGAGGTCACATAATCTCCCATACTGGGTGTTTTGCTCTGACTGTAATGGAAGAAGACACAACAGAAAAATGCTGTACATATGAGTACCATTAAGTTTTTTTTTTTTTTTTTTTACTGTTGGTATGAAAATGTTTTTATTTTAGGACAATTTAGTTTGTTCATATTACATAGAATTGCAAATAAAAAACACAAAATGTTTAAAAGCTCTGATTTCAGTGCTAGATAATTTCATTATGCTTTATAATAGAAACGTAATGTGCCTTTTAAAAGGGATAAAAAATGTTGGTTATTATAACTTAAATGAAAACATGTTTTCTGTTTTACCATGCTCATTATTACAAAATTGCATAGGTTTAACCATTCTGCAAATCCTATGCCCTCTCTCAAGGCTTGGTTTTCCATGGACCAGAAAGAAAATGGATCAGGGCCAAGATACAATGACTGTCATTTTAGCACTCTGACCTGTAGGTGCAGATGTGCAAGACTAGAGTTGGGGGGATTATCTTAGTTTTCAGTGTCATGGGGCCTTGTCTCAGCAACTAATATACTGTATGGAAGTATTCTGCCTACCCTTGACCATCAATAGAATGGGGTAACTTTCATTACCTGATGGGCATTTCCATTATTCCCAATGTAACATTGATCACCAATTTAACAGGTTGAGTTACACCAACTGCCTATGTTAAGGGGCTTGTACTATGAGATTCTGGTCTTTTCAATTGTTGTAATGTAAAGGTGGAAACAGGAGGATTGCATTGCATAACACAAATTAGTAAGTAGAACACTTTTGAGTTTAGAGAAGCCTTTCTAGAAAACATGCAACAAAGATCTATGCAATAAAGCAGTTCCAAGTATGATATCAAGCACTATCTATTCCAATGTGTATCACCCTGGAACATTGCTTCAGAGCAATATCTGTGGTTGTTCTGGGTTTAGATTTCAGGAATGTAAAGCCTAACACTGCCTACAGTATGATAAAATGCATTCACTCAGCTGCTGACGGCCTAAATCCAAATGAAAATTGACAGACTTCTATAAAACACGTTATCAGACTTCTTCCAACGCAAAATGGCACATTCTTACCTTATGGAAACTTTGAGCTATCTGCTCATATATTGCCAGGGAATCAAAAAAAGCAGAAATAGATTTGCTAATTTAGAAGTAGTAGTAGCTATTTAATTGTACGATTATGTGCTATTTGTCTTCTATAGTAAAACTAATGAAAGAAAACATATTTCTTAAATATACACCTTCCATTAGAGTTAGATTTACCTAATATGCTCAGCTCCCATTTCTTCACTGTGGTGTAAGCTCAATTGAAGCATTAATGTATATGAAAACCATAACAATGACCTTCCCCTACTTGGTTACTTTTGGTCTGTTAAATATTCAATTGAAAGTGTTTTGACATATCTGTTTGTTAACCTCCCTGGTGGTATGAATATGTCAGATTTTTGATGCTCAAAGCGGTACAATGTTTCACATGGAAATTTGGCATTTTATATTGTAGGCTTGTAATTCTTAAGAATAACTCACTTAAATCTGTCCAAACAAGAGTCTAGTAGACATCCCGGGTATGATAAAGTTTGAAACACAAAATCATAAATTATAATATAATAAATAGCTATAAATAATTATAACAAATAATAATAATACAAAAATTATTCAATAATGTAATTAAATCAAAAACACTGAAATTTGCTCAGTTGCAGAATTGTCACTGTCATTACTTTTAGTGTTTGATGACGAATTTCCCCACAAATCACTATCGCTCAATTCTGCAAGTGATTCTAATTTATTATCTCTGTTTTCTAGCTGGTCTAAAACCACTTTTGACATAAGGACAAGGGACACTTTTTGGTTGCTATGGACAATCTCCAGTTTCCAGGCAGAAAGAATAGTATATATCATATAAAACTACATGCAGGGCACTGGACAAAGCATTAGGGACAAAAGGGATGTGAAATGATTTTATACAGTAATGTAATCTGTAAGATTACAGTGTACTGTATGTATTTTTCACTTTTTGAATTTGGCGCCAGGCTCCGTCCCCGTGTGTTGCGTCGCTCGCAGGGAACGGAGCCCGGCACTGTGATAGATCAAGCAGAGAGACAGCTCATACACACAGCGGGGAGACATCGCAGGATCCTGGGGACAATGTAAGTAAGCTGTACATTGATCCTGCGATGCGATCCCGAGTCTGGCTCGGGGTTACTGCTTTTGGTACTGAAAATTCACCCCGAGCCAGACTCGGGAATACCGCCAGGGAGGTTAAATGCAAAAATACCTGTTAATCATGCCTGAGATCTTGTTAGATGATACATTTGTGTGCACTCTACCTGTGCTACACTCTTCTTTTACATTGTTCTACTTTCTCTGAGGACTGCAGAACACCTCCACAGGTTATGTGGGTAAGGTGAGGGGTATGTATTCTGTAATCCTGTCCTGGGGTGAAAATGCTACTCTTTCACAAATATAGTATGGTAAATGAGGTCAGTGCTAACCCTAGGATAGGAAATATGTTACTGGCAGAATTTCCAGGTGACAATAAAGAAAAGAAGTCTGAAAAATATAACTAATGCAGGCACCACATCTAAGGACTAGTAGTAAGCCTCAACAAATTACAATTTTACTACTGGGTTTAGTTATGCTTTAATCCACTGTACATTTTTATCATCATCTTCATAATAACTATTGTCAACAGAATCCTCATCATTATCAGTTACTTTTAAAGGTCCAGGAAATAGCATATATACTACAAGTTATTTAACAAAGGCAAAGGCAGTGCTCTCACACATCTTAAAATTTTAATAATTATCAATGTGAAGCTTTCCTAACAGTAAATGTGCCACCCTTTTATGATGCTTCTTTGTAGACTGGAAAGTCTTCGCATACTGTATAACTCATTTCCAACTTCCACGAGTTTAAATTGTACAGGATGATTTTAATTTCCAAATAGCAGGATCAAAGGGTTTGCTATACAGGTATTTTTTTTCATTTGTGCTACAGCACAAATAAGAATTACATTGCCATCCCATTAAAGTTGACACGAGTACAGGTCAATTCTATATGCTACATGTGTCTCTAGGGCCCATGAAAGTTGCATATTCAATGATGCAAAATCACTTAAAACTTTTTTTAGGTCCTTAGATTTCTAAGACCAGCAATTATCTCTTGTAGGTGGTTAGAAGAACAGTTGCCTGTTCTGTACATCTATTTATTAAGTGTTCTTGCATAGCAAGACCACTTACTGTTATTTCACACATATGTTATTATTATTATTATTATAGCCAAATTTACCACCCTAACTCCTCCCACAGCTTTTACACCACATAGAGAGTAATATACCAAAACGTGCGAATTGTTCCTGATTGGGGAACGTTTGTCGAACGTTTCACAGAATGGTTCACAAAATATCATTGTTTTTGCTGCGAAATTGGTCCAATAGAAATGAATGGCGAAATGTTCAAAACTAGAGTGGGAGGTGACAAAAGCTGACAACCCCATGATCAGCCAAAACATTATGACCCCCCATGATCAGCCAAAACATTATGACCACCCCATGATCAGCCAAAACATTATGACCACCCCATGATCAGCCAAAACATTATGACCACCCCATGATCCGCCAAAACATTATGACCCCCCCCTTGATCAGCCAAAACATTATGACCCCCCCCCATGATCAGCCAAATAATTTATGAGCACCCCATTATCAGCCAAAACATTATGACCACAACATGATCAGCCAAAATATTATGACCACCCCATGATCAGCCAAAACATTATGACCGCCCCATGAAAAAAAAATAATAATTACAAAAAAAAAAAACATTTTTGAAAAAAAAACATTTTTGACAAAAAAAATAATTTTTGAAAAAAAAATCATTTTTGAAAAAAAATCATTTTTTGAAAAATAAAATAATTTTTGAAAAAAAAATCGTTTTTGAAAAAAATGTTCAGCTCTTTCAGCTAATGGACTTCTTCAACTTTTTTACTACTACTACTTTTTTTATACTTTTTAAAATATTAAGCTTTTTAACACTTTTCACAGTTACTCCAGCCACTCCAACCACACAACAGTTACTCAAGCCACTCCACCCAGTTACTCCGCCCACTCCAGTTGTAGACTACTGTAGGTGGAGGCAAGAACACTTCACACAATTTCCCCAGAAATTGTAGCTTTTCTAGTTATGTTGTATCTTTATGAGCTTGGCATCTGAATACCAGAGACAGTTATTGTGCACCCCATCAGTAGTTGCACAGCTGATCCCACTCTACTTTTGAGGTTTCACATGCTGCAAACCTGGCAATATCTGCAAAAAGTAGACCCATGAATGTAATATGATCTCACACTCCCAATCACATATCCACTCCACTTTTTAAAGCTCTTAAAACGTAATAGAAATGAAACATGTACTTTGGCTACAGAAATTTCTATTTAAAGAGAAGCTCCATTCGGCTATTAGGTGCTGCCGTCGCCATCTCCACTAAGAGAAACCAGCAGTAAAACCTTGCGGCTTAACAGCCAGTTCCCTACTGCACATGTCCAAAGCGCGCGGTGCTCTCTGATTGGGCCAGCTGCAGGGAAAGGAGGAGGGGGGCCTAACTTCCAGTTTTCCATGGCAAACTGAGCCAGAAGTGGGAGCGGGTACCAGTCAAAACCAGGTACCCGCTCCCCCCAAAAGGTGCCAAATGTGGCAGCGGAGGAGGCAGAAAAGCAGAAAAGCAAAGCCTCCCTTTTTGGGTTGAGCTTCGCTTTAAAGTTTGGTTTCATGACTAAATTCCTTGTAATTTGTTAACCACTTGCCGACCGCCTCACGCAGATATACTGCGGCAGAATGGCACGAGCAGGCAAAATCACGTACCTGGTACGCGATCCGCCTCCCGCGGGCGGGGGGTCCAATCGGACCCCCCCCCGGTGCCTGAGGTGGTCGGCTTCTGTCCGGAAGCGATCAGAGGTGAGGGAGAGACCATCCATTCGTGGCCCCCCCTCGCGATCACTCCCAGCCAATGAGATTCTTCCTCTGCTGCTGTATAGTAAACAGCAGCAGAGGAAGTGATGTCATCTCTCCTCGGATCGGTATTTTTCGTTCCGGCGCCGCGGAGAGAAGACATCTGAGTGAGTTGCACAATACAACACACACAGTAGAACACGCCAGGCACACATTACACCCCCCATCACCCCCCGATCACCCCCTGATCACCCCCCAATCACCCCCCGTCACACTGACACCAAGCAGTTTTTTTTTTTCTGATTACTGCATTGGTGTCAGTTTGTGACAGTTAGCATGGTAGGGCAGTTAGTGTTAGCCCCCTTTAGGTCTAGGGTACCCCCCTAACCCTATCTAATAAAGTTTTAACCCCTTGATCACCCCCCGTCGCCAGTGTCACTAAGCGATCATTTTTCTGATCGCTGTATTAGTGTCACTGGTGACGCTAGTTAGGGAGGTAAATATATAGGTTTTGCCGTCAGTGTTTTATAGCGTCAGGGACCCCCATATACTACCTAATAAAGGTTTTAACCCCTTGATTGCCCCCTAGTTAACCCTTTTACCAGTGATCACCGTATAACTGTTACGGGTGACGCTGGTTAGTTCGTTTATTTTTTATAGTGTCAGGGCACCCGCCGTTTATTACCTAATAAAGGTTTAGCCCCCTGATTGCCCGGCGGTGATATAAGTTAGGTTTTAGGGTCAGATAGGGTCTGCGTCGCCCCAGGCAGTGTCAGGTTAGCGCCAGTACCGCTAACACCCACGCACGCAGCATACGCCTCCCTTAGTGGTATAGTATCGGAACGGATCAATATCTGATCTGATCATATCTATACTAGCATCCCCAGCAGTTTAGGGTTCCCAAAAATGCAGTGTTAGCGGGATCAGCCCAGATACTTGCTAGCCCCTGCGTTTTGCCCCTCTGCCCGGCCCAGCCCAGCCCACCCAAGTGCAGTATCGATCGATCACTGTCACTTACAAAACACTAAACGCATAACTGCAGCATTCGCAGAGTCAGGCCTGATCCCTGCGATCGCTAACAGTTTTTTTGGAAGTGTTTTGGTGAACTGGAAAGCACCAGCCCCAGGCAGTGTCAGGTTAGTGCCAGTAACGATAACACCCACGCACGCACCGTTCACCTCCCTTAGTGGTATAGTATCTGAACGGATCAATATCTGATCCGATCAGATCTATACTAGCGTCCCCAGCAGTTTAGGGTTCCCAAAAACGCAGTGTTAGCGGGATCAGCCCAGATACCTGCTAGCACATGCGTTTTGCCCCTCCGCCCGGCCCAGCCCACCCAAGTGCAGTATCGATCGATCACTGTCACTTACAAAACACTAAACGCATAACAGCGGCCTAGTACACCCCCGTCGTAGTCAAACCATAAGTGCAGTTCAAACTGGTGAGGTGGCAAGCACAAGTAGTGTCCCGCTGCCACCAAGAAGAAGACAAACACAGGCCCATCGTGCCCATAGTGCCCTTCCTGCAGCATTCGCCAATCCGAATTGGGAACCCACCACTTCTGCAGCACCCATACCTCCCCCATTCACATCCCCAACCAAATGCAGTCGGCTGCATGAGAGGCATTTTTATGTCCTCCCGAGTACCCCTACCCAATGAACCCCCCCAAAAAGATGTCGTGTCTGCAGCAAGCGCGGATATAGACGTGACACCCGCTATTATTGTCCCTCCTGTACTGATAATCCTGGTCTTTGCATTGGTGAATGTTTTGAACGCTACCATACACTAGTTGAGTATTAGCGTAGGGTACAGCACTGCACAGACTAGGCACACTAACACAGGGTCTCCCAAGATGCCATCGCATTTTGAGAGACCCGAACCTGGAACCGGTTACAGTTATAAAAGTTACAGTTACAAAAAAAAGTGTTAAAAAAAAAAAAAAAAACCACAAAAAAAATATATAAAATAAAAATAGTTGTCGTTTTATTGTTCTCTCTCTCTCTATTCTCTCTCTATTGTTCTGCTCTTTTTTACTGTATTCTATTCTGCAATGTTTTATTGTTATAATGTTTTATCATGTTTGCTTTTCAGGTATGCAATTTTTTATACTTTACTGTTTACTGTGTTTTATTGTTAACCTTTTTTTTGTCTTCAGGTACGCCATTCACGACTTTGAGTGGTTATACCAGAATGATGCCTGCAGGTTTAGGTATCATCTTGGTATCATTCTTTTCAGCCATCGGTCGGCTTTCATGTAAAAGCAATCCTAGCAGCTAATTAGCCTCTAGACTGCTTTTACAATCAGTGGGAGGGAATGCCCCCCCACCATCTTCCATGTTTTTCTCTGGCTCTCCTGTCTCAACAGGGAACCTGAGAATGCAGCCAGTGATTCAGCCAGCTGACCATAGAGCTGATCAGAGACCAGAGTGGCTCCAAACATCTCTATGGCCTAAGAAACCGGAAGCTACAAGCATTTCATGACTTAGATTTCACCGGATGTAAACAGCGCCATTGGGAAATTGGGAAAGCATTTTATCACACCGATCTTGGTGTGGTCAGATGCTTTGAGGGCAGAGGAGAGATCTAGGGCCTAATAGACCCCAATTTTTTGAAAAAAAGAGTACCTGTCACTACCTATTGCTATCATAGGGGATATTTACATTCCCTGAGATAACAATAAAAATGATTAAAAAAAATAAAAAATGAAAGGAACAGTTTAAAAATAACATAAAAAAGCAAAAAAATTTTAAAGAAAAAAAAAAAAAGCACCCCTGTCCCCCCCTGCTCTCGCGCAAAGGCGAACGCAAGCGTCGGCCTGGCGTCAAATGTAAACAGTAATTGCACCATGCACGTGAGGTATCACCGCAAAGGTCAGATCGAGGGCAGTAATTTTAGCAGTAGACCTCCTCTGTAAATCTAAAGTGGTAACCTGTAAAGGCTTTTAAAAATGTATTTAGTTTGTCGCCACTACAAGTTTGTGCGCAATTTCAAAGCATGTCATGTTTGGTATCCATGTACTCGGCCTAAGATCATCTTTTTTATTTCATCAAACATTTGGGCAATATAGTGTGTTTTAGTGCATTAAAATTTAAAAAAGTGTGTTTTTTCCCAAAAAAATGCATTTGAAAAATCGCTGCGCAAATACTGTGTGAAAAAAAATGAAACACCCACCATTTTAATCTGTAGGGCATTTGCTTTAAAAACATATATAATGTTTGTGGGTTCAAAGTAATTTTCTTGCAAAAAAAAAATGTTTTCACGTAAACAAAAAGTGTCAGAAAGGGCTTTGTCTTCACGTGGTTAAAAGAGTGGGTGATGTGTGACATAAGCTTCTAAATGTTGTGCATAAAATGCCAGGACAGTTCAAAACCCCCCAAATGACCCCATTTTGGAAAGTAGACACCCCAAGCTATTTGCTGAGAGGCATGTCGAGTCCATGGAATATTTTATATTGTGACACAAGTTGCGGGAAAAAGACACATTTTTTTTTTTTTTGCACAAAGTTGTCACTAAATGATATATTGCTCAAACATGCCATGGGAATATGTGAAATTACACCCCAAAATACATTCTGTTGTTTCTGCTGAGTTTGGGGATACCACATGTGTGAGACTTTTTGGGATCCTAGCCGCGCACGGGACCCCAAAAACCAAGCACCGCCTTCAGGCTTTCTAAGGGTGTAAATTTTTGATTTCACTCTTCACTGCCTAACACAGTTTTGGAGGCCATGGAATGCCCAGGTGGCACAACCCCCCCCAAATGACCCCATTTTGGAAAGTAGACACCCCAAGCTATTTGCTGAGAGGCATGGTGAGTATTTTGCAGCTCTCATTTGTTTTTGAAAATGAAGAAAGACAAGAAATTTGGCCTCCAAAATTGTGTTAGGCAGTGAAGAGTGAAATCAAAAATTTACACCATTAGAAAGCCTGAAGGCAGTGCTTGGTTTTTGGGGTCCCGTACGCGGCTTGACTCCCAAAAAGTCCCACACATGTGGTATCCCCATACTCAGGAGAAGCAGCTAAATGAATTTTGGGGTGCAATTCCACATATGCCCATGGCCTGTGTGAGCAATATATCATTTAGTGACAACTTTGTGCAAAAAAAAAAAAAATGTGTCACTTTCCCGCAACTTGTGTCAAAATATAAAATATTCCATGGACTCAACATGCCTCTCAGCAAATAGCTTGGGGTGTCTACTTTCCAAAATGGGGTCATTTGGGGGGGGGGGGTTGTGCCATCTGAGCATTTTATGGCCTTTAAAACTGTGATAGGTAGTGAGGAGTGAAATCAAAAATTTACCCCCTTAGAAATCCTGAAGGCGGTGATTGGTTTTCGGGGCCCCGTACGCGGCTAGGCTCCCAAAAAGTCCCACACATGTGGTATCCCCGTACTCAGGAGAATCAGCAGAATGTATTTTGGGGTGCAATTCCACATATACCCATGGCCTGTGTGAGCAATATATCATTTGGTGACAACTTTTTGTAAAAATTTTTTTGTCATTATTCATCACTTGGGACAAAAAAATTAATATTCAATGGGCTCAACATGCCTCTCAGCAATTTCCTTGGGGTGTCTACTTTCCAAAATTGGGTCATTTGGGGGGGTTTTGTACTGCCCTGCCATTTTAGCACCTCAAGAAATGACATAGGCAGTCATAAACTAAAAGCTGTGTAAATTCCAGAAAATGTACCCTAGTTTGTAGACGCTATAACTTTTGCGCAAACCAATAAATATACGCTTATTGACATTTTTTTTACCAAAGACATGTGGCCAAATACATTTTGGCCTAAATGTATGACTAAAATTGACTTTATTGGATTTTTTTTTTATAACAAAAAGTAGAAAATATCATTTTTTTTCAAAATTTTCGGTCTTTTTCCATAAATATAAAAACCGCAGAGGTGATTAAATACCATAAAAAGAAAGCTCTATTTGTGGGAAGAAAAGGATGCAAATTTTGTTTGGGTACAGCATTGCATGACCGCGCAATTAGCATTTAAAGCAACGCAGTGCCAAATTGTAAAAAGTGCTCTGGTCAGGAAGGGGGTAAATTCTTCCGTGGCTGAAGTGGTTAAATGATCCCTGCTGAATGAGAAGATTTAAGAATTAAGATTGGCCAAAACCCCCCTTCATTGAAGAACAGGGCATTTAATTAAAACAATATGACAATTATGTGGCTTAATCTGTCCAAGATCTGACATCTTAAAGATTGAATGACCAGTTTTTGCCAGCTTTTGCCAGCATGAAACAAGACTGATATGGAAAATGGATCTAAGATACAAACAAGAGGTAGGGGATCATTATATCTGTAGCTTTTCTGAAAGTGGTTTAAACTCCCTGAAATGGGAAATAAACAAAACATATACTTCTTTATTGTACACTTGCCTCAATTTATATCAACCCTATGCAGTTGTGCATGGTAGACAATCAGCTTCTAAGTTTAGCTTATTAAATTAAGCTTTGACAATAAAACCTAGAAGCTGATTGGTTTCTGTGCAGAGCTGCACCATATTTTGAACTTTCCAATTTTACTAGATAACCCTTTTAGTGTGAATATGTTATTTCTGACAGTTTATCTCAACACCAGGCAGTTCTGAGAGACAGCCCCAACTCTTCCAGTGCACAGCAAGCAATTGACAGCCTCAGATGTGCATGTTTCCCTATGAGACTGTGTAGAGGGGAGTGTGTCCTTCCACTCAGGTTTCAGATTACACTCAGCTCTCTGCTCTGTGTTGTATAGTGTGTGACATCAAATACCTACCCCCTGCCTTCTGGAAGCTCAGAAATAACCTTTGATCTAAGTACTTTGAACATATCTAGAGAAGAGTGGGCTGCAAATAAACATATGTAGGATGATTTGCCACTTCTGCAGGTACATGTTAGGGTTTATTTTCACTTTAGGCTTGACAACTACACTTAGAACTTAGGAACTGGAAATATATAATGAGCGTATTTTTTTAGTTTATATTTAAAATCTTCCTATAACACTATGATTTTTTTTTTTTAATGTTACATTAAACATATACACATTTGCAACTGGTGACTACTGTTTACATTTTAACTTTTTTTCCATAACATGAATCATTTCTGATTTTATTATCTAATATTATCTAAAAATGTATGTTTTCACATTTACACTTGCTCTGGTTCTGCTCTTTCTTAGAGTATACTAATGCTACAGTCATATAATCACCCAATTCTCAAAAAAAGGTTTAAGATGCAGATGTCATGCGAATATTGGCTCTTTCAAAAACCTGAGAATGTCTGTATTAAATCAGAGTATTTCTATGTGTTATAACCATAGTCCACCTCATGGATTTTCCATTCATGATAATGAAAAGCTTAGTATACAACAGATATTTGTAGAAAAGCAAATTTTGCAATATATGGATATCAGTTTGATGAACACATTTCATACCATTGAAAATTAGCAGTGACACTACCACAAAGGAAGTCAGGGCTTGCAAAACGCCTTGCAGGAATCTGTAATATGAAAATCGAATTTGCCATAGACACTGGTATTGTCGCCCAGCAACAGCTGGTGGGTGATAACAGGCTTACTAATGAAGCTTCCTCTTGGCACCAAAAATACATTTTCATGCCAGCAGAGAGTAGGAAAAAGCAAACTCTAGTCTACTCAACTTTCCATCCTAATGTTCCTTGGATATCTGAGAAAAAAGTGAGAAGCTTGAATGAATTATAACAGATGGAAGCATGCATGATTTTTAAGATGTGAAAATCATATCATCTAAAAATAAGAAGAATCAAACAGAGCAAAGATGTTAACTAGTAAAACTGTAATAACATTTTAAGAATTATAAATGACATTACAATCAATATCTAAAAAAACTCACTTAAATATTTCAATATATTTCTATGTTCTATCTATCATCAATGTTTAATTATTATTATTGTTTATGATTTAAAAATGATTTCACCTATTATGGGGAAAATCTTTTGAATATACATATTCAAAATATTAGTGGGTCATTTAAATGCTTAATACAATATGTGCAATGATCTTCCAATGAAAACTGTACTCTTCATGGACATGTTCGGAAATGCAGACTACACCAAAAGAAGAACATTGAGTTCAGTCTACATTTTTGACAAGCTCCACTTTCCTCATTTATTGGTGATTACTTGAAACTAAGGATGTGGCTACAATATGGGAAATACATAACAATTAACTGTAATAAAACTCTAGGAGAACAAATATGCTATTTACATTTTAAGCTCAACCTCACTAAAAACAACATTTATTTCCATTTTGCATTGTTTTTGAAATCTCTACCAGAATTCTTGGATTCTTCCAACTACAGCAGCCATGACAAAGCCAAATGAGTGCTCGAATGTTCGAATAATGATTTTACAGTGATAGAGAACAAATTAATAACTGTCTACTTATATTCAGAGTGACAGCTTCATTACCCCCGTGTGGATAATAGTAGAGACAAAAAAATGCTTCAAAGTATATCTTGACTTTGGGGGTCTAAGAACTATAAGATGACTTCATATTATTTTGCCCTCTAGGACCTCTCAGAAATGAAATATCAGTGAAGTTGGAATTATTACTTAGTAAATTCAAAACCATTTCATGTAATAGTGTACTTTGTATACACAATTATGTAATTACTAGCAATGAAATTGAATGTGAATAGTGTTATTGTGGTCTTAGCAGACTACTAACAGCATGTGAACTACCGCTACAGATACAGGGTAGTTTTTCCTACCACTTTTGCAGCTAGAGGGTATAACTATGAGATAGTGTGATCAGCTAATCTTCATGACCCTGCTATCAACAATTTAAACTAACTTTCTTCACAATCTGCTGAATCGGCTGTTTCATATGACATTCTTCTTTGCCCCACATGGAGTCTAAACAGGCTAAATAGTTATGTTACTGATATACATAGTTTTAACTGGTAAGCCCATTGGGTTTACTAAAGGCAAATAAGCTGTTTATTTTGCAAGGAAGTTTCACTTCACAAGAGAATTTTCCCTTAGCTTTGCAAATGTGGTGAACATTCACATTGTAAAGAATGCCCAAACCTATGCAAGGGAAAAAAAACTGTATTTTTCCTTGCACTTGGTTAGATAATGGAAGTCATTAAAGTTTCATCACATTCACTAACCTAAGGGAAAATTCCTTTGCAAAGTGAAACTGCTCTTGTGAACAGCCAATTTGCCTTCAGGTAATCAACCCCCTTACCTTCTCTCTAACCAATTTCCTTGACTTGATGTATGCAGATAGCATTGAAGTATGACTGATAATATTATCTGAGGTGTTAATGATGTGCGGACTGTGAGTAAGAGCTTGACTTTATTTTCTTATTGCTTTGTGAGAGATATGATCGTAGTACCATATAGGGTAAATAACTAGTTCTTTGATCTCAGACTTAAAGTGTAACTGTAGTTTACATTTTTTTTAACTTGGTCCCCCCCCCACCCTTGAGTGCTGCCTACCTGGTCTTATACTTACATTCAGGCCTTATCCAGTGATCTTCACTCTGTGATATTGCCCAGAATCACGTGGCTTTTCCTTTGAAAGTGGCTGCTTCACACTGCACATACTGTATGTGCCCCAACCCAATTTACTCTAGGCAACCTTTCGGGGTCACACATGTACAGGACAAAATTGTCTGTGTGCCTCAAACTGGGGATGCATAGTAAAGATTGAGGTGGAAACTAAAGTGGGCAGCAGTCACAGGGGAAGGGAGAACCAAGTTAAAAAACTAAAAATAAACTATACATAGTTGTACTTTAACCACTTAGCCTTTGGGTGACTGATTCCCCCATTGATCGCTGTGTTCCCAGTTGTCATTAGACAACTGGGAACACAGAGACACTGTACCCAGCCAATCCAAGGGGATGTGTACAATATGATTGCTGTGATTAGTCATCAGAGTGATCACATGGGTTTGTTTATGGTGTTGATCCCCCTTCTTTCCCCTTACAACAGGCAAGGAGAATGATCAAGCATGTGTGAATGGGCACAGAATAAATGGATCATCAACTGCAGATCCATACTTTCTGTTTATGTGACACATGGATCTTTTTTATTAACTCCTTCATGCCTTTGTTTTCTCCTACACATGCTAGCTCTAATGCTATCTCCTTGTGACATATATATTTGCCCATTTACCTCCCGTATCCTGTCTATCTGAATATCAATCCCTTCACCTCCATCCTGCCACTCTACGTGACCAATATATTAAGCACTTAACTTCCTCTTTCCTCTGTGTAATGACCTGTATATTTCATGTATCTAGCACACCATCCTCAAGCTTAGTGTTTCACCCTCTTAGCCTGTTCCTTCATTTCCCCCAAAAAAGTGGCACAAAATGAAATCACCCTGGCATGTCTACACTTCCAAAAAGGATCATTTCGGGGGTTTTCGTAGAACTGCTGTTATTTTAACAGGAAGCAAGGGAATCAGTTTCTTTTCAAAATTCTTGGCCTTTTTATCCTTTTTGTTCTAAAAAAAAAGGGCTATTAAATACCACCAAAGGAAAGCTCTATCTGTCTCAAAAAATTATATAAAACTCACATGGAATTGTAGGTTGCACTATATAACAATAAATAATCACACTACAACAGGGTGGAATAAAATTGGCCGCGGCACCTTTATTGGTATTAGAATTAAACAAATAACTTTATTCAATAAGCCATGAAATATAATAAATATTCTTTCAAATTAAAACCAATTCTAACTTGCTCAGTCATAGGACTCGAGCTGAAAAATTAAATTCATAAAAAACAAGTCCCCCCTTGATTCAAGGGTGACATAACCACATAATAGTGCCAGCGACAAGGGTGGGAGGGAAGGGGAGCTCAAACTTAAGCCACCTCAGGGCAAGTGTGAGCGGGTCTGTCACACAGAGGCTTATATAGCCTCTTAGTCTGAGGAGAAAACGTTTTTCCCGCTCCTTGCCTCGTGACCTCTTTTTTTTTTTTTGAAAATTAAAACTTTATAAAATATTTTTCTTTGGGAACCACAATCCCATGATGCGGGCGCTTTATTGCGCCCACTGTTCATGGAATTGTAGGTTGCACTATATAACAATAAATAATCACACTACAACAGGTTGGAATAAAATTGGCCGCGGCACCTTTATTGGTATTAGAATTAAACAAATAACTTTATTCAATAAACCATGAAATATAATAAATATTCTTTCAAATTAAAACCAATTCTAACTTGCTCAGTCATAGGACTCGAGCTGAAAAATTAAATTCATAAAAAACAAGTCCCCACCAGCCGGGTTTTGAAAACAAAACCAGGCTACCCCAGCACCGCGGCCTGTTCAATGCAATTTTGAAGACCTAAATTGAAAATGTCAAGACCAACATCTGAAAGATGTACACCATCTTGTCTGTAAAGACCAGGAAAACCACCTTCCAAATCTTCGCGACGGAAGGAGATCCCCCCGATTGATGTTAAACATTTTTCAATTGAATGATTAATTCTCTGCTTTATTTTTTCCAATGGTCTGCTGTCTTTAGAATATAACCAATGCAGTCGAGACACCATTGCAGAGAAAACAACACACGTATTTGGAAACATTAATCTTAAACGATGCAAATCTTGCTTCATTAAAAACATTAAATCCAAAGTTTTTAATCTACCAACATCGTTACCTCCATCGTGTAAAATTATGATAGATGGATAAGGCCAAGAAAGAAATAATTCAGAAATGTGAAGGAAAAGATTAGACCATTGTAGACCACGAATACCTTTCCAAAGTATAACAAACTTATCAGCAGGCAAGGATAAGTTGGAACCATAGCAACGCTGAGCAGCTCTCTTATGAGCCCAGTAAATGTATGAATGGCCAAATATCCAAATGCAAGATTTATCACCTATAATCAAAGAGACAAGTTAGGACGGATGTAAATGTTAAATCTACTAGACTCCCATCTACCTAATCTCATAATAACTTCATCACTCAAACCCAATCTAGCAGCTTCAGTAGCGGCTCCAATTCTAAAAGAATGAGTAGAAAATTTGAAAAGGGAAAGGCCCAAATGAGTAAAACAACGTTTTAAGACTGCTGAAAACTGGAATTTTGTCATAGGAGATGAATCTATGTGAACAAAAAATGCTGACCTGAAGCTGGTCTGGCTGAAAGTTATTTTTTGAGAATTAATAAAGAACAGAGGATGGAGTCACCAAAAGCGAATAGATTGAGCCACTGGCCTTTGCCTGATCTATCCATTTTGATTTTCTGACAAAAACAAAGACCTTATAGTCTGAAAAGGATACTTCTGATAAAAACAAACCTTCTAAACTGTGTTTGTTATTTGGCAACATCTCGGATATACGAAAGGCCGCAAAAAACATCAAAACGGATGCAACAAGAAATAAAATAGCTTCGTATTCCAAGATGCAAACAAAAGGAGTAGCCAAACACAGCTTTGACAAAGTGTCCAAAGTAATTGGCCTTCGCTTATCTGGAGCCAACTTAACCTTCCGTAAACCTTTTAAAGCTTGTTTAACAGAAAAGAAACTGTTACAGGCTGGGAAATTATTCAGCTTCAGGAAAAAAGAAACTCCTGCTAATATTTTATTAATGTGATTAAAGGAAAAATCCAACTGAATTAAAGAACAAAGAAATGCTAAGATCGAACTTTCAGAAGGTGGTAAAGCAGGAGAACCCAATTCCTTATTGAAATTCAACCACCTTTCCCATGCAACCAAATAATTGGTCCATGTTTTTTGAGCAATCGAATTCTTAATAACCTGGATTACTGGGTTTAAATTAGATCCCAAAGATGACTCGGGCAGCGGTACCCAACCAGATCTGCGTGAGGCATTTTTTTTTTTATAGCTGTCTGAAGCGAGCCATCTGGAATCAAGACAAGGCATCAGCGATGACATTAAGATTGCCAGGTATATGTTTTGCCTTAATCAAAATGTTTAATTTTAAACATAAGAGAACTAAATAACGCAAAAGTTTTATGACCAGTAACGATTTTGAAGAAAGACAGTTTAAAGCGAACAATACACCTCTATTATCTGTATTGATAATGATTCTTTTGTTAGCGAGCTGATCGCCCCAAATTTCCAAAGCCACTAGAACCGGAAAGAGTTCCAGCAAAACTATGTTTTTCGTAAACTTGTTAACAATCCAAATTGGGGCCATACGCCAGAAAACCAATGAGAACGAAAAATAGCAGCAAAACCTTGAGAACCAGCAGCGTCTGTGAATAACTCTAAATCTGCTGCGAAAACAAAGTCTTCCTGGAAAAAAGATCTGCCATTAAAATCCTGCAAAAATTGGGACCATACCAGTAGATCATCTTTTAGAGCACAGGTCAACCTAATGTGGGAAAATGGGGATTTTAGACCTGACATAGCCAAGTATAATCTTCTAGAAAATATTCTACCCATAGGCATAATGCGTGTAGCAAAAGCCAGAAGACCCAGAAATGATTGAAGCTCTTTTAATAAAATCTTTTTTCTGCGCAGGAAGAAGGAAATAAAGGATTGTAACCTGTAAATTTTTAGAGCAGAAGCTCAAACTGGAATAATTGCGTATTAATTTTAATGCCTAAGAATTCAATAATTGGAGATGGAAAAGTAGTTTTTTCCATTGCTAGGGGGATACCGAAATATTTAGATAAAAGGAAAAATAACCTGAGGATTAAATCGCAAACTTAAGAATCTGGCGGACCAATGAACATGAAGTCATCTAGATAATGAATTATCCCCGTATGACCCGATTCAAATTGTAGTACCCACTGAAGAAAAGAAGCAAAAAATTTTCGAAATAAAAACAGGACAATGAACAGCCCATTGGAAGGCATTTATCATAAAAGAAATAGCCTTCAAAACAGAAACCAAGGGAATTGTAAGATTCTGGAGCAATGGGCAATAATCTAAAGGCTGATTGGATGTCTGCTTTGCTAATAAAGCACCCCGACCGAATTTTCTAATAATATGAATAGCATCATCAAATGTGGCATATTTGACTGTAGTAGATAATGGGTCAATTTCATCATTTAGGGATTGACCAGTAGGAAAAGAGAGATGATGAATGAGCCGATAAGAGTTAGGCTCTTTTTTAGGTACTAAACCCAATGGGGAAACTCTAAATTATTAAACGGTGGAGAGAGAAAAGGGCCAGCAATCCTATTGGCTGAAATTTCTTTTATTAATTTTTCCCTAACTATTTCACTATTGAGGGAGACTGATTTCAAATTTTTTGAAACTTGACAACCTGGACCTGTGAAAATAGGGAGTTTAAAACCTGTAGAAAAACCTTCAATTAGTAATTGTGCTTTCTCCTTGTCAGGGTACAACATTAACCATGGATGCATTTCGATTAGCCTCACAGGCGTGCAGGCTTTTTGTATGATCCCTGAGGACTTGATTGCTAGATGTTCTTTTAAAGCATCTGGAGACTGGGTGGTTACCAAAACAAAAAGAACATTCATGACGGTAACGACATGAATTCAACCATTTGCATTGATTTTCATTAAATGCGTAACATGTTCCTTTCTTATAAACTGATGCTGATGCATTTGAGGTCAGATTTGACTGAGGCTTAGGTCTTGCATATACCGGTTTCTGAGGAATAATTACATTTAACCACAGTCCAACATCTTTGTTACCCCATTTTAAATTAGGGTATATTGCAATTTTTTGACGAAAAGATTCGTCGTAGTTAAACCATCCCATGTCGCCAAAACTTTTATATGCCTCCAAAATATGCTCCAAATGCTGAAAAAGTCCAGGACTAGATGCTTCTCACCCATTATCGCAGAGAATATACAAAACGCCTGCAACCAATTAAAAAAGGATCTAGCAACAGGTCGGCGTCTATCTTCAGCACTATCCTCAGATCTTCTATCCATTTTTATAATGAAATCTTTAGCAATAGGTAATAATGATAATAAATCCAAGAATTCCCCTTTCCATATTTTTTCTTTTACCGATAAAGGCAAATGAAAACCTAACGGAGACATTTCACAGGGGAGTACCTCTTTAAAACATATCTCAGAAACAGAGTTAGGAATGCATACAGGAATGCTTGTATTTATAGGAATAGGATTAATATTAGCTACAGAGTTACCAGACCAAACATTAGCTGGAGAAGGAGATACGTTTGTAGAGACAGACGTGGAATTATTAATAGCTATATTCTCATTAAATTTATTTAATGACACTAATAATTGATTAATTAATTCATTTTGAGCAAACTTACCAGCATGACTGTGTTCAGACTGACTGCATCCGACAGGAATTTGTATACCTGGTGCTGTTACTGGACTAATATCAGGACCAGCATGACTGTGTTCAGACTGACTGCATCTGACAGGAATTTGTATACCTGGTGCTGTTACTTGACTATCAGGACCGACTGGACTGTTTTCAGAATGACTGCATCTGACTGGAATCTGTATACCTGGCGCTGCTTAACAAAAATCATCTGTAAGGGAGGAAAGAGACAGAGGGGCTCTCACAGCATCCAGCCTGGCTGGCCTGGATGCAAGTGATGCCACATTTGACTGAGGTATCTGCCTGGACTGACTACCAGCATACTGTGGCAACTGCTGTATTGTAGGTGAAGCCAGGCTTGCAGGTGGAGAGTCCGGCAAAACATCTGTTAAACTAGGCAAAGCTGCTTCATTCCTGGGCTGAGTTTCCCTGCATTGTGTTGATGATATGTGTGTTCTGTCCCTGCCTTGGCTATTACGGCTTGGAGAAGGGGATAAAACTCTCCTACTTCTTTTCCCCCGCCTGTTGCTTCTTCTAACCCCTTGCACTGACTCCGCTTGCTCAGTTCTATCCTCACTCACCGCTGCTGTTTCTAAAAAAGAACGTTCTGAGGGAGAGCTCCGCTGAATGCTGTGAGCCTGTGAGCGCTGTGCTGAGTCAGAGACAGCTGGCCGAGATTCACAGAGCGGCTCCATAGCTCGCTGTTCCGCTACATTACCCACAGGAGTGTCCGTTTCTGAGAGAGCTAAACACCGCTGGAGCCATTCATCACCTCCTTCTGCTGCAGCCCTTTCAAGGATTCTTCTTACTAGCGACTTCATGCTCAGAGACAGCCCAAGCCAGCCAGGTTAGTGCAGGGGAGCTCAAACTTAAGCCACCTCAGGGCAAGTGTGAGCGGGTCTGTCACACAGAGGCTTATATAGCTTCTTAGTCTGAGGAGAAAACGTTTTTCCCGCTCCTTGCCTCGTGACCTCTTTTTTTTTTTTTTTGAAAATTAAAACTTTATAAAATATTTTTCTTTGGCAACCACAATCCCATGATGCGGGCGCTTTATTGTGCCCGCTGTTCATGGGCAACAAGTGTTGCATACAGAGTAAATGTCAGTCAAATTATCGCTGAAAACTGAAAAATGGCCTGGTTTACAGGCTGATACTCACGTGGTTAAGTCTGGGATTGGAGGTTCATTTATTCACCCATAAGGTAGTTATTGTCATTTAAAATCAGAGTGTTGTTCACTGATTTAGTGGAATAGTTTATTTTTAGAGGTGGTTTAATAAAACAATTGCACAGAAAATGGCACCTTTAAGATGTCAGTTACTGCTTAGTGAATATGCTTCCTCACACTAGCTGTGTTGTTAAGAAAAATCACACTTCTGATTTCAGTTTTCAAGTTTTTAAATTTGGCTAATTACGTTTTAGGTAGATAAAAGGGGAAATTGTATGTGTGCATGCTTTGAAGTACAATTAAAAAAAAAGAAAGGGATGTAATGTGATTGTTTTCCACAATTACCGATAGAGTTCCACAAAATGGTATTATACACTTTTGATATAAATACATACCCTTTCTATATACTGTCTGCTGCTGTAAAAAAAATTGGTAGGTGCAATGTGCAGTGTATGGCATTATTGCTTAGAGTCTGAACTTGAGCTAAGGTCTTTCAGCAACACATGAAAGAATCTTGGCATACAGTACAGGCTCAGATTTCAGAGTTCCCCTTAGAAATTCCCTCAGCAATAAAATCTACAAGTGAACTTTTATGACTTAGAGAAGTACTGACTGTTTTTTCAATAACGCCACTTCACAACTCTGTAAAGTTAATGAAATGAAGAAAAACACATAGGGTTATTGTTTAAAAACAATTTATAATCTCACTTTGTATGCCCTCCTGTTCCCTGACCTCAGCCTTGAACTACATTTACCAAATTCAAGACTGTCTGCTCTCAAAACCTCAAACACAGTCAAAAATATAAGCTGAGCCGTTCAAATCATGACAGCTTCACGAAACAGCTATAGCTAACTATATCTAATTATCTGCTAGAAGTAAAACATAACAATACATACCAGTAACATACAAAAAAGGTTGAAAAGCCATTCAATCAATCTAAAATAATGTTTCTCAGAAGAGTGTTGTATTTAGATTTAATACAATTGGTAAGACAGCCCTTTTTGATAAAAATAACAAAAATATTATACTTACCTGTTCTGTGCTATGGTTTTGCACAGAGCAGCTACAATCCTCCTCTTCTGGGGTGCCCCGCCAGCACTCTTGGCTCCTCCCCTTCACCGGGTGCCCCCACGGAAAGCCGATTTCCATGGGGGCACATGTGCATGCTCGCTCCCAAGTCCCCGCTTTTTATTGACACAGACATCGGGACTCAGCCCTGCCCCCCGCTTCTGTGTCACTGGATTTGATTGACATTGCCCCCTGCTGCTATAAATCTGTCCAATGAGGACAGAGACAGCGGCTGGTGCCACTGGGCTTGTGCACATCGCTGGATCAGATGGGCTCAGGTAACAAAAAGGAGGTTCTGGGGGAGAGCTGTAGCACAGAAGATTGTTCACCTTAATGCATAATACTTCCCTCTGCTGACCAGCTTTATGGAGATGCTGATTTCATTTTCCAACAGGACTTGGCACCTGCCCACACTGCCAAAAGTAACAATATCTGGTTTAATGATTATGGTATAATTGTGCTTGATTGGCCAGCAAACTTTCCTCACCTATACCCCATAGAGAATTGTGTGGTATTGTCAAGAGGAAAATGAGAGACACCAGACCCAACAATGCAGAGGAGCTGAAAGCCAACATCAAAGCGACCTGGGCTTCCATTACACCACAAGCAGTGCCACAGGCTGATCGCCTCCATGCCACCCCGCATTGATTCAGTAATTAATGCAAAAGGAGCCCCGACCAAGTATTGAGTGCATACTATACTGTACTGTTCATGGACATATTACCTGATCATCAAATATCAAATTATATTTTCACTAAAAATACACTAAAATCATTATTATATGACATGTCTACACCCCCCCCCCCCCATCCACTTGTGTGCTCGCAGCAGCTGCCAGCAGGAGAGGAAGGTAGCTGACCAAGTTATGGGGGAAAAGGGGTGCACAGGGGTGCCTGGAAAGCAGAAGGATCTGGGCACCGATGCTAGAGAAGATCCCCTTGCAGCATGCAGCACAGCTGGAGGGAGGGAGCTGGCCCTCCTGCTCAACAGGTGCCTGGGCCCCCCTTTCGAACTGATGGGACCTGGGCCCAGTACAGGAGGGCTTGTTGTGCTGCCTTATTTGGGGCCCTGGAGGTAGGGACTGGCCAGAGAGTGATCACTTTGACGCAGGTGGCCAGCTTGAACACATATATACAACAATATTTTTGAACCAAGAGTCCCTGTTTTTATACAGAAGTTTGCTAGAAATATGTAAAGCTGAGTACACAGAGATAATTATTTTTTTCATTCAGCCTACTGACTGAATGAAAAAAGAAAATGGACATATTTCTGCATCCATTGGGGGACTCCCCACTATCAGAATACACAATGATCAGCACTGCAGTCAATAGGATGCAGCTGCTGTTTGAATAAACATTTTCCAGCAGGTCAAATCAACAGAAGCTGATCTAACAATCTGCTTCTGTTGAACAGGGAGGTCTACACACAGATCGAAATTCAGTCCTTGCTCAACTGGCTGACTTTCAATCCATGTGTACCCAGCTTAAGGGCTTAAGTGTGCAGAAGGTTAATTTAGAATTTTGTAGCACGGGGAAGGGGCTGAAGTGGAACACTAGGTGCCAACTTTTCCAAGGGATTAGCAGCCATTTGGCTGCCTGTTAACATTCACACAGCTTGGTACAGAAGCTATCACAGTTACGGATTTTGTGGAGTTGGCTTGTTAGCCACCAATCACATTCATTCTCATGGGAGCAAGGTATCAGGCACCACTTGGGTGTAATTTTATAGTCACTGAAGCGGCCTTTGAAAAGGCAGCAGACTTAAAGGGTAACTCCACTTTTGTGGGGAAAAAAAATAGCAAATGAAGAAAAAATAATATAGCGTGTACAATTGCAATACAAGTCATATTGTAATTGATTGCTATTAAAAATTACCTTTCCTTTTCAATCTGCAGCCGCTGTAATTTTCTATAAATGCAAGGCAATATGGATACATGAAGTTGTTCTGTACACAGAGTGTGTACTGACCACTCCCTAGAAACATAATTTCCTGCTTGTGTGATTGGCTCACCAATTTTCCCAGAAGTCTGCCTTAGAGCCCTTGCACACTGGGGCGGGGGGCGGCGTCGGCGGTAAAACGCCGCTATTATTAGCGGCGTTTTACCGTCGGTATGCGGCCGCTAGCGGGGCGGTTTTACCCCCCGCTAGCGGCCGAGAAAGGGTTAAATATCACCGCAAAGCGCCTCTGCAGAGGCGCTTTGCCGGCGGTATAGCCGCGCCGTCCCATTGATTTCAATGGGCAGGAGCGGTATACACACCGCTCCTTCACCGCTCCGAAGATGCTGCTAGCAGGACTTTTTTTACCGTCCTGCCAGCGCATCGCCCCCTTGGGGCTTGCACACTGGAATGAAAGTAGCGGCACTTTCGGGGCGGTTTGCAGGCGCTATTATTAGCGCAATAGCGCCTGCAAACCGCCCCAGTGTGCAAGGGCTCTAAGATACAAGTCAGATTTCAGGATTTCCCTGCAACAAAAATGTCATTTTTGGTGAAATATTTCCAATAGGAACACATCTAAAGGGATGCAGGCCCAGCAGCTTTCCTTTTTAGTGCCCTGCAGCTGCCACAGCTGACGGATAATTATGAAACCACTACCATTAAACCCACTCAGTACAGAGGCACAGACAAACACAGATGGATTTCTTCAGAATAACAAAAGGTAGGAATATGCAACAAAGGTTGTTATAATCCTTGCAATGTATAGAGATCACCCAGAGGGGAATGTTTTTTTCTCAACAAAAGTGGGTTACTGAGCTGGCTTGCTGCAAGCAATTCTGCTCTTACATAACATCTTACCTCACATCTGTGGAAGTGTAAAACCCAAATATAAAATTTAGCAAGTATGAAATATGACAGTGGTTCATAAAAGTCAACCAATGTTCTTTCAATAATAACTTCAGGCAGTAGGTCTACATCCTAATAAGTAGTGTTTTATGCCTGTGGTAAAATGTGCTTTTGCATGAGCCAGAAGCAAGTGTCCAGGGGGAACATGTACAGAAGTGCTATATTTATATACTGTAAGTCTACATATTAAAGTTTACTCTGGCAGCACTGTAGCTAGTGATAGTGAATATCACAAAATCTGTTGCTCAGAAAATTCTGTGGAACCATGGTGATATTTGCAACCCACTGTCATGCAGTAAATTGTGTAAAGAAGTCCTTTGGACCCTTTACTAGCTCAGTCAGGAAGGCAATACTCTGCCCCAGAATTGAGCAAGAGTTTCCTGTTAATGCCTCTACATGTGCATTGGTGATGAACGTAACAGGGGTCAACCAGTAATTTCCGAGGAACATCCACTCTCTTTGATTTGGTGCAATTTGCTGCAAATCCCAGTTCTAGGAAATGCATTTTTCTCTGCATTAGCTGGGGCCAGGCAATCTCTTGCATGTAGTGGGGTGTTAGTCTGCCATTGTTATTCTGTTAGTGAGATTTCTGTGTAGTTCTTGTTTCATTTGGGTGGAATTGTTTTTAGGGGAAATTCCTCCCTTTAGTTTTAACTTTACAGGGGAGCCTAGCATAGGACTAATGTGTCCTCTGCTCATTGCTGGGACAAGATCGTCTAGTGCCCAGGGTGAAGAGGCCAAACTGTGCCCCCCTCCCCACCCATGGTGTGTAAGCATCATATGTCAGCAAAAATTTCCTCCCTCCTCCCTCCTCCCTCCTCCCCTCAAAAAAATCAAGCACTACTCTGCACTCACATCCCTAAGCAAAAATTCTCACCAAACTAAAATTCTTCACCTTCAAGATGAAATCCCCTCCCCCACAAATCCCCCCGTCTAGCACAACCCCCCCCCCCATCACTCTTAGCACAAGTCCTCTACTCCATAAAATTTTCCATGTGAGCACAAATTCTTTCCCCCCCTCCAAAATTCCCACTACCAGCTTAAATCACCCCAAATCTACCCTCCTAGCACAAATCCTCCCCCCCAAATTGCCCCTCCTAGCACAAATCCCCCCAACCCCCCTCCTAGTACAAATCCTCTCCCCCTAACACAATCCCACCCCCAAATCACCCCAAGTAGCACAAATCCTGCTAATTGCTAATTACTGGTATAGTAAATATAATTTCTTCTTTTGAGAGGCAGCCAGCAGGAGAGATGTCAACTGCTGCAGCAGGGGCATGGCATTGGGGTGTCAGGAACACCACTGACCATTAAATCGGGACTATGCAGTGTGGCGTGTTTACTTGCCTGCCGCCTACCCACGTTCTTTGCTGCGGGGACAGGAGTGAGGAGGTAGGGGGAGGATAACCAAACACTATACAGTCTGAATCCAACAGTCAAATAGCGCTATAGTGGCAGGGAAGGCGCCGGAGAAGGGAAGGAGCATGGCCCACATCTCTTCTCAGTTCTCTCCTCCACTTCATATGTTGTATGTCACATGCAGTGCTAAGCAGATAGGAGTAGTGGGATGCTGCCATCACTACTCCTATCACCTATCAACAGTGTCTGAAACTTGATCCACCCTTTGTTCAGCCCTGCCTCTGCTATGGGCTCTGAGTGCCATACTGGGGAGATTTTAGCAGCAAATTTGTGACACAGGAGTGATATTTATATCTTTACCTACGTAGGCATAGGTGGCAAGCAGATGAAGACTTGTGAGGAGGAATCCTTTTCATTCTGTGAGATGATAAGCCAGCAGCCAAGTGAGTATTTATGGGACTTTTGCTCTCCCTTAGTGGAGCAGCACTGTCTTGAATGGGAACAGGTTGTAGAGTGCACAACTTCCTCCATTATGGCATACCTTGGTATGTTCTGTTTTATGCAAATGTAAATAACTAGGGGTCACTGTGTGTGTTTCTGTTATACAGTGGAACCCAGGTGTCAAACTAACACCAGATTTGTGTTAGGCACAGCTGCTACATCTGATGAACCTGGGTGTAACTATGTCCAAGGCCCAGTAACAGTAGCATGCATAGGCATGGGCTTCAATAGGAGCCAGGACACTAGGCAAGCACTTCAATGTCACTATGTCCACTATGCACTTCAATGTCACTATAAAAGAATGCACACCCTTGTACACTGAACTAAATTATAAACACAACACTTTTGTGTTTGCCCCTATTTCTCATGAGCTGAACTCAAAGATCTACGACTTTTTCTATGTACACAAAAGGCCTATTTCTCTCAAATATTCTTCACAAATCTGTCTAAATCTGTGTTCATGAGTACTTCTCCTTTGCCAAGATAATCCATCCACCTCACAGGTGTAGCATATCAAGATGCTGATTAGACAGCATGATTATTGCACAGGTGTGCCTTAGGCTGGCCACACTAAAAGGCCACTCTAAAATGTGCACTTTTACTTTATTGGGGGGGTCTGGGGGGTCTGAAAACCAGTCAGTATCTGGTGTGACCACCATTTGCCTCACGTTGTGTAGCACATCTCCTTCGCATAGAGTTGATCAGGTTGTTGATTGTGGCCTGTGGAATGTTGGTCCACTGGCTGTGCGAAGTTGCTGGATATTGCCAAGAACTGGAACACGCTGTCGTATACGCCGATCCAGAGCATCGCAAACATGCTCAATGGCTGACATGTCCGGTGAGTATGCTGGCAATGGGATGTTTTCAGCTTCCAGGAATTGTGTACAGATCCTTGCAACATAGGGCCGTGCATTATCATGCTGCAATATGAGGTGATGGTTGTGGATGAATGGCACATCAATGGGCCTCAGGCATCTGAGGTAAATGCTCAGGTATCTCTGTGCATTTAAAATGCCATCAATAAAATGCACTTGTGTTCATTGTTCATAGCATACGCCTGCCCGTACCATAACCCTATCGCCACCATGGGCCACTCGATCCACAATGTTGACATCAGCAAACCGATCACCCACACGACGCCATACACGCTGTCTGCCATCTGCCCTGTACAGTGAAAACAGGGATTCATCCGTGGAGAGAACACCTCTCCAAAGTGCCAGACACCATCGAATGTGAGCATTTGCCCACTCAAGTTGTTTACGATGACAAACTGCAGTCCGGTCGAGACCCCGATGAGGACGACAAGCATGCAGATGAGCTTCCCTGAGACTGATTCTCAGTTTGTGCAGAAATGCTTTGGTTATGCAAACCTATTGTTGCAGCAGCTGTCCGGGTGGCTGGTCTCAGATGATCTTGGAGGTGAAGATGCTGGATGTGGAGGTCCTGGGCTGATGTGGTTACATGTGGTCTGCGGTTGTGAGGCCGGTTGGATGTACTGCCAAATTCTCTGAAACACCTTTGGAGACGGCTTATAATAGAGAAATGAACATTCAATTCAAGGGCAACAGCTCTGGTGGACATTCCTGCATGCCCCTCCAAAACTTGCGACATCTGTGACATTATGCTGTGTGATAAAACTACGCATATTAGAGTGGCCTTTTATTGTGGCCAGCCTAAGGCACACCTGTGCAATAATCATGCTGTCTAATCAGCATCTTGATATGCCACACCTGTGAGATGGATGGATTATCTTGGCAAAGGAGAAGTGCTCACTAATTCCGATTTGTGAATAATATTTGAGAGAAATAGGCCTTTTGTGTACATAGAAAAAGTGGTGAATCTTTGAGTTCAGCTTATGATAAATAGGGGCAAACACAAAAGTGTTGCTTTTTTTTTTTTTTTTGCTTAGTGTATTTAGCTATTTATTGAGAAGTAAATTGTTTGGCCCTGGCATCAGCACATCTCAGTAACCAGAAAACCAGTTTATTGAATTATATTATCCAATGCAGTCCATTAAAAATACATCAAACATTTCATTCACCTGTGGATTCATAACCCTTTTATTTGGCTTTTGTAAGAAAACACAGTGAGGCACCCATATAAAATGTCCTCATCCTCAACAATCAGCATATTTTAAAAGTTTCAAAGTGTTTCAAAATTTGAACTAAAAATGTGTTTACCGTTTTTACAATTGTTCTACTGTGTCAAACTGAAGCATTCATGAGAAAAGGTAAACTGCCCAAACCAGTTTTCCAATTCTAAATTGTACCGTTGAGAGAAAGATATTTTTCTTACATACCCCTTCAAAGAGTATCTGAGCAAACTGATGAAATGATCCATGAGCAAGCTATTTCTGAACAAGAAGAATGAAGAAACACATCATATGTCATTATTACAATAGCTTTAGATGCAAACCACCTTTGTTTGGGTTATTTCAAGAAGAGATAATAAAAAATGTCATAAACACAATTTGGTATATTTAATTTTTTTATATACTAATATCGAAAACCAAGGTTATTATGTTTTGCATGTTACTGTCGTGTGCGGTAATGCACTATACACACATGAGCGCACTGTGGTTCCATTCATTTTCAAGGGCACCACCAATTCACAAATGTGCAACAAATGCACATTTGTTGCAGACTCCACAATACATGGTAACACACTATCTTGTACCTGACGGATTCTTCTGTGACCTAGCTTTGGATAATTCCTAAATGAAGTCAACAACATCTAGTCAGTGTTTTCTTAAAGGCTTGGAGGAAAGATCACATTTTGATTGGGCACAATGCATGTTTGTCATTTGAACTGATTGTTTTATGCACAAGAGCACTTTATTCACGTGTTTGTTATATATAATTATATATATATATATATATATATATATATATATTGGGTTTGTGGTAATATGATAGCGCAGTCTTTATCCTAAACAGATTTATTCGCATTGATGAACAATTACATGTCTTATTGACTGCAGCTTCGTTCTTTTTTTATTTTTATTTTTGGTTCTAATGTGTTTATGATTGAATATTTTTTACTCTGGCTCAATTTTGCACTGAACGCGGGTGTTCCAGATACATATATTACACACCTAAAAAGAAAGATATTTGTATTTTCTTTTGTCAATGTTAAAAAGGGCGTTTAAAAAAATCACTCAAAGTGCTGGAATACTCAATATAAAATATCTGTTGTGATTAGCCTCATTACATGAGGCAGGTCGTTTGTAAGGGGGCAAAGAAGAAGAAGCAACCTGCAGATCTACAGAAATGTGCCAGGAGAGAGGAGGAAAGGTGCAAGCTCCATTCACCCATCCAGTGCACCAACCACCAGGGACATTGCAGCCTACTTCTCATCAGCCCTCATCCAGCCAGAACAGTGTAGCCTGCCTCTCATTCTCCTTCATCCTTCAAGAAAAAGTGTGAGCTACTTCTTACATCTGGATCCACACCCATCTGCCAGAAGTTCAGTATGCAGGTAGATCCATTAGGAGACAGACTGTATCCAGGATGAAATTCTTCAATTGGCAGAGTATTGCGTGGCCTTTGGTCACCCATTGTTGTGTTAAAATTTTATTGCACATGATTGGAACACTACTGCTATTAGCTGTAGTTTCTGAAAGAGGACCACCTTATATTTTCACTGTCAGCTGTTTTGGGACCTTTCATGAAGATATATTTACCATTCTGGATTAAAAATACCTTCATTTGAAGGTTGACTTCTCCACCATTCAGATTATTCCTTTCACTGTCACCACCAACCTAAGTATTACATCGGCAACAGGAAACAGACTGAACAGTTTAACATTGCAATTTCAGTCACCCAATTACTTCCACATATATTGGAACATGCCTCCCCTGCCTGCATGCCTGCCCCACCCATCCTGTGTTCTGAACTCACTTCCACCCTGAGTGCTCGGAACATCCATTTGATAATTTCCGCTGTAAAGAAGTAACCCAGGAAGCAATCAGCTGTGATTACTTCTAGGTTTAGAGCTGAACTTGATTAGCTTCAACAGAATGCATAGATGACATTTGGGCTCTAATAGACTACTGTTGTTTGCTTGAAAAGAATGTGTAGCCTTCATTAAACTATTACATAGGAGCCCTATCAACCCCTGGTGGGATCAAAATTGTTTCTTGTACTTATTTATTGATTTATTTACTAGTTGTTACCATCAATTCCTCCCATGGGGGATGGGATCAGCACTCATAGAAGGCTGATCATGCCCATTTTTTAAAACATATATGGGATATACTGTAAATACATGATTTAATATATATAATTTAATCTCTATTAAGTGGGATAAGAATAAAATACTTTATATACATACATTTTTTTTTCTAATATGTATATATTTTTTTGTTTGACAATCAGTTTGTGCAATAAAACCCCTAGGGGTACTTTTGACTCTTTTCTCTAATATACTGTGTGGGGTGTGCAGCCCTATCTCCACTTACCTTCATGTGTCTTTTTAGATTTTATGGAACAATATAGTTAAGTAAACAAAAAGAAGAAAGCATTTAAAAAAATTAAGTTTGAATTGATAAATAAAAAACGCCCCAAAAACTATTTTAAAGTCCAGCTGTCCCCACAACCAAACACATATGAATGCAAACGTGTACCTCAGGTGTGCCTGCACCACACCACATGCTGCACATGCTAGAGTGAAAGTGATTATTTTTGGGCCATTAGTAACTCTAAATTGATAAGCTGAGAAGGTTTTTAAAATGTTGCTTACGGACAATTTTGGGTACCATGGTTTTTCATTGTTGCAATTTTCAGGGCTGACATATTTAGTATTTAACCAAAAAAATGGTATTATATTTTATTTGTGTGAACTAAAATTAAGGTGAATTTATTTTTAAAAAAAAATATGGCTTTGATAAACAGTTACACTAATATCGTGTGACATAAAAAGTTGCAACTGCCACCAATTTTTGCTACAGGGTCTCTGAAAATATATAATGTTTTGTGTGTGTGTGTGTGTGTGTGTGGAGGGGGGGGGGTAAAGTATACTTCAAGCTTAAAATGTAAAGTTTAAATATGGGCAAATAATGAAAAAAAAAAAAAAAAGATTCTGACAGCGAAAGGGTTAAAGGGCCTACCATCAGTAAACTATGCATACCTCTTACTTTAAACTGGGGACAGTTGGTTAGGTTGAATGTTGTTTATTATTGCTTGCAGTATAGTTCTCCATTCGCCCAGTGTGGTTGGAACAAAGCCTCCTGCTAGTGGTAAAAAATAAACACCAGTCCTCTTCACTTCACCGATTTATTGAATTATTTAGCTGTTATTGAACTGTTGTTTTTGCTATTACCAAACTTGTTTAATCAATTTTTTGTCAGGTCCAGTTACAGGGTGGGTCTCCACTGGGAATAATGACAGAAGAACCTATCATATTCCAGTAGCTTCTGTGGGGGTAGTGCTACATGTGTTTAGTGTAATGTGTATCACTGTGGCACATGTGTGTATTGAGTACAATAATGTTTCTGCCTTGAGTTTCATAGAGCTTAGCAGAAACAAGTGCTATGTTTTCCCATTTGTCAACTGTGTGTGTGGCCTATTTTCTTTGTACAACTGATTAGTTCATGGCCGATTAAAAAAAAAGGAAATCTTTTTTGGGGAAGCCACTTAGCTTCCCTTAATAGATAAAAAATGGTGCCTAACTTGAAGCATTGCCACTTTACGCTGAGGAAATAACTACAGGGCAAACAATACTTTCTTAAAAATTAGACCACAGCAAAACATAAAGAAGGATTCAAATTGAGAAGAATAGATTTACTTCATCCTTGTGGTCACCAATCTTCTAAAAATGCATTAAATAATTTTCTGAACAAAGAGCATATAGATAAACAACATTGTCTAGGTGGCATAACAATTTATGTGTAGTTACGAGAGGCAAAACACATCAATAGTACAGGGAAAGTTTTTTGTTGTTCTTTTTGATTAATCACATTTTTATTGGGCATTTTATATTTACACAAGTTCCACTCACAGCCAAAAAAAGTAAATTCACATAAACCTGTTATATTATAATTGTTAGTACATAGTTCCAATTTTTTCTTTATAACAGTTCTCAAAGGCTAAAAAAAAGCCAAAAAACATACTTTGTCGTTATGAAAGATTAGGTAAAAATGCCTATTTTGTGCTGTCGAATGATCCTTGTGGACAGATGTCTGCCCCATAAAGGCAGAAAAGAGAAGAAAAAAAAAAGAAAAAACAGAAGTTTTTTGTTGTTCTGATAAATGTTCTGGAACATAACTCACTGAGAATACACTTCAAACTCCAGGGTAGCGATTATAGCTGAATTCCAGGTATTGTAATTTTATATATAGTTACATTGGTCCAGCTTGGACAATTTATGTATGTGCCATGCCTGTGGTATTTCTGTGGAAGTTGGAAACCACTGTACTAGGCACCACTACTAAAGTGATCACTAGCTTCTGGGCTCCTTGTAGAGTGGCTGCCCTGCTGCTTGCTGAACACAGGAATGCTGTTTTGTTCAGCACAGGCGCCATTCAGGGAAAACCTTTTTTTGCAAAGTGTATTCTGATTGGATGAGTTGAAGGTACTAGGCAGTGACATCACCTACCCAGAGGGGTCCACCTCTCATAAATCCTTTGCAGCAATAGTTACAAAAAAACCCCTGCTTCCTTATATACATTGAATATAATCCCTGCACATACTTTCTCCTGAATATTAGTACCAAGTTCTAATTTTTAGAGGGAAAACCTTCTTTCTGGGGGCTCATTGTCTTAAAACACAATGCTCATGCTGAGGAAATAAGAGATGTTAGCAATATAGTGGGCTGGATGCTCACTAGCATATTGCTATGTCTATAACATGGCATACGCCTGAAAAGCTGTGTTAGCATTTCTTGCCAAGAGTGTGCTTTATTTCTTTCACTTTTCTTTAAAAAAAATATTAAAAAAATTAATAAAGGTAAACAAGGTATAAATGCTGGCCTAATAAAGGTGCATTCACACTTGCAAATGCACTTGCTTGGTGACTAGCTGCAAGAACCCCAGGGGGGGTTTCTGCGATTAGGTGCAAGTAGTCTGCCCCTTTGACAGCAATGGGAGGCTGCTGGGTCTCACAGCTAATTGCATCCATTTGCATGTAATCTCTCAAGCAGTGATCGTAATGTAAGTGATCGGCACTGGGCACAGGCAGTCTGCCCCCGGGGCCAATCACTCACTTGTGATCGCTGCATGAGCGATTACAAGCGAGTGGGCATGATTGGCTGCGAGAGTCAACCTTTAATGGGGCTACAGTATCTATTTGTAGCTAATCGTAGAAAAGCCCTGTGATGGATTGCTTGGCTTCCACCAAGATACAGCTTCTTCCCCTCTGGAACTTGGAACCAGGTATTACAGCTGAGAATTGCATCCAAGAACTAGACGACACTAGCTTAGGTGCAAACTGACACTAACTTTATTGTAAATCCACAAAGAATTTATGCCACACAAAATCAGCTTGATCACATTATCCTAAACAATGCAAAATTGAAACAGTAATATACTCAGTAAATCTAATAGTACATCTAATGAACAGCTAACATAAACATAAACAGTAAGCTAATCAACAGCTAACAACTAAACATGGCCATACATCATACAATTTTTTTGTTCAATTTCATTTAGATTTGCTTTCAACTATGTAGTGCCAGGGGACTAGCTGTTTGCATACAAATAGAAAGTGTTTAGGTTTGACCTCATATTATATGAGGTCACCCCACCCCTGACAGTCTGGAAACAGTCTACAACAGTCTATGAGACAAAATGTATACATAGACATGTGCAATTTGTTTCATTACAAATGTAAATTCGGACAAATTTTTGGTTATTGGGAAATTCGGAAGTATCCGAATCTCCAAATTAAATAGTAACAAATTTCATTGACATTCGTTTAATTTCATTTTGTTCATTTATTTTTAAATTTTGAACAATTCGAGCTCAAATCAGTTGAAAAATTATCGACTGATTCAAATTCTGTATGAAGAATAGCTGGCTGTAGAGATGGGCCGAACACCCCCCTGTTTGATTTGCAGCAAAACTCCCGAACAGGGGAAATATTCTAACCTGAATGGCAAACCCCATAGAAGTCTATGGAAGACAAACAGGAAAAATCAAAAATGCCCATTTTGAAGGTTTGTATGCAAGTAGTTGGCCATAAAAGTGGTATGGGGTTTCTTGGTACTGCCCTGGAGATCATATATCATTGCAATTTTTTTTTTTAAAACATAATTTTTTCAGGTGCAGTAATTGTAATGATGTTTAAAGTGCAACAATAAAAACAAAAAATTCCTTTGAATACAGTATAGTGCCTGGGGGAGTCCCCTTAGCCTGCTTGTAAAGTGTTGCATCTGTAGCATGCATAGAACATGCTGTAGCAAAAATAACATTTCTAAAGAAAAAAAATTAGTCAAATCACATTTAAATTGACTTGTGGTTGTAATTGCTGGCACCCAGCTATTGAATTTTTAATTTTTTTTTAAACGGCATGGGGTCCCCCCAAAAGCCATACCAGACCCTTATCTGGGCATACTGCCAAGCAGGTCAGGAAAGGGGATGACGAGTGAGCGACCCCCCTCCCCACTGAACCATACCAGGCCACATGCCCTTAACATTAGGATTAGGGGTGGGTGCTTTGGGGCTCTGCCCTCCCACCCCAAAGCACCTGGTCCCCATGTTGATGGGAACAAGGGCCTCATCCCCACAACCGTGGCCGATGGTTTTGGGGGTTTTCGGGTGGGGACTTATCATAATCTGGAAGGCCCCTTTAACAAGGAGGCCCCCAGATCCCGCCCCTTCCATGTGAATGAGTATAGGGTACATAGTACCCCTACCCATTCACCCAAAAAGTGTCAAAACGTAATAAAAACACAGACGGTTTTTGACAATTCGTTTATCAAAAAATAAAATTAAAAAAATTATGTTAATCCAAAGTCAATTACGCCGACCACCGCAGCCGGAAAAAAAAAAAAAAGAAAAAATGCTCCCACCACCCATGAAGGCTGGCCGCCTACTGCAGGCTCCGCCGCTTGTCGAATCTTATATAGCTAAGGGGTGGAGCCACCTGGTGAAGTCACCTGGTGGCACCTCCCCCTTGTGACAGTACCGACCGGTGCATGCTAGGTCAGCGACGCTAGAAGGGGGCGGTGCCACCAGGGAGGAGGTGCCATTTTTTTTCTTTTAACCAGACAACTTTTTTTTATTTAGCTGTCGTCAGGGAAACCCATTGACAGCTGATGACTCATCGGTTTGGTAAGGACACAGCAGTCCGCCTCCCATCCCTGCTCCTTAACAGCCAGCTTATATTGCACCTTGATTGGGCAAATCTTTGCCCAGTCAGGGCACAAAATGCTCTGCACAGCGCACAGCGCATTGCAGGGTGTTCGGCGGGGTGAACACCTGCCGAGTACCCTTAAAAATCGGGTGTTAGATGAAAGGGCTGAACAGCCAATGTTTGGCCCGAACTCATGCTCAGGCCGAACCATTCGCCCAACACTAGCTGGTGGTTAACCGCTTGCCGACCAGCTCATGATGATATACGTCAGCAGAATGGCACGCCTGTGCAAACTGACGTACCTGTACGTCAGTCCACAAAAGCAGGATAGCCCGCGGACTCGATGTCTGTTGGCGGTCCGTGATCACAGCAAGGAGAGGCAGAACAGGGAACTGCCTATGTAAACAAGGCATTTCCCTGTTCTGCCTAGTAACATGACAGAGATCTACTATTCCCTGTCATGGGAAACATCAATCTCTGTCATGTCAGTGGTAGCCCATCCCCCCTACAGTTAGAACACGCTGAGGGAACACACTTGACCCCTTGATCGCCCCTAGTGTTTAACCCCTTCCCTGCCAGTGACTTTTATACAGTAATCAGTGGCTATTTTTAGCTCTGATCGCTGTATAAATGTCAGTGGTCCCAAAATAGTGTCAAAAGTGTCCGATCTGTCTGCCGCAATGTCTCAGTCCCAATAAAAATCGCAGATCACCACCATTACTACTAAGAAAAAATTATAAAAATGCCATAAATCTATCCCCTATTTTGTAGACGCTATAACCTTTGCACAAACCAATCAATATACACTTATTGTGATTTTTTTTACCAAAAATATGTAGAAGAATACATATCAGCCTAAACTGACTGGGATATTTAATATAGCATAAAGTAAAAAAAAAAAAGTTTTCAAAATTGTCGGTCTTCTTTTGTTTATAGCGCAAAAAATAAAAACCGCAGAGGTGATCAAATACCACCAAAAGAAAGCTCTATTTGTGGGAAAAAAAGGACAAGGGGCCCCCTTGTTAAAGTGGGCTTCCAGATTCCAATAAGCCCCTGCCTGCAGACCCCCACAACCACCGCCCAGGGTTGTGGGGAAGAGGCCATTGTCCCCATCAACATGGGGACAAGGTGCTTTGGGGTAGCACCCCCAATGTTGAAGGCATGTGTCCTCATGTGGTTCAGGTGGGGGAGCTCGCTCGCCCCCCTCTTTCCTAGCCTTTCGGGCTGCAAGCTCAGGGTCTGGCATGAATTTTGGGAGGACCCCACGCTGTTTTTCTTTTACATTTTGGCATGGGGTTCCCCTTAAAATCCATACCATTGTCAGCATTCTTTTGTTTACATTCAGCTGTCAGTGGGGAAGCCCGCTGACAGCTGATGAGTCGTCGGTTGTTAAGGGCGCAGGGGGCCGGCTTCCCAGCTCGCTCCTTAATAATCAGCTATTCTTCACACACAATTTGAATCGATCGATCATTTTTGGCATGATAAAATAATAAACTAATTTAAACAAAATGAAACTAAATTAGTAACATAACTAATCTATCAAAAACAAAACAAAACACATTTTTACATTCTGCACATGTCTACTCATACAATGCTCCAGCAGTCTAAAAAAGTGGAATTCCTTTATCTTCAAAGATTTCTTAAAGAGAGATTGTTGATACATATTTCTGTCCCAAGTAGAGGAGCTTCTTCAACCCAGTCTGCAGGAGGGTCACCATATTCCCTCTGACCATTAACTTGTACAAGATTAATATTGCACCTTTCCATCCACTCCAGAAGGGATGCATTATTCTCTTTATTCAGAGAATTAATCCAAGCCTCTCACTCAGCATTCATCATGTTGTTGTCCATCATTAGAGAATGATATGCTCTCTCCATGGGATCAGAGGTTGAACTGAGCTCTTTACCATGCTCGCCAACAAAATCCCGGTCTCCTCCATGGGCCATAATCAGTGGGTAGTAGGTTAGCCCCTAGTCCCCTCCAAAAGCCCCTGTCTTGGTTGGATTTGTCACACCCTGTTGGGGTTCTCACAGCTAATCACCAAGTGGGTGCATTCGCACAAGTAAATGCACTCTAAAGATTTCCCTCCATGTGAATCAAGTCACTCATCCCAAACCTCTTTTTTTAAATATGACTGGCCAGAACACTTTGGGCTATGTTACACAGATCTATAAATGTGCACTGTAAAGTCAACTCTGCAGCTGCCTTAATTAGTACAGCTTAATCTTCCCTTCGTTTATAGGCACACTCCAGGCAAAATTTAAAAAAAAAATGGCATGCATACAAGGAGCATACCCTTCTGTATGTTTTGAAAAGTGATATTTTTCACCCAGCTGTCACTACACAGAACAGGTAGACAGGAATATATTACATTTTTGTTGTTATGATTACATATGCTTTAAAGTGTATTTCAGCTTTTGCAGTCCAAGTTGAGAAACCTTCACACTATAGGGGTTATTTACAAAAGGCAAATCCACTTTGCACTGCAAGTGCACTTGGAAGTGCAGTCGCTGTAGATCTGAGGGGAAGATCTGAAATGAGGGGAATCTCTGCTGATTATATCATCCAATCATGTGCAAGCTAAAATGCTGTTTTTTATTTTCCTTGCATGTCCCCCTTGGATCTACAGCGAGTGCACTTGAAAGTGCACTTTCAGTGCACTTTGTAATGCAAAGTGGATTTGTCTTTAGCAAATAATCCCCTATGTTTGTTATTTTAAAAAGAAGATAATACTTTATTTTCTGGTTGTTTATTTGGAACAGGTTTATATATCAAACTGCAAGCTATTCTGAACAATTTAAAAGAGCAATTAGAAGGACAAACTAATGGAAATGCATTAACATACAATGTACTACCAACACCTTGAGATCTTTAACCCTTTTTTTAGAATAGACTGTGTTCAAATCTAGTATAGACCTGGTATTGAGATCTACCAGCATAGGACACACAGGGTTAAAATAATATTATTAAACTCTAATATTATTAGAGTTAATTTTTTTTTTAAATGAGGCCACTACATGTTTATGCAATAATATGCTATAATGCACTGCATACTAGCACATTATGACAGAATTACCTTTCCAAAAGAGCCCCCCAGCACTAAACAGACATTGTTTCTTGTGCTTCCATCTTCACCAGGTCTTCCTTCCAGGTTCACACTCTCTGGCTGTTTGAATGGCCAGGCTGGGATGCAACATAACACTCAGTGTGCCTGGAATGCAAAGTGTTCTGTACAAAAATGAGAGTGTACATTGGTACAAAATGAGGGGAGGAGAGTAGGAAATCATCAGGGGAAGATCTTGGTAAACCGGTTAGGTCTTCAATAAAGCCATGGTGGAACATATGGGCATCAACAGAAATAAACAAGAAAAATAAGCTTTGGGTTATGAACATACTACATTAGGAAGACATTATTATTATATTAGGTAGCTGTCAGGATTAATGCCCTGTATATCAGAATAAGAATCAATAAGGACAGGAAGATCCTGAGGTTGAGACCCTACTGAAACATAATCACTGTGAGTAGGCCCTCAAAAATAATAAAGAGGGTTCCAGTCCAGTGACATCATCTCTCTAAATATTTTCCCCCCATTTCCCCTGTAGGGGGCTCCAATCCCTCAACTATAAAAAAAAAAATTGTGCATGCACCTTTTTTTTTTATGTCATGTGAATGGTAGCACTAGCAAATAAAAAGTAGGCGCTATCTCAATCTGGCAGCAAAAGTAAAACAACATTTTACGATTACAAAGTTGATTTTCTGAGTTTAGCACAGCTGTGGTGCTTGCTGGATTGCAATAGACGTTCATTAAAAACTTTTTAGTGCTGCATGCAATTTCTCTACAAATTTAAATGTTATTACATGATTCACTTATGCTTCAACCCCCTGTAAGTAAAAAGAAAATTGACAGATAATCAACATTATAAAAATAAAACAGCTCTATGTACCAGATAAAGTTCACAGACTTGTCTTAGTACGGTTAGCATTAAAATGTGTCTTTCTCAGTAAATTTTTTGGTAAATAACAGCTGAGACATGTTTACTTTTAATTAGGAACAATATCTTAAAATAACGCAAACTTCTAGATTTACTTTCAAATACCAGTGAACAGTCTTCATTCTTCATTGTGCGATATGATTACAATGAATCCCTTCACCGATGACTTTCAACCTATTGTATCCTGCTATCTGATGGTAACCCGATTCGTTGTATGCGTTATAGCTGGGTTTCTAAGAATTCTACATTGCTAGTTCCCAGCCTTTGATTTCCTACTGCAGTTTTCTTGCTTTTAGAGCCTAAAATGAGAGTAAAAGCTTTGCAGGTGCTATGTGTCCTTAAAAGTGATGCCACTGTTTTACAGTGTTTATGCTGAAATTCAGTCTTCATGGTGTTCGGAAAAATGAGAACACTGTGCATAAAATTGCAGTAAGTTATAACCAACTGAAAACATCTGACTGTTTTATAAGATTACACTACCATGTAAAAGCTGAACGGAAACAATATTGTAATTTAAAACCCATCCACTCATAGTGGTATAAGTTGAAGTCTAGTTAAACTTGAAATTCTCATGGTATAATAGAAAAGAGGAAGATTAGATAAACTCTCCTTTTCTGTATTCTGGGAAAGAATTACATTGCTTTTGTTTAGTTCATTTATACGCTTTGCATTTTATAATGTTTAACTGAGAAAAGTGTGTAAAAATAAAATTATCTTGCCATACATGTGGGTAAAAAGGTATATAGGTTGGATACTGATTTTATTATTCTGACCTTTAGCTATTTAGATCAAATTAAAGTGATAATAAATACTTAACCTCTGTTAAACAAATATCTTCCATAGTAAGCAGGTAAATTGTGGACTATATTCCAGACATCGTTCAGAACACAAGGAAGCCATAACCAGTTCATTAAGATCAACAAAATGAACACATTGGTAAGTATACATTATTAAGAGGCAGGGCAGTTACTATGCAGTCTAATTTGCTACATGGTAATTGCACTAAGGCAATGTCCAATAAGCTTCTATGTTTTTCAGGAAGATTAGGAATCGTGGTCAGTAGGGATAAGCTCTGGGTTTGAACCCATGTTATGTACATTTTGGAAAAAATAGCAAATGAATGCTCCAGTACACTGTTATGGCAACCAGTAATGCACTCAGCCTTTCCACTTAAGTGAGGTGGTTTAGAAAGATCAATAATGGAGGTTTTCCTATGTACTACCCCCTTCCTTTTAAAAGTCAGGGATCAGACCAGCCCTATATCAGTGTTTTGAGACTTGGAGTAGAGAGTGCTTTTTCACAGAGAGTTACTGCATTATTTTGCTGTACATTGTTGTATGTATTGCTATATTGTGCTACTTTGTAGGTGAATTGCAATGTGGTGGGTTATAAAGTGTGTAACTCTTCATGTATTAACTGTCTTGTATTGTTCTATATTTCTGTGAATTGCATTGTGGTGGGATACATATTATTGTGTACCACTCTTTGTGTTCACCGTGTGTGGTTTAATGTTAGGGTTTTTTTTGAGTGTATACCTTGCTAGGGTCTTTTTTATTAAATCGGGGTCAGCAGCATAACTTGCTCCTGACGCAGGCAAAGCTGGCCCTTATTTGCAGCACATCATTACATACTAGTGTAGTACAGTTTAGTGGAATAAATCACCACATTGCTAAGTACACAAAAGCACCACATCCTCAACCCCCCTATTTCCATGGCTGCAAATAAAGTAAGGTGATACCCTCTAGTCATCATATCCAGAAGGCCTAATGGGAGAGACAGAGGTTCTTCATACAGAGGTAGTCGGGGGCAAGTAGGCACTGCATCGGCAGAACAAAGTGGTTGTCGGGCCACACCTTTGAAAAGCAGGGCATATCTGCCTTTTCTTTCTGGCAGTGGGCTTATTATACAGCAATAGCACATTGAGGAGATCTTGGAGTTGCTAAACAAGCCTTTTCTATCCTCCTTATCCCATGCACAGAGCAGCACGTTTTTCCCAACTGCATATGTGCCCTCTTTTTCCCCCTTCTTCCCCTCCTTTCTCCCATTGGCTTACAAACTGGTATGGAGGAGTCTGCCAAATTATTTCAACACAGTATGAGTAACCTAATGCAGGAAGATACTCAAGAATTCTTCATATTGTATTTTGATAAAGAGCGCGTCAGAAGCATAAAGTGAGGGAACAACAGGCAGGGGGCAGAAATTGCCATTGATTTTCCTGCAGCTGCAGTTTACTGTCCAGTGTGAGAGAATTCAGTTTGAGTGGTGAGGATGATGAGGTGGCAGACCATACCTGGCCTGGGTGCCAGATTTTGTACAGGAGCAAAGTGAGGGAGACAACACCTGCAAGGCATGATTTCATCCAGAAGCAGAATCCACTTCCAGAAGGGTGGATGGGGTAGCTGATCTATTCTACCCAATGACATTGCCCCATGGGTGCAGACCACTGTTATCCCCAGGGTTGATCCATATAGATCAGATGTCTGCATCTTTATTTGTTTGTTAAACATTTACTGCTGACAGCATCAAAGTGGTTTGCAAACTCTGTCTGTAGTGTATCAAACGTGGCAAATATACCAGTTATTTGGGTACCACATGCAGGAGGAGACACATGATTTTTTTCCAAAAAGTTCAGTTGCAGCAGCACATCAAAGATACTAATCCACCTCTCCCGCCACTCCACGAGATTCTCCATCTGCATCTGTTGCAATATCTGCAACCTCAAGTAATAAGAACAGAAGTCTGGCAAGGGTTTTAGAAGTATACCGTACTGGCACATAAAGAGGGGAAGAGATTCAGTAATGCCTGGCATAGCCTTGAACCTTGGTGTATATCCCCAATACCATCTACATAATCATCTTTGACCAGGCAGGTGTCTCTTCTCAAGTTGCTAGAGAGGAAGAAAAAATGTCACTCAATTATCCCCTTGTGTGGTATTTCAATGCTAGCTTGGCAGAATTGCTGGCTTTACAGGTACTTACATTGCAGCTTGTAGTATGGGCCACTTTCTGTGACTTGGTGGTCTGTGCTGCACTACAGTGGCAGGGAACCATACACCATTTTTTTTACTCATAAGGCCACTCCTCTCCAGCAGCATGTGGAAGCTAATATTTCCGTGTCTCTGGACCACACAGTAAGGTTCACATGAGCATAGACACGTGGTCTAGCAATCATGAGCAGGGACGTAACATCTTCTTAATGGTGCACTGGGTAAATTTGTTGACTGCTAGGAGGGTGTGTTCTGCACACTACAGTGTGGTACTGCAAAAAAATCACAAGCTACATTATGAAACTATTTGTCATTGGGCCAACTGGCATAAAGCTGAGGGAATTAGCTTTATTGTTTCATCAGTAAATTTTCCAATAGCTTTCAGAACTGTTGTGGCTGTTACTGAAGGTCATTTTAGCCCTATTACAGCTTGTTAAAAAAAAAAAATCAAACAAAACTACCTAAAAAGCCTTTTTTTTCCAAAATAAAATGAATCTGATTGAGGTGCTGCTGCTGTATTTAGACCGCTGTCCATGAGAATCATATTGTTCTTTAACACCACATATGGTTTAAAGGTATCTCCCTTGTGATAGAAAGGAATGTTTTTTTTTTCTCCAAGTAGCCCTTTAAGCTGCATAAAACATGAGGAAGCTCTCTCCAATTTCATGTTACATTTTATTTGCATTGGTACATGTCCCACGTGGCAGTCCCAAATTACCCATGCTCTTTGTTTGACAATCCCTTCCCTATTGGACTTGAAAATGGACAGAATTGATATTCAACATTCACTTGCCATTGACTTCAATGTTGTTTGGATTAAAGTTTTAAACTTTTAGACTTTGCAATTGGTCAAACTTTTGGGGTCCTCAGGGACCCAGCGCATCACAGATCGGGAAAAGGGCCAATCACATTGGCCCTTTACCACGTGATCACTCCGACCAATGACAGAGCGATCCTTTTGTCAACAAACCAGAATCAATTCTTGTTCAGCTCACCCTGCTGCTGTTATTCTCTCTCCTCTCCTCACACCCTGTATCGGTGTGAGGAGAGGGAGAGAAGCACCGCAGCAGCGTGAGTGCCATCAGTGTACCTACAGTGCCATCACAATGCTGCCAGTGTCCCTACAGTGGCATCAGCACCCCTAGAGTGCCATCAGTACCCCAACAGTGCCATCAGTGCTCCTACAGTGCCATTACAGCGCCATCAGTGCCTCTACAGTGCCACCAGTGCCACTACAGTGCTCATCAGTGCCCTATGGTGCCACTACAGTGCTCATCAGTGCCAAATAATTTTACAAAATGATCAGTCTTTTCTTATGTATAGTGCAAAGAATAAAAACCCAGTGGTGATTAAATACAACCACAAGAAAGCTCTATTTGTGTGAAAAAAGGACACAAATGTCATATGGGTACAGTGTTGCATGATTGAGTAATTGTCATTCAAAGTGCTGAAAGGTGAAAATGTACCTGGTTAGGAAGAGGGTTATAAGTGCCCGGTGAGCAAGTAGCTAATAACTTAAATGAGATGACATGCAAAATGTGCCTACTATGCTGTAGCAAAAGCACTTTAGGAACTTTAAAATTGCTTTAGGCTTGAATTAAAACCACAACCATCAGAGGTGACATAAGACAAGCTTTTCATCTTGCCCATAGCACTTCTGCTGCCACCCCCTCAGCCCCCTCCTGATTTTTAATGCTGTGTCAAGTAACTCAATAAATAAAAATATCCTTAAGAAATCTCAGTTTCACACCTTCTACTTGATTTTAAATTGTTTGTACTTGTTTTTGCAACAGGAACCTCAAAGCATCTCCAAAGGTCAGCCATGAGAACTAATTGCAGCTATTATTTTTGCAACTGCAAACATCCGTTAAAATGTAGTTTTTTTCAGGAAATCAATAATATAGTACCAAACTGTGGAGCTTGCTGATCCATATAGACTGGTTATAAAAAAAAAAAAAAAATAGCCCTGTAAATGGGCCTGGGGATTATAGGAGAGTCCTAAGAAATCATAGAATTAGCTAAACGCTCCAAAATATATAGACACAGAAGAAAGTTGTAAGGTTTTTTTTTGTTTTTTTGTTTTTCATAAGGTAAGGTAATTTATAAGGGTTTTTTTTTTTTTTTTTTTATGGAAGAGGAGAATGGCATGATATGATTTAGGAAAGGAATAGCTTGGATCCTAAATTTAGTTAAATCCCAAACACTACCTGCCTGGAGTTTGCATGTTCTCCCTGTGCCTGCGTGGGTTTCCTCCGGGTACTCTGGTTTCCTCCCACACTCCAAAGGCTGGTAGGTTAATTGGCTTCTGTTCAAAATTGGCCCTAGTATATGAGTATGAGTTGGGGACCTTGGATTGTGGGCTCCTTGAGGGTAGGGACCAATGTAGGTGTACGATGTATGTGTGGAGTGCTGCGTGAATTGGCAGCGCTATATAGGTACAATAAATAGGGATGATTGTAGACACGCACCCACACTCACTCAGGTTATTATTATTATTATTCAGGATTTATATAGCGCCAACAGTTTACGCAGTGCTTTACAATATAAAAGGGAGACAATACAGTTATAATACAATACAATAGGATTAAGAGGGCCCTGCTCAGAAGAGCTTACAATCTAATAGGGTGGGGCAGGTGGTACAAAAGGTTGTAACTGTGGGGAATGAGCTGGTGGAAGTGGTAAGAGATTAGTTGGAGACGTGATAGGCTTTCCTGAAGAGATGAGTTTTCAGGGATTGCCTGAAGGTAGCAAGAGTAGGGGATAGCCGGATAGATGGAGGTAGCGAGTTCCAGAGGATGGGAGAGGCTCTGGAGAAATCCTGACGAGCATGGGAGGAGGAGATGAGAGAGCTTGAAAGCAGGAGGTCTTGAGAAGAGCGGAGAGGTCGATTTGGGTGATATTTTTGGAGACAAGATTAGTGATGTAGCTTGGGGCAGAGTTGTGAATGGCTTTGTATGTTGTGGTTAGAATTTTGAATTTAATTCGCTGGGTGATTGGGAGCCAGTGTAGGGATTGAAGTAAAGGGTTGGCAGACACTGAGCGGTTGGTAAGGTGGATAAGTCTGGCAGCAGCATTCATGATAGACTGAAGAGGGGATAGCCTATGGAGAGGTAGGCCAATGAGAAGGGAGTTGCAATAGTCAAGGCGAGAGATAACAAGGGAGTGAATGAGGAGCTTGGTGGTTTCATTTGTTAAAAAAGGGCGAATTTTAGAGATGTTACGGAGGTGAATTCTACAAACTTTTGACAGCGATTGGATTTGAGGCTGAAATGACAAGTCAGAGTCTAGGATTACACCTAGTACCCTGGCGTAAGGGGAGGGACTGATGGTTGCATTGTTGATTTTGATGGAAAAGTCATGGAGGGGGGCACGGGCGGGGGGGAATATTAATAGCTCAGTTTTAGAGAGATTTAGTTTAAGGAAGTGGTTCAACATCCATGCTGATATGTCAGTTAGTAAGTTAGTAATGCGAGAGGAGACTGAAGGAGTGAGGTGAGGAGTAGACAGATAGATTTGGGTGTCATCAGCGTATAAGTGGTATTGGAAGCCGTGGGCAGTTATTAAGTGACCGAGGGAGGAGGTGTAGATAGAGAAGAGAAGGGGTCCAAGAACCGAGCCTTGGGGGACCCCCACAGAAAGGGGCAATGGAGAGGAGGAGACAGAGTTGTAGGTGACACTGAAGGAGCGCTGTGATAAATAGCCAGACACGCACCCACACTCACTCAGGTTGGGGACTTTGGATTGTGGGCTCCTTTTTATGGAAGAGGAGAATGGCATGATATGATTTAGGAAAGGAATAGCTTGGATCTTAAATTTAGTTAAATCCCAAACACTACCTGCCTGGAGTTTGCATGTTCTCCCTGTGCCTGCGTGGGTTTCCTCCGGGAACTCTGGTTTCCTCCCACACTCCAAAGGCTGGTAGGTTAATTGGCTTCTGTTCAAAATTGGCCCTAGTATATGAATATGAGTTGGGGACCTTGGATTGTGGGCTCCTTGAGGGTAGGGACTAATGTAGGTGTACGATGTATGTGTGGAGTGCTGCGTGAATTGGCGGCGCTATATAGGTACAATAAATAGGGATGATTGTAGACACGCACCCACACTCACTCAGGTTGAACTGGATGGACTGGTGTCTTTATTCAACCTTACTAACTATGCAACTATGACCAGGGAACAGGACAGGGGTTCACTCAGTGTATGTTTTATCAAATTATTATCCCATATTATTATAGTGACAAGTTACCACATAGTGTTTTAAAGAGTAAATAGAAAAGTTTACAGTTAAATAGCTCTAATGCAGTCTAAAACACATACACATTCTAGGAGGCAAACTAACTTATCAGTGTGTTGGATCCCTATTGTACCTAAAGGAAACTCATGCAAACACCGAAAAGACACAATGCTCTTGGGTGGAATCAAACCCAGCCATAATCCCACTACTACTGTGCTTTATTCTTTGTCCTTCCCCAATAAAACAGCAGCTTAGTGCTGAAGGGTATTTAAATTTGTGCCTGTATGTCAAAGTATTTTTTTTTTTTTGGGGGGGGGGGGGTAATACCTTTTTTATATTTTAAATAAGACACAAATCCAATGGATTGCATCACAGGAGTAGATTGGGTGAAATGGATGTTGAGATGATTTTTAAATCTTTGCTTATCTACAATTGATACTCAGGGACACGTATGTACCTCATTGTAAAATCAGAAAACTTGTATTGCTGACAAATGACAGTGTTAACACCTTTGTGTTTTTTTTTTTACTTCTGTACGCTGTTTTTTTTTTTTTTTATAAAGATCATGGAAATATAAAGAGTTTGTGGGACACAAAATTGTAATGCATAATACTGTAAAAGATATGAAAAACAATATGTTTTCCTGGCAGGAGATAGACATGGTCAAAACGGTGGAAAAAAGACTCATGTGTTATGCATGAAAAATGGATTATAAAGCAAACATATGGGAATGTGAAAGGATATCTAAAATGCACTGGATAACCAGCAGCAGTAGCAGAAACCCAAATTCTATTCATAATGCACAATGCAATTGTACAAATGGGCCTGTAGAATTTTCCAATGTTCTCAGTACAAATGATAAAATGAAGGGACATTTGCACACATAAAACAAACAAAAAAAAAACTTAATTTGGGTAATAAAGTTCATTTGGGTAAGTATAAACCCCAAGACACAAATTGTTTATATTGCAGATTACCAATTCTTAGATGTGGTGGCTGCATTCATTTTTTTTAGGCTTTTCTTTTTTTTCACCTGTGATCCAACCAGTAAGTCTGTGTTATTTTCCAACTTTCTTTTACAGCCCAAACTGTCCTGCAAAAGTGGTAGTTAGAGGGATGAGAAAAAACATTTAACACTAACAGGGGTGCTTACAATAGACAGCTGTTATTCATTTTATGTAAAGACTTTATCCCAAAAGACAAAAAACTATTGCTGTAAATGCTTAAAGTGGTTGAACAACTTTAATAAAAAAAAATGAACAAACATGTCATACTTACCTGCTCTCTGCTGTGGTTTTGCACACTACAGCCCCAATCCTCTTCTTCTCTCGGCCACTCCCTATTGCCAAGTGCCCCCAGAGCAAGCCGCTTGCTGTGGGGGCATTCCTGCGTGCTTGCTCCTGAGCTGGCTGTCTGCATCCATAAGACACAGAGAGCGTGGCTCAGCCCCACCCAACCCCCCTCCTACCTCGCTGGCTGTGATTGATAGCAGCGGGAGCCAATGGCTCCTTCTGCTGCATCTCAGCCAATCACTAGTGAGAGACCGGGGAGACCGGGGAGGATCGAGATCTGGCTTAGGTAAGTATTGGGGGGCTGAGGAGGGCTCCTGCACAACAAAGGTTTTTTACCTTCATGCATAGAATACATGAAGGTAAAAAAAAACCCTTGAGCCTAAAACCACTTTAACCACTTCAGCCCCAGAAGGATTTACCCGCTTCCTGACCAGGTCATTTTTTGCGATACGGCACTACGTCTCTTTAACTGACAATTGCACGGTCATGCAACGTTGTACACAAACAAAATTTCTGTCCTTTTTTCCCCACAAATAGAGCTTTCTTTTGGTGGTATTTGATCACCTCTGCGGTTTTTATTTTTTTGCGCTATAAACAAAAAAACGACAATTTAAAAAAAAACACAATATTTTTTATACAGCGATTACTGTGTAAATGTCACTGGAAGGGAAGGGGTTAAGACTAGGGGGGATCAAGGGGTTAAATGTGTTCCCTGGGAGATGTTTATAACTGTAACTGTTTATAACGGGGGGGATGGGACTGACTGGAGGAGGAGAGACATCGCTGTTCCTGATTACTAGGAACAGCAGATCTCTCTCTCCTCCCCTGTCGGAATGGGGATCTGTCTGTTTACATTGACAGATCCCGTTCTGGCTCTCTGTGGAGCGATCGTGGGTGGCCGGCGGACATTGCAACTGCCCGCCACGCACATCAGCTCCAGCGTTGTGCTGCGCGCACACCTCCCGCAGCTTTTAAAGGGGCCGTTGTACACCTACGGCTGTTTGCCCAGCCATGCCAACCTAACGCCATATAACGACGGGGGCTGGTTGGCAACTGGTTAAAAAAGGGTTAGCTGGAGTTCAGCTTAAATTTGTCAGCCAAGTCCATCTAAATCTGATAGTACATCTAAAGCTGGTCATACCATGGCCTGCTTAAAATTTGGTTGGTTCAGCAAGAAACAGCTGAATTTCAATCAACATGTGGTTGTTCCAATTGACAGAAGTCAATCCTTTGAATGACTGTCAAAGGGACATGCTGGAAAATGTTCTTGATTAGCGACTGCAGCCAATCAGATTCAGCTGCTGATCAGTGTATTCTGGCAGTGGCATGGGCAGTGGCATCTCAGTTGAGTGGATGGACAAATCAGCTCTTATAATGCATGATCCCTCTCTCTCCAGATTGACAATGCTGCTGTCCAAAGATGTCTCCATTGCATCTCCATCCAGAGTAGAGACTAGGGTTGCCACCTCATCCCTTTAAACCCGAACACATATGAATTACACAGGTTCTGAGGCTAATTTAATGCAGATAATGCACTAAGTGAGTTTAATTACAACCTTAATCAGTCACAGAACAATATGTGTTCGGGTTTAAAGGGATGAGGTGGCGACCCTAGTAGAGACACAGAAAGTAAGTTGGAGCAAGGAAAGTTAATTATGGCAAGATTATTTAACAGGAAATTACAAACTCTTAATACAATTAATTTAATTTGGTTTAAAAGGTAGGTATTCTTTCATTACCTTAATTAAACCAAATCTATCTTTCTTTCCGACTCCCTTTTCCTGACTTTGGTAATAAAATGCTGATTGCATTTGGCTGCTAGATATCTGCCCTGTCTTCCCCCTCCTCCTTCTAGCTCCATTTCAGTTGTCAAGGCTGTGTTTGGATTTCAACTGTTTCTGGGCTCGGTGAAAAGTCATGGGAGAGAGAGAGGAAGCAAATCAGACAGCAGGAACTGAAATCCTCGAGAGTTTATTGGGTCAGTCTGTTGCTGGAATGTATCCAGGTGATTAGGTGGTGCTGCTTGTGGCAGTTTCTCCTCAACAACACTGCAAAAAGCCATTGTAAGTCCACATGCTGTGGATGAGTTTTAATATGCATTCTTCCAGCCTGCTATGGTAACAGCAAGAGAGGGGAAAACTCATTCCCCCACCTCCATGATTGTATATTGCTTGACGTCGAATCATTTTCAGTATTTTACATGCATACAATAGCAGCCTATAGCTGTGAGTCAAAGGAAAACTATTTTCTGGTTTACAAAGTTAAATGTGGATATGAAATACAAAATGTGACATTAAAGTTTGAGAAAATGTTATGATAAAATGTCTTTAATAAACACGTCATGAAATAACATGTGAGTTTAAAGAAAATGTACAAGTGTCTGCTTAATCAATATAAGTGTGGGAGTACGGAACTATTGATAAATCAGCAAACATGCACACACTGGACAGCATCTCAATTTGATTCCACAGTCTTGTTCTACCAGAAAAAAAAAAATTACCAATACTTTAGCACTTAACCACTTCAGCCCTGGAAGATTTTACCCCCCTTCCTGACCAGAGCACTTTTTACAATTTGGCACTGCGTCGCTTTAACTGACAATTGCGCAGTCATGCTACGCTGTACCCAAACAAATTTTGCGTCTTTTTTTCCCCCACAAATAGAGCTTTCTTTTGGTGGTATTTGATCACCTCTGCGATTGTAATTTTTTGCGCTATAAACAAAAGAAGAGCGGCAATTTTGAAAAAAACACAATGGGGGTTATTTACGAAAGGCAAATCCACTTTGCACTGCAGGTGCACTTGGAAGTGCAGTCGCTCTAAATCTAAGAGGTAGATCTGAAATGAGTGGAAGCTCTGCTGATTTTATCATCCAATCATGTGCAAGCTAAATTGCTGTTTTTTATTTTCCTTGCATGTCCCCCTCGGATCTACAGCGACTTTACTTCCAAGTGTACTTGCAGTGCAGAGTGGATTTTCCTTTAGTAAATAACCCCCAATATCTTTTACTTTTTGCTATAATAAATATCCCAAATTTATTTTTCAAAAAAAGGAATTTTTTCCTCAGTTTAGGCCGATATGTATTCTTCTACATATTTTTGGTAAAAAAAAAATCGCAATAAGCATATATTGATCGGTTTGCACAAAGTTATAGCGTCTACAAAATAGGGCATAGATTTCTGACATTTTTATTATTATTATTTATTTTTTTACTAGTAATGGCGGCGATCTGCGAACTGCGATTTTTATCAGGACTGTTATATTGCGGCGAACAGATTGGACATTTTTGACACATTATAGAATACATGAAGGTAAAAAAAAAAACCTTCAGCCTAAAACCACTTTAACCACTTCAGCCCCAGAAGGATTTACCCACTTCCTGACCAGGTCATTTTTTGCGATACGGCACTAAGTCTCTTTAACTGAAAATTGCGCGGTCATGCAACGTTGTACACAAAGAAAATTTCTGTCCTTTTTTCCCCACAAATAGAGCTTTCTTTTGGTGGTATTTGATCACCTCTGCGGTTTTTATTTTTTTGCGCTATAAACAAAAAAACGACAATTTAAAAAAAAAAAACACAATATTTTTTATACAGCGATCAATGCTATAAAAATGCACTGATTACTGTGTAAATGTCACTGGCAGGGAAGGGGTTAACACTAGGGGGTGATCAAGGGCTTAACTGTGTTCCCTAGGTGTGTTCTAACTGTAGGGGGATGGGGCTGACTGGAGGAAATGACAGATCGGTGTTCATACTTAGTTTACACAAACAGATTCTGGTTCTCACTCTGTCACGAGCGGTCATCGCGCCTGCTGGGCACTCATACTGGCTCAGGGTACACGCTGTGGGCCCGCGTGCGCCCCTAGTGGCCAAAAGGCGAAGCGACGTAAGGTAACGTTGTTCCACCCAGCCATGCCATTCTGCCACAGTAAAACTGCGGCGGCTGGTCAGCAAGTGGTTAAAATAGCTTATTTAAAAGAGAAGTATCGGTCTGATGCTTCATCTGCCCCCAGCTCTAACACTGAGAACAGAGCAAACACGCCAATCGCTCGGTTCTCACAGCTCCCTGAGCAGAGAGCTGGTGGCTGTCAGTCACCGCTCTTTGCTCTGCCCCCCCTTTGCTTACTGGAGTGCTGGGCTGTGGAGGGGGCAGGAGCCACCCCTCAGCTCGCTAAGAGCCTGAGCCAGGTGCCGTTCCAGGCATGTGGGTGGATCCAGGCTTCATTGTCGTGATCTTGCCCCAGCCTGGACCACTTCTGTTACATCAGCTGATGGGTTACAGGGGTGCAGAACATAGTGCACTCCTGTAATCCACAGGAGAAGTACAGACCTCTGCCGGGTTAGCCCCCCCATATCAAAATTTTTGAAAAAATCTTATGCAGTTTGTTAGATCTTTGTTAGATCAGGTTAGATCAAACGTTGTTTGCGTTAGATCTCACACAGAAGAAGCGATATTAACAGTTATTTGCTGGGGGGGCTAACCCGTCATCAGCCCCCCTTATCAAAAAATTGACCAAACAGTTAGCTATTTTGGAAGCAATTTGTTAGATCCGGTATGATCAAGTGTTTTTAACGTTAGATCTCACATAATTAGAGACTTATTAAGTGATTAATGAGGGGGGGCTGGCCCCCCCTTATCAAATTTTTGGGCCAAAAATCATTCAGGCTAATAGATATTCCTTAGATCCGGTAAGATCAAGTGTTTTTAACGTTACATCTCACATCATTTCAGAGATATTCCACATCAAAATAGAGATATTAGGTGGTACATATGGACGGGCTGGCCCCCCCTTATCAAATTTTCTGGCCAAAAATCATTCAGGATAATAGATATTCGTTAGATCCGGTAAGATCAAGTATTTTTAACATTAGATCTCACATCATTTCAGAGATATTCCACATCAAAATAGAGATATTAGGTGGTACATATGGACGGGCTGGCCCCCCCTTATCAAATTTTCTGGCCAAAAATAATTCAGGCTAATATATATTCATTAGATCCGGTAAGATCAAGTGTTTTTAACGTTAGATCTCACATAAGTAGAGACTTATTAGGTGATTAATGAGGGGGGGCTGATTAGGTGATTAATGAGGGGGGCTGGCCCCCCCTATCAAATTTTCCGGCCAAAAATCATTCAGGCTTATAGATATTTGTTAGATCTGGTAAGATCAAGTGTTTTTAATGTTAGATCTCACATCATTTCAGAGATATTTCACATCAAAATAGAGATATTAGTTGGTACATATGGACGGGCTGGCCCCCCCTTATCGAATTTTCGGCCCAAAAATCATTCAGGCTAATAGATATTCGTTAGATCTGGTAAGATCAAGTGTTTTTAACGTTAGATCTCACATCATTTCAGAGATATTCCACATCAAAATAGAGATATTAGGTGGTACATATGGATGGGTTAGCCCCCCCTTATCAAATTTTCGAGCCAAAAATCATTCAGGCTAATAGATATTCATTAGATCTGGTAAGATCAAGTGGTTTTAACGTTAGATCTCACATCATTTCAGAGATATTCCACATCAAAATAGAGATATTAGGTGGTACATATGGACGGGCTGGCCCCCCCTTATCAAATTTTCTGGCCAAAAATCATTCAGGCTAATAGATATTCGTTAGATCCGGTAAGATCAAGTGGTTTTAACGTTAGATCTCACATCATTTCAGAGATATTCCACATCAAAATAGAGATATTAGGTGGTACATGTGGACGGGTTAGCCCCCCTACATGCAATTTTCTGGCCAAAAATCATCTAGGCTAACAGATATTCGTTAGATCCGGAAAGATCAAGTGGTTTTAACTTTAGAGATATTAGGTGGTAGTACGTAAGGATGAGATTAGATCTCACATAATTAGAGACTTATTAAGTGATTAATGAGGGGAGCTGACCCCCTCTTATCAAATTTTCTGGCCAAAAAATCACCCGGCTAATTGATATTCATTAGATCCGGTAAGATCAAGTGATTTTAATGTTTGATTATCCATAATTACAGGGATATTATGGATATTTGGTAACGATGCACGTATATCCATACTAGTGTCTATACCTGAGGTGGTGATGAGCATTTTCACATGTACCAGTGAGGAGTGCCATTGAGCATACCGAGGTATGCTGAAATTATGTGGGACATTAATCGACAGGTGTGTCCAAGCCCAGTGAAGCCTGAAGCACAGTCACAGAAGCCAGAGGGAAACTTCGGAGGGCTCTGGTGAAGGAGTCAACCATGTGCCCATCTACGGTAGCTGGCTCAAAACCAATGACATGAAGAGACAGCAGCGAAAGTCCAAACCCTTGCAGAGGGCCCCCATTGTTGCCTCCAAACAACCCAGTGTCCTGTTTCTTTTGACAAATGCTGCCTGGTGTCGGAGAGTCAATGCACACCAGACTCCCAGAACTTAGCACAGATTTAAGCCCAATCAAAACCTTGCAGAGAGGAGCGCGGATACAAACCACCGAACAGGCCAGGGCCACCACTTCCTCCATTCTCCCTGACAAGCTGGTGGGACCTTCTCCTGTTGTTCCCATCCAAGTAAATGGAGTCTACACCAAGGCCCCTCTGGATACTGGAGCTTAAGTGACTCTTCTCTACAGAGACTTCTATGACAGGCACCTCAAGCACCTGCCTTTGCAGAAGTTGGAAGAGCTGCAGATATGGGGCATTGTGACTCAGAACTTCCCCTATGATGGCTATCTACCGGTCAGTCAAGCTGACCTTCGATCCCTCCATGGCTGGGAAAGCCAAGACTTTTGAAACTCAGGCAGTGGTCTGTTCTCGCCCACCAGGGGCCAGTAAGAGTTCTCTCATCATAGAGACCAATACTGATCTTGTCAGAAGGCTGTTGACACCTCTTGTTCTGGAGCCGGGCACTTCAACTACAAGTTTGCATCCCATGCTGAGACAAGCCTACCAGCACCTGGTACAAAAACAGAAGGGAAAGATCTGGCACTTGGACCAGTGCGAGAAGGTGTTACAGCCTGGTAAAGTGGCCTATTTACGAGCATCTGTCAAGCTAAATTGGAAGCAAGCAGGCCCTTTTATTGTCCTTGAATCAGACGGACAGAGAGAAGACATAGGAGTGGAGATAATTCCCGAGGTGGCTTCAACCAAAGGGTTGCAAAGAAGTTACGGAAAGATCTTGGTTAGTGTCCACAACATAACAGCCTCGCCAGTGAAGATGCCGGCTCAGATGTTGCTGGGACAAATGAATCTGGCCACCCCAGTCCCGCCGTCTGATTTGGTGGGGGGAGCAAAGGATGGGATCTCTGTGGAGGAGCTCTATCTGAAAAATACTCCCCTTTTGCCTGAATGGAAAGAAAGGGCCAAGACTCAGCTCCTGAGATGGCAGGCTGCATTCTCCAAGAGTGAATTTGATGTGGGGTGTAAAAAAAGTGCCCAATACCAGATCCATCTCTTCAAGTGCATAAACCGTTCAGGGAAAGAGTTTGATAGATTCCTTTAGGGGACTTGGAGGATCTGCATGAACAACTGGCAGAGTTGAAGAGGGCAGGTATCATCCGAGTCCCAGAGTCTATACGCTTCCCCAATAGTGGTGGTACAGAAGAAGAATGGGTCACTAAGGCTGGGTATTGACTACCAGACGCTGAACTTAAGGACCATTCCCGACCAATATACCACCCCAAGGATAGAAGATGTCTTGCAGAGCCTGTCAGGAGCGAAGTGGTTCAGCGTGCTGGATTTGAAGAGTGGGTATTACCAAATCCCCATGCACCCTGAGGATCAGGAGAAGACCATTTTCATTACCCCGCAGGGGATCTTTGGATTTGACCGTATGCATCAAGGACTGTCTGGTGCCCCAGCAAACTTCCAAAGGCTAATGGAGAAGACCGTGGGTGACATGAAACTGATCGAGGTGTTGGTGTACTTAGACGACATAATCGTTTTCAGCAAGACCCAGGAAGAGCATGAAGAGTTTCTGCAGAAGGTCCTTAAGAGACTCCATGGTGAGGGGGTTGAAGCTGTCTCTGGAAAAGTGCCAGTTTTATCAACCCTCGGTCAACTACCTTGGTCACATTGTGTCTGCTGATGAAGTGGCCACTGACCTCCTGGCCGAGGCCTACCAACGTGACTGAGCTTAGGTCATTTCTGGGATTCTGCTCTTATTACAGAAGATTTGTCAAGGGATTCGCTAAGACGCTGACCCTAATCTGGTGAAGCCTGTCAGACCAGCTGGAGGGCCAGAAAACCCAGAGAGTCCATTAAGGAACACTTGACTCTGAAGTGTGAAGAGGTTTTAGGCAGCTGAAGTGAAGCCTAACAACCGCTCCAGTCGTGGCCTATGAAGATCCAACCAGGCCATACGAGCTACACTTTGACGCCAGTCGAGATGGGTTAGGTGGGGTGCTATATTAAGAACATGACTGCCATCTACGGCCTGTTGCCTACATGAGTCGGAACTTGGCCCCCGCAGAGAAGAACTATCCCATGCACAAACTTGAGTTTCTGGCCTTGAAGTGGGTGGATAAGCTGAGGGATTACCTGTATGGAGTGGAGTTCGTGATCAAGACCGACAACAATGCTCTCACCTACATCCTCACTACCACCAAGTTGGACGCCACGGGTCACAAATGGTTGGCTGCTCTATCAGGGTTTATTTTCAGCCTAAGGTATCGACCGGGGTCAGGAAACAAGACGCTGATGCTTTGTCAAGAAAGCCCCATTGTTCCAGAGACCCTCCAGAAGAATAGGCCCAACTGACACCTGAAGGGTACGAGCCTTATGTCAAGGAGCTGAACATCAACCTGGAGTAGGATCCAGGACCGAAGAGGTTGGAGTGTCAGCCGTTGGTGTCCCCAGATGTTATTGCAATGTCGCCCAAGTTGGGGATGAAGGTCTGCCCAAGCTGTCAAAGACCTGTGGAGGGACCAGTTAGAGGACCCTCCCTGTAGCTTGGCATTCAAGGCCTTGGAGAGCCAATGCCCTGACTTGCTCCTCACTGACTCCCCGAAGGAAACCCATCTGCTGCACCGAGAGTGGGATCGGTTTCAGGTGCACAGAGGGTTGGTCTACCGAAGGGGCCCCTCTGATGATTCTGAAAAAAAATGGCAGCTATTCCTACCTGAAAAACATACGGAGACAGTATTAACTGCCCTACTATCAGAAACCATGAATCAGACTGAGACAGAAGTATAGTTAAATCACACTTCTTTAATAATAATAATAAGGTAAACAGAGTAAGCGTAGTCAAAACAAGCCAGAGTTCAGTAATCGGATCAGGTAGTCAGCCAAGCAAATGTCAGAGAGCCAGAGATAAACGTAGTAGTACAGCAAGCAAGATCAGGAGCCAGAAGGAACGTCAGCCTAGCAAGTCTTCAACAGGAACGCAGGAGAAAGACTCTGTGATGTTGACAAAGGTGAAGGCAGAGATCAAGTGAGCTGGACAACTTGCTGGGTAACTGTGGAGAGAAATGGGAGCTGGCAATTAGCCGACAGCTGAGCGGCCAGCTCAGAGAAGGAAGGGCTGAGCCCAGCCCTGACACCTACATGACAACCTTGGCCACCTAGGGCCCAAGAGGACTTTTCTCCTGGTGAGGGACCAGTTCTACTGGCCCTGCATGCAGGCTGAAGTTGAGAACTATTGCCACTCCTGCATCAGATGTATCCAAAGGAAGACTTTGCCTCACCGAGCTGCCCCAATGGACCACCATCAGAGCCAAGGACCCATGGAGCTGGTGTGCATTTACATTCTGTGCTTGGAGCCTGATTTGAGCGGGCAGGGAAATATCCTGGTAGTGACTGACCATTTCACTCGGTATTCCCAGGCGTTTTCCACGAGGGACCAACAAGCATCCATGGTGGCCAAGATCTTCGTCGAGAAATTCTTTGTGCACTATGGTCTGTCCCAACGCATCCACTCTGATCAAGCGAGAGATGTCAAGAGTAGTCTCATCAAGAGACTTTCAGACCTGTTGGGCATCAGGAAGTCTAAAACCACCCCGTATCATCCTCAAGGAGATCCTCAACCAGAGAGATTCAACTGAACCCTCCTGGATATACTTGGAACTCTAAGTTCAGAACAAAAGCAGCACTGGAGCAAGCATATAGTGGCTTCTGTGCATGCTTATAACAGCACCGCCAATGGTTACTCTCCCTATAGTTTGATGTTCAGACCGTAGGCCCGGCTGCCAGTAGACTTGGCCTTCGGCACATCCCTCAACCATACCTTAGCAACTTTCCACAGAGGGTATGTGGATCGCCTGCAGAGATGCCTGAAAACCACCTATGATAGGGCTCAAGCTGCCTCATATGCCCGAGGACAGAGAAACAAAATAAACTTTGACCTTGGGGTACGAGTGCAGGACCTACAGCCAGATGACAAGGTACTGCTGAGAAACCTGGGTGTCCCTGGAAAGCACAAGTTGGCTAACTGCTGAAAGTCGCAGCCCTATGTCATTTGCAAGCATCTTCCCAGACACCCAGTATATCAAATCCGGCCAGAGGGAAGCACAGGCCTGCTGAAGACTTAGCATCACAATCATCTGTTGCCTCTGTCAGAAGCAGTTCATGTGCCACCACAGCCAGATTTACAGTCCACACCCACGGCCTCTCAAAGATCCCAGCCAGTGACTAGATCTCACTCTGTACCCCTTGCTGAAGATGAAAACAGCGAGGATGAAGAGAAAGATTGTCTGTGGCCATCTCGAATGCCAGGGCCTGCCACCCCCCCTTTCTTCTCCTCCCAAGGTGACTGAGGTGACTTTCAGGCCAGAGGCTCTTGAGTTTGTACCTCAAAGTCCACCTTTTGAAGAGTTGGAAGACCCTCAATCTTCCCTGCTGACAACAGACCCCTAAGACTTTCCATCCTTCATTGAGGAAGCTGAAGCTGATATGCAGGAAGAAGAAGAGACCAGTGTGCCTGTAACCCCAAAACCTAAAGAACAGCGAGAGCGAAGGGTTATTCACCCACCCAAAAGACTAATATATGATACTTTGAGTGAAAGCTCTGAGGAGGTCGTTCTCATTGCAAAAAGGACTCTTGAAGAAACTGACCCTTCCACTACAGATTTGGTGGTGGACAATCCCAACTCACTGTCAGGGCTGGGCTCAGCCCTTCCTTCTCTGAGCTGGCCACTCAGCTGTCGGATAATTGCCAGCTCCTATCTCTCCACAGTTACTCAGCTGTTGATGATATCCTGCTCGTCAGTCCTGCCTACATAAGCCGTCCAGTCCAGAGGATCTCTGCGTTCGCCTTGGTCAACATCACAGAAACAATCTCCTGCGATCCTGTTCAAGACTTGCTGTTCCACTACATTGATCCCTGACTTCTGGCTTGACTGACTATCCGTTCCGGTTACTGAACTTTGGCTATGTTTTGACTACGTTTGTTCTTTTTACTTTTATTATTAAACAAGTGTGATTTAACTGCACTTCTGTCTTGGCCTGATTTCTTGGTTTCTGACACTCAGCCCCTGGCACATCTAGCTGGGCCATTCCAGTTAACCAACCCTATGCTAATTGTTGGGATGTTCCTCTGCCAGGGTTTTATGCAAATGTAAATTGTATGGTTTCCTGTGCACACTAACCTGTTTTTTTTTTCCGTGTGTATATCAAAAGCATGTAACAGGTCATACACTCTTTACCTCCTTTGGTGGACCAAAGTTTCTTTGGTGGGGGGAGTGTGTAGCGGGGGCTACTCTATTACCCATGGTCCCGCACCTCCCGCCATTCCTGCCAGCGACTGCCGGACTGAATAGACACTAACACAGGCACTCACTGAGGGAGAGCACACCTGTGAGTCCCTGTGGGGGATTTCTCCCCTCCCTCTCCTCTTCCTGTGTCCCTATTGGCAGGGAGAGGAAGCCAATCAAGCAGCAGCAGAGGACCACGACCCACAATACAGCCCCATTGATTTCGACAGGGGGTGGAACTACCAAGCCCAGCCTGCTTTGCAAGAAGGGGGGGCTAGCTAAAGACTTAAGCTTGTTGGTCTGAGGAGAGATCACCATGAGGCAGGGAGGTGAACGGAGATGTGAGGAGAGACTACACGCACCCGCTGAAGAACCATGCAAAGAAGGTTCCAGAGACCATCCAAAGACGGTTGAAGATGGATGTACCTTCTGTACCACCTAAAATCTCAATTTTTTATGGAATATCTCTGAAATGATGTGAGATCTAACGTTAAAACCACTTGATCTTACCGGATCTAAGGATTATCTATTAGCCTGAATGATTTTTGACCAGAAAATCTGATAAGGGGGGGCCAGCCCGTCCATATATACCACCTAATATCTCTATTTTGATGTGGAATATCTATGAAATGATGTGTGATCTAACGTTAAAAACACTTGATCTTACCGGATCTAACGAATATCTATTAGCTTGAATGATTTTTGGCCAGAAAATTTGATAAGGGAGGGCTAACCCGTCCATATGTACCACCACCTAATATCTCTATTTTGATGTGGAATATCTCTGAAATGATGTGAGATCTAACGTTAAAACCACTTGATCTTACCGGATCTAACGAATATCTATTAGCCTGAATGATTTTTGGCCCGAAAATTTGATAAGGGGGGGCCAGCCCCCCTCATTAATCACTTAATAAGTCTCTAATTATGTGAGATCTAACGTTAAAAACACTTGATCTTACCGGATCTAACGAATATCTATTATCCTGAATGATTTTTGGCCTGAAAATTTGATAAGGGGGGGCTAACCTGTCCATATGTACCACCTAATATCTCCATTTTGATGTGGAATATCTCTGAAATGATGTGAGATCTAACGTTAAAACCACTTGATCTTACCGGATCTAACGAATATCTATTAGCCTGAATGATTTTTGGCCAGAAAATTTGATAAGGGGGGGCCAGCCCCCCCTCATTAATCACTTAATAAGTCTCTAATTATGTGAGATCTAACGTTAAAAATACTTGATCTTACCGGATCTAACGAATATCTATTAGCCTGAATGATTTTTGGCCCGAAAATTTGATAAGGGGGGGCCAGCCCATCCATATGTACCACCTAATATCTCTATTTTGATGTGCAATATCTCTGAAATGATGTGAGATCTAACGTTAAAACCACTTGATCTTACCGGATCTAATGAATATCTATTAGCCTGAATGATTTTTGGCCCGAAAATTTGATAAGGGGGGGCCAGCCCCCCCTCACTAATCACTTAATAAGTCTCTAATTATGTGAGATCTAATGTTAAAAACACTTGATATTACCGGATCTAACGAATATCTATTAGCCTGAATGATTTTTGGCCCGAAAATTTGATAAGGGGGGCCAGCCCGTCCATATGTACCACCTAATATCTCTATTTTGATGTGCAATATCTCTGAAATGATGTGAGATCTAACGTTAAAAACACTTGATCTTACCGGATCTAACGAATATCTATTAGCCTGAATGATTTTTGGCCCGAAAATTTGATAAGGGGGGCCAGCCCCCCTCATTAATCACTTAATAAGTCTCTAATTATGTGAGATCTAACGTTAAAAACACTTGATCATACCGGATCTAACAAATTGCTTCCAAAATAGCTAACTGTTTGGTCAATTTTTTGATAAGGGGGGGCTGATGACGGGTTAGCCCCCCCAGCAAATAACTGTTAATATCGCTTCTTCTGTGTGAGATCTAACGCAAACAACGGTTGATCTAACCTGATCTAACAAAGATCTAACAAACTGCATAAGATTTTTTCAAAAATTTTGATATGGGGGGGCTAACCCGGCAGAGGTGAAGTACAGTCAAATGAGCTTTGGCTGTACTTCTCCTTTAATAAGACACAAAGAAAAATGCTGTAACTCACAGTCTGCAATTAGCAAACTACATTAACCACTTAAGGACCAGCCGCCACAGTTGTACTGCAGCAATGTGGCTGGCTCCAACGAATTTGCATCATTGTATGTCGGCTCATGCATGGCAATTTGTGGGTGTGCCCACACCCACTGGCCAGCGGGGGAGCCAATCAGCGGGGGGGCGGACATAATGTCTGCCGACCACCCGCGATCATGCCCCGCAGTGACAGAACGGGGATCTGCCTGTGTAAACTAGGCAAATCTCCGTTCTGACAGGGGAGATCATACAGATACTGTCTTTCTGCTCTGCAGAGAGATGGATCTGTGTATTTCCCCAGTCACACAGTCCCCCATATAGTTGGTAAACACACTGAGGGAACACATTTAACCCCTTGATCGCCCCTAGTGTTAACCCCTCCCCTGCTAGTGTCATTAGTACAATAATAGGGTTTTTTTAGCACTGATTACTGTAATAATGTCAGTGGTTTCCAAAAAAAGTGTCAAAAGTGTCAGTTAGGTATCCGATATGTCCGCCGCAATGTCACAGTCCCGCTGAAAATCACTGATCGCCGCCATTACTAGTAAAAAAAAAAAAATTATAATAAAAATGCCATAAATCTATCCTTTATTTTGTAGAAGCTATAAATTTTGTCCAAACCAATCAATATATGCTTATTGCAAAAAGTAAAAAATATTATTTTTTTTTTCAAAATTGTTGGTCTTTTTTTGTTTATAGCGCAACAAATAAAAATCGCAGAGGTGATCAAATAGCACCAAGAGAAAGCTCTATTTGTGGGGAAAAAATGACATAAAATTTTGTTTGGGTACAGTATGTTGTCACACAACCGCGCAATTGTCAGTTAAAGCGACGCAGTGTGTATCACAAAAAAAATGGCCTGGTCATATAAGGGGGAAAATCCAACCCTTAAGTGGTTTAATAAAATACTGTGGTGCTCTTTGCACTGTGAACTGTGGTGATCTGCTGTGGTACATTAGCAACCCATTTATGATGAATGGGCTGCCTTATCGCAACGCATGTTAACACATGAATTAATGAGCATTAACACACGTGCTAATGCACTGCAATGGATCACTGATGTGTGAGTGGAAGCTGGGATCGCAGTGACCAGTCAGTGGTGCTGTTACAAGGAATGAGTCTGTGCTGGTTTAAGTCGGAAATGCAGAAGTTGCTGATGTTTTATAGCTTCCCTCCCTTGTTTTACAAGAATATTGGTGAACTTTTAGCATGTAGGTTTACTGAGGATTATGTTTTTTTAGGGGAAAGCAGTTTGTCATAAGCCTTCCTTTCTCTGACAGAAACCTCAGATAGAGCAGACACAACAACATTTTCTGATTGTAAACAAGGAAAGGGGAGTAAGTGGCTGGATCTTGCTCTTAATCTTCCTCTGAATTATTCTGTTTGATGTGTAAATGTCAATAAAGCTTGAGTGATTGAGCTCTGTAAACAACAAGCTATTCTGTCCTTCTGTCCTTAAAGCAGAGCTCAGCGTGCTAAGCTCAGCGTGCTTTGCGCATGCGCAGTAGGGAACTGGCTGTGAAGCCTCATGGCTCCACAGCTGGTTTCCCTTACAAGAAATGTCGGTGGCAGCACCTGAGAGCCGATTGAAAATTTGGCTGGGGTGCAGACATTGCGGGATCCCTGGATAGGGAAGTGTTCTAATATTAAAAGTCAGCAGCTACAATATTTGTAGCTGCTGACTTTTAATTTTTGGAGGGGGGGGCTGTAGCTCTGCTTTAATGCTGTACTATGTTCAGTGTTATAGTACTCAGAGCCCAGGCTGCATGGTCACAGACTAGACTCAAAGGCATAGCAGGACAAATTTGTATTGAGGGTGAGCATTACAGTAAAATGCTGAATTTTTATTTTATCTTTTACCTCCTTCCGCCCGCCGTATAGACAAATGATGGCAAACGGGACCCCCTCTCATTCTGGAACAATGTCATATGACGTTGCCCCAGACTCACTGCGCTTGTGAGGAGAGGAGAGACGATCAGTGGCATAGACTCATGGGGAGACCTGTACAGATAATTGGGGTACTGATCATCAGTGCCCTGATTATCTGTGCAGCCCCAACAGTGCCCAGTAGTGATGCCAGTCAGTGCCCATCGGTGATGCCAATATGTGTCCATCAGTGACACCAGCCTGTGCCCATCAGTGATGCCACTTTATGTCCATCAGTGATGCCAATCAGTATCCATCAGAAATGCCAGTCAGTGCTGCCTTTCAGTGCCCAACAGTGCTTGCTCATCAGTGCCGCCCATCAGTGATCAGTGCCGCCTATCATTGCCCATAAGTGCCGTCTATCATTACTCATCAGTGCCACCTATCCATGGCCGTCAGTTCCACCTATCAGTGCCGCCTATCAGTGCTCATCAGTGCTGCATATCCATGCCGTATATCAGTGCTGCATATTAATGCCTCCTCATCAGTGCCACCTCATCAGTGCCCTTCAGTGCCGTCACATCAGTGCCCATAAGTGCCGCCTTATCAGTGCCCATCAGTGCCACCTATCAGTGCTCATCAGTATTGCATATCAATGCTGCCTATCAGTGCCCATCAGTGCCTCCTCATCAGTGCCCTTCAGTGCCGTTTCATCATTGCCCATAAGTGCTGCCTTATCAGTGCCCATCAGTGCAGCCTCATCATCGCACATCAGTGAAGGAGAAAAATTACTTATTTACAAAATTTTCTGACAAAAACGAAGGAATTTTTTTTTTCAAAATTTTCGGTATTTTTAATTTTTTTTGCAAAAAATAAAAAATCCATCAGTGATTCAATGGCATCAAAAGAAAGCTCTATTTGTGTAAAAAAAAATTACAAAAATATAATTTGGGTATAGCGTCGCATGACCGTGCAATTGTCATTCAAAGTGTGACAACGGTAAAAGCTAAAAACTGGCCCTGTATTGAAGCAGTTAAAGAGACTATGATTTTTTTGATTGAAGTTCTGCTTTTAACATGGTTTCCTACTGTAATTGTCAACTACTCATTGTAAACTTGTTTGTAGGCTTTTTGACTGTGATGCATGTTTGTATCATAGGATGACTGTCACATAAAAATAGAGAAGAAGCCCTTGCAGAAATCATAAAATATGACCCAAGACATCATCGTAAAGTACAAATTAACACATAACACTAACACATTAACACTGGCACATACTGAGGACAGGAGTTTGATGGGGAATACCTGCTGGAAAAAAACACCTTTATTATGAGTAGGGATGGGCCGAACACCCCCCAGTTCGGTTCGCACCAGAACATGCGAACAGGCAAAATATTTGTTCGAATACGCGAACACCGTTAAAGTCTATGGGACACGAACATGAAAAATCAAAAGTGCTAATTTTAAAGGCTTATATGCATGGTATTGCCTTAAAAAGTGTTTGGGGACCCGGGTCCTGCCCCAGGGGACATGTATCAATGCAAAAAAAAGTTTCAAAAACGGCAGTTTTTTCGGGAGCAGTGATTTTAATAATAAACAATAAAAGAGTAATATTCCTTTAAATTTTGTACCTGGGGGGTGTCTATAGTATGCCTGTAAAGTGGCACACGTTTCCCATGTTAACAACAGTCCGAGAGCAAAATTACATTTCTAAAGGAAAAAAGTCATTTAAAAGTACTCGCGGCTATAATAAATTGTCGGTCCCGGCAATACACATAAAAGTTCTTAGATAAAAATGGCATGGGATTCCCCCATAGGGGAACCCCGAACTGAAATTTAAAAAAAAAATGAGTGGGGGTCCCCACAAATTCCATACCAGGCCCTGCCGAGCACACAACCTGGCAGGCTGCAGGAAAAGAGGGGGGAACGAGAGCGCATTCCCCCCTCCAGAACTGTACCAGGCCACATGCCCTCAACATTGGGAGGGTGCTTTGAGGTAGCTCCCCAAAACACCTTGTCCCCATGTTGATGGGGAGAAGGGCCTCATCCCCACAACCCTTGCCTGATGGTTGTGGGGGTCTGCGGATGGGGGGCTTATCGGAATCTGGAAGCCCCTTTTAACAAAGGGACCTCCAGATCCCACCCCCCATGTGTGAAATAGTAACAGAGTACAAATGTACCCCTACCATTTCACAAAAAGTGTGTGAAAATGGTAAAAAAACAATACACGCCTTGGGACAAGTCCTTTATTCTCGTGCTCCGACGGACCGAAAAAGAAAAAAAAAAAAAGCCGCACGCCGCCTATGATCTGCCTCCATGGGAGGTACCCGCCGTAATGACTGACTCTCAGGTGACAGCTCTTTTATAACTGAGGGTGGGGCCACATGATGATGTCACTGAGTGACCCCGCCCCCTTCTGACACACAGGGACATCACTATTGCTTTCCTGTAGCACCAGAGGGGGGCGGGGCCACCTGGTTACATAACCAAGTGACCCCGCCCCCCTCTGACACTACGGGGAAGCCATAGGGATGTACCCATGCATCAGAGGAGGGTGGGGTCACCTGGCGACGTCATCGTGTGGCCCTGCCCTCAGTTATAAAAGAGCTGTTACCTGAGAGTGGTCAGTCATTAGGGCGGGTGCCTCCCATGGAGGCAGATCGTAGGCGGCATGCGGCTTTTTTTTTTCTTCCTTTTTCGGTCCCTCAGAGCATGAGAAGAAGAAGAAGACTCCGTGGGACAGTTCTATTTTTTAATTTTTTAATAAAGGACTTGTCCCAAGGTGTGTATTGTGTTTATTTTACCATTCTCACACATTTTTTGTGAAATGATAAGGGTACTTGTATCCCGTTACCATTTCACACAGGGGGAGGCTGGGATCTGGGGGTCCCCTTGTTAAAGGGGGCTTCCAGATTCCGATAAGCACCCCGTCAACAGACCCCCACAATCACAAGGCAAGGGTTGTGGGGATAAGGCCCTTCTCCCCATCAACATGGGGACAAGGTGCTTTGGGGGGCTACCCCAAAGCACCCTCCCAATATTGAGGGTATGTGGCCTGGTAAGGTTCAGGAGGGGGGGGCTTTCTCGTCTCCCCTCTTTTTCTGCAGCCTGCCAGGTTGCGTGCTCAGATAAAGGTCTGGTGTGGATTTTTGGGGGGACCCCACACCATTTTTTTTTTTAATTTTGGCGTGGGGTTTCCCTTAAAATTCATACCAGACCTGAAGGGTCTGGTTTGGAATTTGGGGGGACCCCCACACATTTTTTTAAAATTTTGGTTCCCCCTAAATCCTTTAGGTTTCTAGGCTGTCTCTTGGCAACTCAAATTTTCAGCTCCCTCCATACATTTTCTACAGAGTTAAGCTCTGGAGACTAAATATGCCACTCCATGACCCTAATGTGATTCTTCTTGAGCCACTCTTTTGTTGCCTTGTCATTGTCATGCTGGAAGACCCATCCACGATCTTCAGTGTTCTGCCTGAAGGAAGAAGGTTTTCATCTTTTACAATACATGGCCCCGTCCATTGGCCTCTCAATGTGGCAAAGTCAACCTGTACCTTTAGCAGAGAAACAGCCCCAAAGCATCATGTTTCCCCCTCTGTGCTTGACTGTAGGGATGGTGTCCTTAGGGTCACAGTCAGCATTTTTCTTCCTCCAAACATGGCGAGTCGAATTAATGAAAAGAGCTCAATTTTGGTCTTATCTGACCACAGCACTTTCTCCCAATCCTTCTCTGAATCATTTAGATGTTCATTAGCATGACTGTACATGTGCCTCCTTGAGGAGGGGGACTCACCATGTTTGAAGGAAAAAAATGCTGAGTATGACCCTAAGAACACCATCGCTACAGTCAAGCATGGAGGTGGAATATTATGCTTTGGGGGTGTTTCTCTGCTAAAGGTACAGACCGACTTTGCCGCATTGAGGGGCCAATGGATGGGGCCATGTATTGTAAAATCTTGGATGAGAACCTTCTTCCCTCAGCCAGAACACTGAAGATGGGTCATGGATGGGTCTTTCAGCATGACAATGACCCAAAACATATCGCCAAGGCAACAAAGGAGTGGCTCAAGAAGAAACACATTAAGGTCATGGAGTGGCTTAGCCAATCTCCAGACCTTAATCCTATAGAAAATTTATGAAGGGAGCTGAAACTTCGAGTTGCCAAGTGACAGCCAAGAAACCTTAAAGTGTTTGTTAAGGCAGTGCACACAGCCACTGCCAGACCCTCTGCTAGGATTACATGATGTATATACTATATGCCATTTATAAAATTCTTGTTATAATTACAGCTTTTCTTATCCCCGATCAGCAGTCATGTGACCGCCTGGTGCTGTATTCCTCCAGTGTATGTATTACAGAGGGAGGGGCTGAGCTCTCCCTCTGATGTCTGCCGAGCAGTCACGTGACCTCCCTCTGTAATACAAACATCTGAGGAAGACAACGCCGGGTGGTCACGTGACTGCCGATCGGGGATAAGAAAAACGGTATTTATAAGAGGAGTTTTAGAAAATGGCATATGGTATATACATCATGTAATCCTAACAGAGAGGCTGGCAGTGATTGTGAGCAGTAATGTGTGAGCTGCTGAGAATGGTAATAGAAGGGGAGGGGCGGCTCACACACAGAGCTGACAAGGGGAGAGGGGACGTGGAGGAGGACACAGGAGCAGAGAGGAGAGCTGCAGATAGCAGGCTGCGGATGACGGAAACACGTAAACTGACCACGGTGTCAGGCTCAGCAGCCATGATGCACCGCAGTCAGTTTATCGGGGGGGGGGAGAAACTGGCAGGATCAAGCAGGTATTACAGGTGTTACAGGGGGCCAAATCACACAGTGCAAATACTGTGCTGTGTAACATGCTTTAAAAAAACAGGATCAATTTTTTTTTGGGGGGGGGCGGGGGATTAACAAACGCTTTAAGGATTTATAGAAGGTCTGTAAAGAAGAGTGGACCAAAATCCCTCCTGAGATGTGTGCAAACCTGGTCACTAACGACAAGAAACTTCTTACCTCTGTGCTTGCCAACAAGGGTTTCTCCACCAAGTACTAAGTCATGTTTAGCTTGGGGATCAAATATTGTATTTTACTCACGGAACTGAAACTGAATTTATAACATTTGTATTGTGTGTTTTTTTCTGGATTTTTGGTTGATATTCTGTCTCTATAATTTAAAATACACCTATGATAAAAAATGATAGACCCTTAATTTTTGGTAAGTGGGCAAACTTACAAAATCTTCAGGGGATCAAATAATTATTTTCCTCACTGTAGGTAATGTACAACACAGGGAAGCCCTCTAGCAATGTTCCAGGAGAATTGTAATGCTTAGTGTGTGCTCAGCACTTGGACACCCGGCACAAAAAATAAATATGTGTATTAGGCACTAAGAAACATGATTGTCAAACAGGGCTGTAAAAGAAATAACACCTAAAATGTTCCTGATCTCTTATGTATACTGAGCTATTTTATTTATCTTGTGTATATTAGGTTGTAGGCTGAGCTCAGGAGGTGTAGAAATAGGCAGACTCAGCGTTCTTTATGACTTGAGTGTACAATGTTTTTTCAGCATTTTTGCTACTATAAAGAAACATTTATTTTCTACAGGTGGTTGGTTCTGTTTGTCCATCTTATTCCATAAACTCTGAAATGTCTGTATCACATTTGCTATAACTTTTGTTGAATCGAAAAACCTTTGTTGAGTGTATTTCAAAATGAAACATGTTTTGTATGACAGCAATTCAGTCACAGCACCATTAGATAATGAGCCGAGTGAGACATGACTGACAATAGTGCCAAAGGGCTGAATGGAAACTACATTGCAGGTTGCCATAATAGTTATGTAAGGGACTACTAGACCACTATAAAAATAAATTGCTTTTCCAGCATTCCATTTGGGAGTTGTGTGGGTATTGCTCTGAATGATATTCATAGTGATATCATTCTTTTTATTTTTTTTTTTCCTTTTGTCTTTGGGATTTTGTGCCTGTTGATAAGCAGAATCTTTTCTGAGTAACTTTTGTTTTTTTTTGTTGGACATAAATGGAAAACAGGATAGCACTGTGTTTTTACCATGTAAAAGAAACACACCAATTTGTAAACCAGTTGGTAATTCAAATTAAGAGGATGAAAGAACAAATCCAGCAAGTAATTAAAATAAATTAGATAGGTTTATACAGCACTTCTAAATTACAGGATGCCAACACTAACTACAACTAACAAGGTGCAAAGCAATCACTAATTAAAGATCATCCCACAGATTATGGATTTGTTTAGAAGATTACAACCAATTGCAGTCACATGCTAGAGAAAAAGAACAATCCTTAAAATGGTGAAGACCTTTATTTAGGCTGTGAAAAGATGTAGTCCAGAAGAAAATTCTTCTCTCTGACCTTATGTTCAGGACACACATAATCCAGGTTCTATGAAATGCTAGATAATCTGAACACCACTGAATTGTTGTGCCACTTTATCATGTTGTTATACAAGGAACCTGTTTTTTTTTAACTCATTAAGCAAAGGGAACATGTATTTAAAGCAAATCTCCTATCATATTTTACCCATAAATGTAGTGTGGACAGTTTAGTTTTATTTTTTTATTATTATTATATATTTTTTTTTTATTTTTTTTATATTTTTTTATTGTTTGTTGCATTTTTTAAAAATGTTTGCATTTTTTTCACAAAGCTTTTGAAGGGGGTGGTAGTGCAAAGGACATAGTAGGGCAGTGGATGGTGTCAGTTTTATAGTTTTTGCAATTTTATTTTTTAATTATGTGTTACATTTTTATAACAGCCCTGTTGGGGGTCTTTGGTAAAATGTCAGGTGTCTAAACAGACCCCTGAAGTCTCACTTTTGAGACAGAGAAATGGACTGAGGAAACATTCCCCGGTCCCTTTCTCTGTAGCCTCAGCTGCACTGCAGATGAATGAACAGGATACAGAGACTCCTGTTCATAAACTAAAGCATGATAAACGCAGTTTACTATGCTTTAGTTATGAATGAATACAGTGAGTATAGATCTGTACCGATCACTCACTTTGTTCATTTGGAAAAGAAAAGGGCCGGCAAATTACATTACCGACCCTTTTCTCTGTTCCCATCCTGAAGATCTCTGGTAGCAGTCTGTTTGAGAGGAGAGGAAGGGATTCAGGGGGATGAGGGGAGCCAGTGGAGCACACGGGGGAGGGGGGGCAGGAGAGCAGGGGGAATCTGACAGTTGGGGTGACTGGTGCAGCAGGGGGCAAATACAAGAACCAATCTTCCAGTATGGCTCTCCATGAAGCACCAACAGCCATTGGAGGAGAAGCAGCTTTCAACTACTGCACAGAGAGACATACAGGGGGATTGGTCCTTATAACTGCCGCCCCCCCCGCCCCCTCGCCCACATGATCACCCTTTAGATTCCCCCTGCTGTGGGTGTTTTCCGTGCGTTTTGACTGAATTTTCCTGTGAAGCAGTGCAGAAAACTGCAGCAGATTTTCTCACCACTGTGTAGTATTTGTGACAGCTGTGGGGAAATGTGTTTTCTCTGTGTCCTTACAGAGAACTGTGTTTTTCTCATGCAGAAAAAAGCAGCTCCCTTCCGTAGTGTGAACTAAATTCTGTAGTTTTTGAATCTGAATAAAAGCACAGGTTGAATATTGCACCATTCTTTTTCCCCAGCACAAGAAAACGGATAACTCTATCAATACAGTTGAAATAAAGTGCAATTATTACTAAGGGCACTTTCACAGTAGGGCGGGGGGTGTCGGCGGTAAAGCGCAGCTAGCTCTAGCAGTGCTTTACCGTCATTTTAGCGTTATTTTAGCGGGCTGTTTTAACCACCGCTAGTGGCCAATAAAAGGTTAAAAGCACCCATGTAGCGACGCTGTCGAAGCACTTTGCAGGCGCTTGGACAGCGCTGGCCATTGATTTTGATGGCAGGGGCGTTGCAGGAGCAGTGTATTCACCGCTCCTGCAACGCCCCAAAGATTCTGCTTGCAGGTTTTTTTTTCCCGTCCTGCAGGTGCAACGCTCCAGTGTCAAAGCACTCGGGCTTTCACGCTAGGGTGGGAGGTATTTATCAGGTGCTTTACAGGCACTATTTTTAGCCCTTTAGCACCTGAAAAACGATTCAGTGTGAAAGTAGCCTAAGCAAACTTCTGTTAATCAGCTATATTCTGTTTTGTCACAGTAATTCTCCATGTGTAGCCTTCAGCACTAAAAGCAAATAAAAAGACACCCGCTCACCTACAGTATCTCACATAAGTGAGTACACCCCTCACATTTTTGTAAATATTTTATTATATCTTTTCATCTGACAACACTGAAGAAATGACACTTTGCTACATTGTAAAGTAGTGACTGTGCAGCTTGTATAACAGTATAAATTTGCTGTCCCCTCAAAATAACTCAACCCATTATTGTCTAAACCGCTGGCAACAAAAGTGAGTACACCCCTAAGTGAAAATGTCCAAATTGGGCCCAAAGTGTCAATAATTTGTGTGGCCACCATTATTTTCCAGCACTGTCTTAACCCTCTTGGGCATGGAGTTCACCAGAGCTTTACAGGTTGCCACTGGAGTCCTCTTCCACTCCTTCATGACGACATCACGGAGTTGGTGGATGTAAGGGACCTTGAGCTCCTCCACCTTCCATTTGAGGATGCCCCACAGATGCTCAATAGGGTTTAGGTCTGGAGACATGCTTGGCCAATCCATCACCTTTACCCTCAGCTTCTTTAGCAATGCAGTGGTCCTCTTGGAGGCGTGTTTGAGGTCATTATCTTGTTGGAATACTGACCTGCAACCCAGTCTCCTAAGGGAGGGGATCATGCTCTGCTTCAATATGTCACAGTACATGTTGGCATTCATGGTTCCCTCAATGAATTATACAAGCTGTACATTGATTACTTTACATTGTAGCAAAGTGTCATTTCTTCAGTGTTGTCACATGAAAAGATATAATAAAATATTTATAAAAATGTGAAGGGTGTACTCACATTTGTGAGATATTGTAAGTTTGCCTGACCATAATCTATACCTTTCAATAAACCACATCCTAAAATGTAGCCACCCACTTATATAAGTCATTAAAACTTTAGCTAATTTATAAAATGAACCCTCAACACTTTAAAGGCTGAAGGTTTTTACCACAGTGCTCTCAGTGCCCTCACCTATGGTGTATCTTACACACATGTGCCAAAATATCCAGCAAGCAAATGTACATTACACTATTAGGGTAAAGGAACTAAGAGCACTGTGGTGATTGAGAAGTGGTTTTGAAGATTTTTTAAAGTTGAAAGACACAATTTGTCACGATTTATGAACTGTCACCTCACCACATCAATATGCTTTAACAATTGTGGCCTATATATTTTTTTAATTATTAAGTGGTTACTATATTTCACACTTATCTGATTGATTTATCAGTTGTGATACATTTTTTTAATATGTGGTAGCATATTTATATGAATTGGTAGCGCAGAATTTATATTCTTATTCACACTTTATTAATTGGCTAAACACCATTTGATGCTTACAGCAACCTATTGATTTTTCAAAGTCAGTTTTCACATATCATTGTTTTTGATTCACACTATTTTTGGGGGTTGATTTAAATTAGAACACGCTTCATGGAGTTATACACCTATATCCAGCTGCAGTTAGCCGGCTGCATGAGAGGCATTTTCCAGATGTCTTTCAACCTACCCCAACGGACTGCTTCCATGGCTACATCACCTTAGTAAACTATGAGTCTAGGGTACAGCATTGCCCAGTATAGGGGTCCACAAAATTCTGCACAAGAAGGGTCTCTAAAGATGTTAGGTTGCTGACTACGTATCACAGTTTTGTAGGCTTTAAAGGCCTTTTGTAGGCCTTTCCCCCAGCGGCACAGTCTTTGCTCAACCTGGCCGCCAAATCCAGTACAACCCCTCCCTCCCTGTCCTGCTCAACCATGCACGCATGGTGCAGAAAGACCTAGCTATAATTTTGAGGTCAATCCTCCTGGTTAATGTTTTTCCATTAGGTGGGATCATAGTATTGAGTGGCATATTTATCGAGATCCTAAAGGATGCATGCGTTTTCACTGTACACAATATATTAGAAAAATGGATACTTTAATATATTATATTTGACATTTGGTTGCAAACTATCACACTTAAAAGTACTTTTTCCTTTATTTTGCACTATATTTATATTTGTCATTTGTTACATAATAGTACAGGCGGTCCCCGGGTTACGAACAAGGTAGGGTCTTTAGGTTTGTTCTTAAGCTGAATCTATTTGTGAGTCGGAACAGGTACTTTTCTAAAGCGTAGCTTCAGCCAAATAAAACAATTTTTAAGCTTTTTGGATAACACAAGGAAGGGTTAACACCCCTGTAATGTTTGTTTTGCTGTCTGTGCCCCTGTTCAGAAGATTTCACCTCATTTTCTGTCCCAATGATAATTGGATTTTGAAAATTTTGGGTTGTTGTGGAAATAAGCCTTGGTGATAAAAGCATCAGTGGAGACACCTTTTTCCGATAATAACTCTTACAGGAGTGAATTTCCATTCCTAGGAGTCGGTTTCCTCTCGCTTCCTGTTGTCTCCCTCCCTTTGTAAGTAGGAGTCATTTGTAAGTTGGATTTGTGTAACTAGGGGGCCGCCTGTATACTGTATCTCACAAAAGTGAGTACACCCTTCACATTTTTGCAAATATTTTATTCTATCTTTTCATGTGACTACACATTAGGTAGGATCATAGTATTGAGTGGCATATTTATCGAGATCTGAAGCATGGATATGTTTTCACTGTACACAATATATTAGAAAAATGGATACTTTAATACATTATATTTGACATTTGGTTGGAAACGATCACACTTAAAAGTACTTTTTCCTTTATTTTGCACTATATTTATATTTGTCATTTGTTACATAATGGTATACAGTATCTCACAAAAGTGAGTACACCCTTCATATTTTTGCAAATATTTTGTTCTATCTATTCATGTGACTACACTTAAGAAATTTCCTGTCCCCTCAAAATAACTCAACACACAGCCATTAACCGCCTGCCGACCGCCGGCCGTCAATTGACGGCCAGGCGGCGCAGCTCTCGTTGCGGGTGGGCGTCATATGACGTCCTCGCTTTCCTAGGACACCAGGGGGCGCGCTAGGCACCCGGTGCGCGTGCCCGGCGGCCGCGATGTCCGCCGGGCACCCGCGATTACTGGTAACACAGCAGGACCGTGGATCTGTGTGTGTAAACACACAGATCCACGGTCCTGTCAGAGGAGAGGAGACCGATGGTATGTTCCCAGTACAGCGGAACACCGATCGGTCTCCTCCCCTAGTGAGTCCCCACCCCCTACAGTTAGAATCACTCCCTAGCAACACAGTTAACCCCTCGATCACCACCTAGTGTTAACCCCTTCACTGCCTGTCACATTTATACAGTAATCAATGCATTTTTATAGCACGGATCGCTGTATAAATGTGAATGGTCCCAAATACGTGTCAAAAGTGTCCGATGTGTCCGCCGCAATATCGCAGTCACGATAAAAATCGCAGATCGCCGCCATTACTAGTAAAAAATAAAAAAAAATTAAAATGTTATAAAACTATCCCCTATTTTGTAGACGCTATAACTTTTGCGCAAACCAATCAATATACGCTTATTGCGATTTTTTTTTACCAAAAATATGTACAAGAATACATATCGGCCTAAACTGAGAAAAAATTTGTTTTAAAGAAAAAAAAAATTGGATATTTATTATCGCAAAAGGTAAAAATGATTGTGTTTTTTTAAAAACTTGTCACTCTTCTTTTGTTTATAGCGCAAAAAATAAAAACCGCAGAGGTGATCAAATACCACCAAAAGAAAGCTCTATTTGTGGGGAAAAAATGATAACAATTTCATTTTGGTACAGTGTTGTATGACCGCGCAATTGTCATTCAAAGTGCGACAGCGCTGAAAGCTGAAAAATGGCTTGGGCAGGAAGGGGGCGAAAATGCCCAGTATTGAGGCGGTTAATGTTTAAACCGCTGGCAACAAAAGTGAGTACACCCCTAAGTGAAAATTGGGCCCAAAGTGTCAATATTTTGTGTGGCCATCATTATTTTCTGGCAATGCCTTAACCCTCTTGGCCATGGAGTTCACCAGAGCTTCACAGGTTGCCACTGGATTCCTCTTCCACTCCTCCATGACGACATCATGGAGCTGGTGGATGTTAGAGACCTTGCACTCCTCCACCTTCTGTTCGAGGATGCCCTACAGATACTCAATAGGGTTTAGGTCTGGAGACATGCCTGGCCAGTCCATCATCTTTACCCTTAGCTTCTTTAGCAAGGCAGTGGTCATCTTGGAGGTGTGTTTGGAGTGGGTAAGATGTTGGATTATTGCCCTGCGGCCCAGTCTCTGAAGGGAGGGGATCATGCTTTGCTTCAGTATGTCACAGTACATGTTGGCATTCATGGTTCCCTCAATGAACTGTAGCTCCCCAGTCCTGGTAGCACTCATGCAGCCGCAGACCATGACACTCCCACTGCCATGCTTGACTGTAGGCAAGACACACTTGTCTTTGTACTCCTCACCTGGTTGCTGCCACACACGCTTGACACCATCTGAACAAATAAGGTTGCCTTCCTGTCTTTAGCAAACTGTTTGTGGGCTTTCTTGTGCATCATCATCTTTAGAAGAGGCTTCCTTCTGGGATAACAGCCATGCAGACCAATTTGATGCAGTGTGCGGTGTATGGTCTGATCACTGACAGGTTGACCCCCCACCCCTTCAGCCTCTGCAGCAATGCTGGCAGCACTCATACATCTATTAACCAAAGACATCCTCTGGATATGATGCTGAGCACGTGCACTCAACTTCTTTGGTCGACCATGATGAGGCCTGTTCTGAGTGGAACCTGTCCTGTTAATCCGCTGTAAAACACTGATACTGCAGCTCAGTTTCAGGGTCTTGGCAATCTTCTTATAGCCTAGGCCATCTTTATGTAGAGCTAAAATTCTTTTTTTCAGATACTCAGAGTTCTTTGCCATGAGGTGCCATATTGAACTTCCAATGACCAGTATGAGAGAGTGAGAGCGATAACACCAAATTTAACACACCTGCTCCCCATTCACACCTGAGACCTTGTAACACTAATGAGTCACATGACACCGGGGAGGGAAAATGGCTAATTGGGCCCAATTTGGACATTTTCACTTAGGGGTGTACTCACGTTTGTTGCCAGCGGTGTAGACATTAATGGCTGTGTGTTGAGTTATTTTGAGGGGACAGCAAATTTACTGTTATACAAGCTGTACACTCACTACTTTACATTGTAGCAAAGTGTAATTTCTTCAGTGTTGTCACATGAAAAGATAGAATAAAATATTTACAAAAATGTGAGGGTTGTACTCACTTTTGTGAGATACTTCATATATTTAACACTTCCTCTTATAGATGAATATACAGTTTATGTTATGTCTCCTAAAGCATGGTATGATATGTCCCTGCATTGCAGGGAAAGAAAACCATCACATCTCTGCTGACAGAACAGAGCTCTGCCTTGTTTACATAGGTAGAGCTCTGTTCTGTATCTCTCCTGGCCAATCAGCAGTACCGGTGGACATCCATTGGCCAGCACCCACTGATCGGCTTGTGCTGGGTCTAATCACAGCATAGTCGCAGTGCCCAGCAGCGTGCGCGCCCCCTACCTGAAAGTGCCAGATAACTTACTAGGTAATTGATCCAGCACAGAGCAGCCGCCCTGCCACAGTAAAAGTAGATAGGGTGGTCGGCAAGCGGTTAACTCATTTTAGCAGCCAAAAAAAAATGTCTTTATTCTTTTATTCTTGTTCATTAAACACTTAAAGCATTTGTTACCCCAACACTTCATATTCCTTATATGTGCCTGCTGTACCATGTACAGTACTTGTATGAGAAAGTGTCCTGTTCTTTTTATATTGCTTCCTTTTATGTTAAATCTCTGGTGTTCCTGCTAGTCCCTTTGCTTTCCTATTAAAAACTGACTACACTAAGCAGTAGAGCACACCGTGGTCAGCTCTCTAGCTATGCTGGGAACTCAGTGTGCTCTCCTCCAATGATCTGACTTGTCCTGACACTCCCCTGCAGCACAGCCATTCACTGGGAAGCTCGGTGTAATGCTTCTCCTCCCCCCAGCTCTTATGCAACTGAGAAAAGGTACTGTAATCACTTATAAAAAGAGAAAAAAGGTATTTAGAATGTTTTTTTATATCTGTAAAAAAAAAGGTTTGCCTTTCATTTTTATTTTAAACTGAATGGGTTGTTTTACAAGGTTATCATTTACAATCACTTTCAATTCCTTTAATGCTTAAACCTTAACTTAACTGGAAACACACAAAATATAACTTCCCCAACACATAACACTTTACCCCTTAAACTGTAATCTTAACCCTTACAGACAAGCTAAAGCCAATACTAATGCTTAAATGACACAGTGCCTAGGTAATGGCAAGGAAAATCCCTTATCCGTCTAATACAATATACAGTGTAGATGGCTTACCCGGGAGATGATTTTCTTGTAGGGAATGCAAATGTAGCAAAGCGGCTTTCAGCCGCTAGAGGTATTGCCCACAAATAGTTGTCACAAACATTGTTATAACAGTGTGAAACATGAACAATGTTAAAATTGCGTAAACCTTCCAAGTACATTTTTCAATAATCTTTCAAACTGAGTAGTTATTTAAATGATATGATAGTTTATCTTCATGCAGTGACAGAAAAATCACTAAATAACAACAGGAAAAGTTTAAACTTTTAGCATGCCTACAACATTAAACTAGGCAATTTTAAAATACAGGCACATCAGCGAGAACATTTTCTATTTCTAAATAATTCACAATACATGAGTATTGTGTTGTAAGATATCAGAGTTGGTTGAGCAGCATCTGTCACATTTTGCCACAGGGAAAGTACTTTCATCTGCAAAATTCTGTATTCATATTGCTTAACTGCAGTTCCATTTTCCAACATGCTTACTGTAAACGGCAAAGGAAAATCTTTTATATAGGACAGTGGGTACATAGTGGTAATTTTCAAATCAACAACTGTGTCTGGTTTATTGGTCTCGTATAAAAAAAAAAGACATCAAGCACCAATAAGTCATATCTGGGCGGAAACAGTTTACACATAGCAAATGTTTCTCCATAGGGCAAAATAGCGATGCTTTGTTTAGCACTAGTATCTAGCAGTGGTGAAAGCATTGTACTCTCAGTACTATATCTGCGCATAGAGTTTACATTATTTGTGTTTTTGTATGGCTACCTTGAGATTTCTATGTTTTCCACTACTACAAATGCTGATGGATTATTGGTTTTTGATCATATTGTCTGCAGTGTCTATGTGGTAGCTTGTCTATCAAATGTAGGGGACTGTAACTTCTGCATGCGGAGGATTTATGTGAATGGTGCAATGTAATGTGAAATGCACTGACCCAATAAAATATGAAAAAATGGATAATATACATAAAAAAGCCAGCTTATTATTAGGTGTGACCACTGTAGAACTTGAGGTGAACATAGCATGTGTGCACACTGTGCAGCTTCACAATGGTCCTCTGGGATTGGGGCCCATTTATACTAGATATTGGATGGGGCAGATGATGACACTCCTTTTCATGTCTGGTTACTGCTCCCTTCTAAGGAAGAGGGGAAGCAGAAGGCATTCTTCATTGACTGTAACAGTAACTGACTTGGTTTGTAAAATCCAAGTAGTATTGGATAGTGAAAATTAACTGATTCATCAGCACCAAGACACAGAATGCTTTTTCCATTTCTTCTTGACATCAGCTGCACAAGAGGTAAACAAGGTGTGCACAACCTGACTGTCAGCAGTATAGTCAGTGTTTATCTGGCCCTCTAGATGGAGTAATCCTTAGGGGTATAGTCTGTGGCTGTAATAGCTGGATGGTAATGTATCCATAGAAAGAAATATTAAGGGTTAAAAGGGAAGGCAGCCATCCTTCAGAGTGTGTCCAGAACTCTGCAAGACATGTAAAGAAAAAACAGGGATGGGGAGGCGCCGACCTGAGAGTAGTATTAAAATGATGACTTTAATAAGATAGGATTAAAAACACTTACAAGATGACAGAAGATGCATGCTCATCAAAGTAAAGTACAGTCCCACCACTGTTCTGGATAGCTGGAAAGGATTGAGCAGCTGGCTGGAATGGATCACAGTGTTTCTCCAGGAGCAAATGAACCAAGCAGCTCCACACTGATAAGCATGGACCATGGAACAGGAAGTGATGTCACCGGCATCTGATTGGACCTATGCAGGGCTGGAATCTTGTCAATCAGGGCTGCAGTAGTGAAAGGCTATGCGCTCGGAGCTGGCTGCTCCTTCTATTGGCCTGCTGCCCTCTAGAGGAGGACAGCTATATATACACAATGGAGGGCATGTGGGTGTGTCTGTGGAACTAGAACTTCCAGCAGACCAATCAATAAACAATTTAGGGAAAAATAAATTATAGCAAGGGGCAAGGTGAAGCAGGGGTTAACAGTCTCGGATTGACAAAAGAAATAAAAAAATTAAAATTGATACACGTAAATATGTGGAAAAAAAATGGAAATATTTGAAGCATAATTCTCTTCTATTTGTATAGAAGCCTATTAAAGAGGTTAACGATGTATGAAGATCCAGTAAAGTAAAATAGAAAAAAAGGGGGGGTTAGTATGCACGTAAACATAAAGAGGTGATGGAGGGGGAACAGGCTGTAGTGTTAAGAATTAATAATAATAATGAACAGTAAAGATAAAGTTGGTACTGTGTTCCCCCTAATTAATATATAAGGGATGTATATGTGTGTGTGTCCCCTCAAAACTGCGTGAGGTTCTCCATGGTGCCATCCCAGATGATTATTACATCATAGATGTAACGCCCATAAAAAATGATGTTGGCAGCAAAGGGATTGTTGTGTGTGATGTAGTGGATGTGGATGTGGTAACCCATCATTAGATTTGCGTAGCTTGGGGAGAAGTTTGCCCCCATGGATGTGCCTTGGGTTTGTACAGTAGGTGACCGCAAAATTGTGTCAATCTCGCCGCTGTTATCAGCGAGATTTGACACCTGCTCCCATCGTGTGCGCTTTGGGGCGGGGGCATCCTGTGGCTCCCCCACCCCAAAGCACCTTGTCCCCATGTTCATGAGGACAAGGGCCTCTTCCCGACAACCCTGGCCATTGGTTGTTGGGGTCTGCGGGCAGAGGGCTTATCGAAATCCGGGAGCCCCCTTTAATAAGGGGGCCCCCAGATCCCAGCCCCCAACCCTATGTGAATGAGTATGGGATACATCGTACCCCTATCCATTCACCTTGGGGAAAATGTGTCAATAAAATAACAGGTTTTTAAGGTAATTTATTAGTCAGCTCCGGGGGTCTTCTTCCGACTTCTCCACTCTCTCCGGCCTCTTCTCCTAGTGTCCGGTTCTTCTGTGACGTCATAAGGGGCGGGGTAACCGGGTGACATGCCTATATAAGTCGTTGCGCACCTCGCACACAGCATTACAGCGGGAGAGAGCGTCGTGTCAACATCAGAAGAAGAGAAGAGGGAACAAGACGACGGAGAAGACCGGCCACCGCTAGCAAAAGAGCAGCAAAAGAGCAGAGGATAGCGGAAGAGCCCGGCAGAAGAACCGGAGAGTGGAGAAGAGGCCGGAGAGCAGGAGAAGAACCGGACACCGGGAGAAGAGGCCGGAGAGGGGAGAAGTCGGAAGATGAATCCCAAAGTTGGAAGCAGACCCCCGAAGTCGGAAGAAGACCCCCGGAGCTGACTAATAAATTACTTTAAAAACCTGTCTAGTGTGTTTTTTTTATTGACACTTTTTCCCCAGGTTAATGGATAGGGGTACATCGTATCCCATACTCATTCACATAGGGTGGGGGGGCCGGGAACTTATTAAAGGGGGCTCCCGGATTCCGATAAGCCCTCTGCCCGCAGACCCCGACAACCAATGGCCAGGGTTGTCGGGAAGAGGCCCTTGTCCTCATCAACATGGGGACAAGGTGCTTTGGGGTGGGGGGGCCACAGGGCGCCCCCCCTGCCCCAAAGTGCCCACCCCCCATGTTGAGGACATGTGGCCCGGTACGGTTCAGGAGGGGGGGCGCTCGCTCGTCCCCACCCTCCTTTCTGACCGGCCGGGCTGTGTGCTCGGATAAGGGTCTGGTATGGATTCTGGGGGGACCCCCACGCCGTTTTTTCGGTGTAGGGAGTTCCCCTTAAAATCCATACCAGACCTAAGGGCCTGGTATGCCCCTGGAGGGGAACCCATGCCGTTTTTTTATTTAAAGTTTGGCGCGGCATTCCCTCTCATGATTCATACCAGACACCTGTCAGCAATGCTTGTCGCTCATCACGAAAGGAAAAAGCACAGTTTTCCTTTCCCGATGAGTGAGCCAGCGCGAGATGTACAGTACCCTGTCGCCGAGAACCAGCGCGATGGGATCGCCCTGGAAACACATTCTCGCGGTCAGGTACTGTGGATAGAACTGATCTTCAAATTCAAAGTAATTATGCTTGAGGCAAAAAGTTGTTGCCTCAAGTATGAAGTGGGTTTGTCATGGGTTGATAAGTGGATCAGTGGATAGGAAGTGTTCTACTGCCATCAGACCTACATCATGGGGAATGGATGTGTAAAGGGAGGTGACATCCAGGGATGCCCATATGTACGTGGGTTCCCAGGATTGGAATGATAACATGTCCAGTAGATATGTACCGTCTCTGATGTATGGTGGAAGATTCTGCGCCAGAGGTTGTAAAAAGCAATCCACATACATGGAAAAGCCACTGGTGACACTTTCCATTGAAGCAACGATGGGCTGTCCTGGTTACTGATATCTTTATGTATTTTCGGCAGGTGGTAAAAGTACGGAGCTTTGTAAAAAAAAACTTTTAATGAGAAAAGAGAACTCTGGTTTGGAAATAGTTTCTTCCTGGAGCGCTCTATTGGCTAATGTGGTAGATTCCTGAGTGAAACGGGGCAGAGGGTCCTGAGTTAACTTAGAGTAGGTGTTGGTATCTGACAACAGTCTCAGGGATTCCTTTATGTAATCCATTTTATTTTGAAATACAATACCTCCACCCTTGTCTGCAGCTTTGATGATGATATCCTCGTTGTTGGCTAGTGTCTAGTGCTGTTCATTCAGCCTTGGATAGGTTGGATATTTTCTTGGAGTTCGGGTTGGTTTGGCACATCTTGATGAGGTCTGCATACGCCACCTGATAAAAGGTGTGTATGTAGGGACCTTTTTTGTGTACTGTGTCGAATATTGATTTTGGTTTGAAGTGGGTATGTTGAATTGGGGGATGTATTGCTGAGTGAGCCAATCCAATTCTAAGAAATGGCTCTCATCATCAAGTTCTGCTAGGTCATTGATGATAGAAAGATCACTGAGATCTAGCAGTGGGGTATCCTGGTGTGGGGTGGGTAGTTGCCATCTTCTGAATGATGCAGGTTTTTGGAAGATTGTATGTTGTAAAACCTCTTCACTGTGAGATCCCTGATGAATTTGTTTAGATCTTTGAATAATGTGAATGTGTTGGTGTGGGTGGTGGGTGCAAAGGTGAGACCCAGCTGCTCAAACCTTTCTGGCTATCCAGAACAGCGGTGGGACCCACAAAGCCATGTGGAATGCCAGGACTGCACTTTGCTTTGACGAGCATGCATCTTCTATCATCTTGTAAATGTTTTTAATCCTATCCTATTAAAGTCATCATTTTAATACTACAATCAGGTCAGTGCCTCCCCCTCCCTGCTTTTTCCAACCTGACTGTCAGGGCCTGGATTTGAACCTGGGACCTCTGCTGTGTCTGGCAATGACTCTCGCTGAGCTACTTGAGATGCTGGACAGCACCCTGTCTGATCCATTGGTTGGACAACCCTGCCTTGTGCATTGACTTCTGATTAACCTTAAACTCTTTGCTCCTCCCATGAATTTCCTGATTTAAGCCATGTCTTTGCATTTCCTGTTTGCCAGATTAATGTGCTCTCTCTTAGCCAGTATCTTTCACTTGTCTTCCCTGCTGCTGTCCATATTTTGCTACTACTCGTTATCAACCCTTGGCTTGTTCCTTGTCTATGCTTCTGCCTGATCCCAACCTGCATCTTCTCATTGCTGATCTTGTGGCTTGTTTATTGACTACGCTTCTGATTGATCCTTACCTGCTTATCCGCTACTTGACCCCGGCTTGCTCATCTCCTGTTGGAGCGATCCTGAGGACTGTGACCTGGTACCAACACACAGCAAAATCCATTTCCACCATCAGGAGCTCTGGTGAACACTGGTTAGTACCTAGACTCTGCACCTCAGATGAGCCGGCCAGAGTGACTGTCTGTGCACTTATCCTGCTGGTCGGTGGTAGTCCTGCAACTTATCTAGTGATCTATCTATCATGAATAAATTATTGTCTTTGAGCAGTGGACTCAGTCTATTTAGATGGGATTCCGTACTTGTCAAAAAAGGTACCCATTCTCCAAAAAAAAAAACTAAAAAAAAACTCAAATGTACTAGCGGTGGGAGTAAAGAGTAGAATTAGTGGCACTCTCACTTTTGATTGAATGTCTAGTTTAAAATTTAAGTACATGTTTAATCTAATGGATGCCAGACGAGAGAACATGCTCTGAAACACCTTTGCAAATCATGCATGGATTTCAAAGTTCACTTTGTGGCAAATCTCATTGAAGTCTATGGGGGTGGGGGTAAATCTTGTTATTCAATTCTGCGTAATTGTAGGGCTAATAAATAAGCTAGCACTGCCATAATATGCACTAATGCTAAAATTTAAAAAACAATAGTTAAAAAACAGTATCTCTTCCTACACATGTAGTCTGTTTGCTAGTCCTTTAATCCACACAGCCTAATATCTTTCCCTGAACATAAAATTGTTGCTCCCTCCCTGTAGGGACTGACAAAGCTGCAGAGAGAGAGGAGAACCCTCATTCACCAGCTGACTTTGACCCTGCCCACTGGCACCAGGATTGAGGAAAACTTGTCCCCAACATAGGAGGATCAGTGGCCATCTTGTTGAAGACCTGAAGATACCCAGACGTGAGTTACTGACTTGTACAGTGGGCTGTATTTGCAGATATGTTGTTTAGCTGAAAACCAGGGAGGAGGACTGTGAATAGAAAGACTGCTGGGCCTAGAGGGGAAAGAGATTAACTGTAAGGAGGTACTGTGGCAAAAAAATATAGGCCAGATCCACAACAAGCTTTGTCAAAACTGCATATTCCAGGCTGCAAACTGAGCTGTGTTGCTCCTGAACTAACATTGGCTTGAGAGGGGAACCCATGTGCCTATCATGAGCTTTTTCCAGACCACTGAGACACTTCCAGAGACCTGTGGTTTATGGTGAGAGGCCTCTCAGTCACCAACATTCTTATCTGCATGGTATAGACTTTGCTGCCACTCAGGCAGCCCAGTACCTCTTTATTTTGGAGCAGCTTCTTCCCCAAGTTAGGATTACAAACATTCTGTAGAGATCACTCCATCAAGAGATTTAGAGTCCCAATTTTGGCAAACTGTAATTAAAACAGTGCAGTAGTTAGGGTCCTTTCCTTTAAAGAACAAATACTGTACAGTACATAGGATCTTTTCATTTTTAATTGTGCTTTGAAATTATTGTTAACATTCACTGCTGTATTATTGCTATTTAAATAAAAAAACTTTTTCTTGTATGGCTTATTGTTTTGTTGTGAACAACGCCAACTTTACACTACAAGTGTGTTAATGAGTTTGTGTTGTCAGGGTGGGTCACCAATGCAGCTCCTAAGGCATATTATTGGATCATTTACCTCAGCTGACCATAAGCAAATGCTATTCACTTTATTATATTTTTGGCAGTGAACATGCAAAGGATTTGGCAAAAAGTTCCTGATTTCTGAACTTTACAGTTCCACTGCAAACACATAATAGCAGTGAACCCAAACTTCTTCTCTACTTATCAGGAAAAAAACATTAGTGATGGAAATATTAAAAAAAGGAGATGGCTAGTTCTGCAAAGACCAGTAAAAGTGGTATCAGGTACTGTCTGTTGATGTCCGAGGATCTGGGGTACATCTCTTGACCAGAACAAAGTGACCAGATGGGGCAGCAACTATCTGAAGCCTTTGAATATCTCCAGTAAGCCTGCATAGCAAGTAAATTTGAGCTGCATATTCTGAATGGCCTTGTATGAACTTAGAACACATGTTTAAATAACTTAATCTTTCATTTAAAATAAAATCACAGGCATTAAGGGCATATTTAAAAACTCAGATGCATTTCTATTTTGTACTGAAATATGAGTCATTTCATCATGTATGAAAAATGAATTTGTATTTGATTACTGAAAAAGCAGAATGTAACCTATCTGATGTACTAGTACATTGACCTTTCTTCTAATTTTCTCATTGTTTGCTGAACTTTAGCTGCCCAAAATTCTACAGTATCAAAATTATATAAAACAAATTACATACAGTGCATTATCAAGTATTATAAATTCTGTGCTGATAGTGTAAAATTTGTCAAAAAATGTAATATGTTTAATATTTTTCAAGATCGATGCATTATATTTTTTGACAGTACGTTTAGCTTATTTACTTATTATTACATCTGAGGTGACAAGAATAGTATCAGTTAGACAAATAGCTTTTTTTGGCATTGAACTTGCAAAGGGAAGTTCCCGATTTGCCAACCTCTCAATTACACAATTACTCAGTTACACATGATAGTGGCGAACTGACCCTCATCTCTACTTATCAGGCAAAAAGTTTGAAGTTTAGCAAGAATCTCTATTAATGGGTAAGAAAGCTTTTTCACAAAGGTTCCCTAACCCCCCACCCCCCCCCACCCGTCCTCTCTAAGCAGGTGTAGCCACCCACCCCTTAAATTGCTTTACCTACCTAGATTTTGCTCTCATGGAATTCTTTACATTCATTATTTGGATTTTTGATTTGATGCCTGTGTGTGCTATAGGGCCAGTGGACAACTTGGTTCCTATCTGTCTATCAGCCCCTTAGACGTCTATAGGGCTGACTTGCACATTCACAGACATTGAATCAGGAAGGCAGAGAAGAGATGTAAAAAATACTGTAGGATTTGTAGAGAAATCTAGGTAAGTATAGAGATTTGGGAGGGGGGTCGATGTGAGGGTGTCCTACACCTGCTTAGGGATGGTTAGGGCAAAGGTAGGGGAAACTGTGCAGAAAAACTCTGTTACCATTTACGGGAAAAGTAGAGGTGGCCAATTTTGACCTGCTATTTCAGAACGTTGGTTAGCTATTTCTGGTTTAAAATATGATCTAAATCACTGGTAGAAGAATGCAGATTACGAAAGTGAGATTAAAGTACATGTAAACCCATTCTCATATATGTTTAACATATTAGTCAGGGGCATAGCTATAGACCACAAGGCCCCATAGCAGCATTTTGATGGGTGCCCAGTACCCCCAGTGACCTGCTTCTGTGGAACCTGCTTCTTTGACAAACTGACGGTCATCAAACTGTACTGCAACTGCAAAAAAATACCCCTTTATATTACTTTTCAGTGGATTTAAATTACTTTCATTTAAATTCCCTATTTTACATTAGCATTAAGCTGATTGTTCCCTTTAACATGAGTGTTTAGAAGAACTGTCCACTTTTTATTAGCAGTCTGAGAAATTGTCCACCTTACATTAGCATTTAGAAGAATAATCTACTTTACTTTGTTGTTCAAGATTGGCAGAACTTCTTTACACTACTGCCAAGTGGTGTAAAAAACATCTTTTACATTGGTATCAGTGTGTCTACTTTCTACTTCACAACAGTCATACCTATATTAGGCACTGTAGCTTTGGCAGTACTGTGATGTACAGTGCTAGCTGGTAGGGAGAACTGTTGCCACTGGCTGTAACTATGCTGACGTAGGCGAGTAGATCAAGCCATAGAAAAGTAGTCAATTTCTAAAGCCTGCATCAGCAGATCTACAGTGTGATTAAAGAGGACATTTTTCCCAGCTTCACCTGCCATGGTTTGTCCTTTGTAGCACCCCTATTTCAGGCCCCATAGCCTCCTCATTAGGGGGTTTAATCATATATAAAACTGCAGCTTTCATTTAAAATAACACCTGGTGATTCTGCCATGAAGGTCCTTGTTTAGGGACATGCTGCTGTAGAGTATTTTTTTAGACTAGCCCAGGGTTAGGTTTTAACTGTAACTAGGTTAAAATAAAATGCATTTCTTGTACCATTCTTTATAAATTGCCTTCAGTGTTTGAACGTTCACAATCTTAGCAAAAAAATGGATCAACATAAGCCTAAAAATGGCAAGAATATTGTATTTATCAACACAAGGTGGTAAAAGGGAGAAGGGAGGTGCTCTGTAGTCCCAGTACACTTGCTGTCTTACCGTGACAATGCCGCTTTTTCATACAGTACAGTGAGTGAATGTTGTCACAGAAACTATTCTACTAACAGTTACTAACACGAGCACCGGGTGAAAACAAAGGGATTAAGCTTAAAAACAAGAAAACTGATCTAGCCAGAACATCTAAACTGGTAAGCTACATTATATTATATTTTTATTCTTGGGATTAGATACAAATTAACCTACTGATTTCTGATCTATGTAATGTACAGGTCTGTTAGTGCTCTCCTAACACAAATATACATATATTATAATAATTATTATTATGATTATATCAGTGGAAGATCACTAACTTCTTTGTCAATGACTTAATTGTTTATTTCCTTCTCTAGGAATACATAATCCATTAAATTAGTAGGAAACCAGTTTAGGAAGGAATTAAAAGTATTAAGAGAGCTGACAAATTGACTGAATGTATGTAAATGATTGGGTTGGAATAACACATAATGTCACATTCCACAAAAGTAAGGTTATCAAAGAATGGTTATGTAAATGACTTATACTGTATAATTGCATTTCTGGTCAGTGCATTTTGCAATCAACTAAACATTCTGAGGACGAATTAGAATAACAATGGGCATACTTTTCCTAGAAGAAATCAGCTTTTTTTTTTAACTCAAAACTGCAAGAACTATTTGGCATCAGAAGGGCCAGCTTTCTTGTAGAATGCTTATGATGCCCTACTGAGCCCATACACGCACACATATGCTCCTCATATTACTGCCTCTTCTGGTGCATTAATCATAGAGAATCACTCCATCACTCAATAAAATTTGTGATTCCTTGGTGGTTTGTGGAGCATTACATTTGCATCTCTTCACAAAACAAGCTTAAAAGCTAAGGGAGTTGGTCCTGGAACTTGAAGGACTTGAACTACTTCAAGTCATGACTTTATTTCCCCATCCATCTCAACCTAGGTACATATAGAGCTGGAAATCACAGCTTACTTAACCACTTGGTGACCAGCAGTTTAACTATTACTGCTGGCCATCGGCTTTGTTGTTCCCCCACAATGTACCCCTACTTCATGGGGGAACTTCCTGGTTTACAGGTACATACGCAAACACCCTGCATCTCATGCTGTGGTTGGACACAGCACGAGTTCATCAGCAGGCTCACAGCCAATGATTTTGCCTGTAAACTTGCTGATTGCTGTGGCCAATCACAGCATAGATTTTTGTGTGTTAGTAAACACAACTCAGATCTGGCTGTTTTTTCTCCCTGATTTCAGTAACCGTTCAGACCTGAAATCAGGAAGAAAAGCCAACCAGCCTGTAAAATCAGCACACATACACTTGTTAGGCACACAGTTAACCCTTTATTGCCCTCCTGATCACCCCTCTCACCCAGACGGTGGCATTAGTACAGTGACAGTGTACAGTATTATCACTGATCACTGTATTAGTGTCACTAACGACATCAGATAGTGTCAGTTAGAGTCAGTTAGCATCCCTCCCAGCCAGGGTCAGTTAGCGCCAGTCCCTGATTACCCACCACACTATCACAGTCACACTATAAGTCGCTGTTCACCTCCACTACTGGTATAGTGTCTGTCCAGGTCTGTATCCTTGTCACTGTCACTGTCAGAACTATACTAGTGTCCCCAATAGTATAGTGTCCCTAAAAATGCAGTGTTAGCAGGATCAGCCCTGATAATTGCCAGCACTTGTGACATGTAGCAGAATACATTTTGACCTACATTTAAGAATATATTTGATTTTATTGGATATTTTTTATAACAGCAAGTAGAAAATATTGCTTTTTTTGTTTATATATAAAAAAATTAAAAACTCAGCGGTGAACAAAACCACCAAAAGAATGCTTTATTTGTATAAAAAAGTTATATGAATTTCATTGCATAATGAAATGTTGCATGACTGAGCAGTTGCTAGGTAAAGTAGCACAGTGCTGAATAGCAAAAAATGGTCCGGTCATGAAGGGGGTAAAATCTTTTGGAGGTTAAGTGGCTAAGGTGGGTGATAGCAGGAAAACAAAATATTGTATTTTTTTTTATCAAGAAGGTTTGGGCATGGATAAGGCACAGACTCCTTTAAGTTTAATTGAGGTGTAAATTACAAAGTTATCAATATGTTTACAAGCCAATTATTCATATGATCCTAATCTACATATACTGTACTAATATTGGTAATTGAAGGGTCCACAGCAAAAAAGGAGTCAGCTCTATTTTTTTAACATTTTTGGATGTTGGGCAGAAGAATGAGGCAGGTCCAAATAGTAAAAACTCACACTGAATTATAGAAAATATATTTTTGCACGCTAACAGTGCTGAATTGCATGTTATTACATGACCAACAAGTTGGTAAAGCACTTTGAACGCTCTAAGAAAACATTTTAAGCAGTGGTAGTGCTACCCCCAATGGAGCTTCTGGTTGTGAAGGGTCCTATGTTCTTGGCCTCAACCTTCTCTGAGCCTCAGCCCTCCTCGACACACCGAGTTAAGAGAATACAAGCCAACACAATGAAACACAACAAATGATTCCTGTCACCCAGTACTTAATTATTCTGAAAGAAACTAGGCACCATGCAGTAGGGTAACCATGGCTAGGCATAAAGAATGCAAGGCATCCAGATCAGCATAAACAGTAGCAGTGCCAACTCAGGATTCAGTAGCAGGCCGTAGTAAACTTAATCTAACAATGACAGGGTGATACTGCTGATATGTGCCAAAAGGTGGCCACAAGCTTTTGGTAGCAAAAGAGGCCCGTTCAGTCCAGTTCCGATGTGGCTGTAACCCATGTGGCAAAAGGTAAAAGGCTGGCGAACTCTCTGATCTCTCTGCGGCAATCCTGTAAGGTCAATGAAGCTGATAATGCAACTGGGTCATTGACAATATTACACTTCACCTTCGGCTCTTTAGGGCTGGCTCTATCTCCTGCTCCTGAAGACAGGTCTGAAACTCTGGACTCCCACAGCACCAAGAGCGTGGGCTTTTCCTGGGCAAACAGTCTGTTTGGGGCCTGTAGTTCAGAAAGTCAGCTGTTTCATTTTGTGTTGACTGAGAATTTTGCAGCTCAGTGCTAACAACTCCAAAGGGAACAACAAATAAAGGGAAAAATTAATAGAGAGCAATGTCTCAGTCTTCATATTGCCATAGCCAGGTACCTGGCTACATAGTTTTTTCAGTTTGCCAATGTTTGTAAAACCGGAGCTGTGTCCTATTGTGAGCCCTTCAATTAATGTTTTGCTTTACATACAGTTATATTAGTTGAATTACTGAAAATCCCCTTTTGGAGAAAACATTATTATTTCTTGACTTTTATTTAAAAAAAAGAAAACACTCATCACTACATTGTTTTTAAAGTGAACCTGCACTCACAAATAAAGCAACAGCTTCATTTGGTTTCTTCCCACCGCCCTTCACAAACCTTCTTTTTGGTCCCATGCTGCCATGTCTGCCTGTGGGGGACAAAGCAGAAAAAAAACCTTGTGAGCTCCAAGTCAATCTGGTTGGAGCTTACATCAAATTAAGGATTCCTTTCCTACGCTCAAGAGACAGTATGTGTGTTATATTGTAAAGCGCTGCGTAAACTGTTGGCACTATATAAATCCTGAATAATAATAATAATAATAATAATAATATGTGAACTTGGCATTTGGAACCCAATGTTCCACTGTGGGGAAAAGCTTGTCTTCAAATAAAGGCACTGGTCTCTATGCTATACTACATAAGATGTCCGCCAGGTCGCAGTTAGACATTCATAAATGTGACCAGAGAGATAGGAGAAAAAAAAAAAGACACCCACTTCATACATAACATTTTACACCACCTTAGCAAACCTCAAACAATAACTTATTTAAGTGATTTAATATTTGAGTAGGGATGAGCCGAACACCCCCCGGTTCGGTTCGCACCAGAACCCGCGAACGGACCGAAAGTTCGCACGAACGTTAGAACCCCATTGACGTCTATGGGACTCGAACGTTCGAAATCAAAAGTGCTCATTTTAAAGGCTAATTTGCATGGTATTGTCCTAAAAAGGGTTTGGGGACCCGGGTCCTACCCCAGGGGACATGTATCAATGCAAAAAAAACTTTTAAAAATGGCCGTTTTTTCGGGAGCAGTGATTTTAATGATGCTTAAAGTAAAAAAAAAAAAGTGAAATATTCCTTTAAATATCGTACCTGGGGGGTGTCTATAGTATGCCTGTAAAGTGACGCGTGTTTCCCATGTTTAGAACAGTCCCTGCACCAAATGTCATTTTTAAAGGAAAAAATCTCATTTAAAACTGCTTGCGGGTTTAATGTCATGTCGGGTCATGGCAATATGGATGAAAATCAGTGAGACAAACGGCATGGGTACCCCCCAGTCCATTACCAGTCCCTTTGGGTCTTGTATGGATATTAAGGGGAACCCCGCACCCAAATTAAAATAAGGAAAGTTGTGGGGCCACCAGGCCCTATATACTCTGAACAGCAGTATACAGGCGGTGCAAACAAGACAGGGACTGTAGGTTTGTTGTTAAGTAGAATCTGTTTGTAATTTTGAACATTTTTAACGTGTTTAGCTCCAGCCAAAAAATCTTTTCTAAGCTTTTTGGAAAACATAGGGAAGGGTTATCACCCCTGTGACATTTGTTTTGCTGTCTTTCCTCCTCTTCAGAAGATTTCACCTCACTTTTTTGTCCCAATGAAAAATGTTTTTTGAAAATTTGGGTTTTTTTGTGGAACAAGGATTGGAAAGCATCAGTGGAAAGGAGAACTTGTTTTCCCATATTAACTCTTACAGGAGAGAATTTCCCTTCCTAGGGGTAGATTTCATCTCACTTCCTGTTGTCTCCTTCCGTTTGCAAGTAGGAGTCGTTTGTAAGTTAGATGTTTGAAAGTAGGGTCCTGCCCTATATACTCAGCAGAAATTTGGGCCTTAGGTGTTGCTGTGGCCACAACACTGTAAGCCCTCACAGGGCCCTGCTGTGAAATATTAGATCAAGAATTGTAATTACATGCCCCTGTTGAACAGCAGCTGAAAAATTAGGCCTTAGGCACTGGTGCTGGTGCCACAACACTGCAACCCCTCACAGACACTCTAGTTGGAACGCAGGAACGAGCCCTGCTGCAAATTATTGCTTCAAAAATTGTAATTACACGCCCCTGTTAGACAGGGGCAGAAAAATTGGGCCTTAGGCACTGGTGCTGGTGCCACAACACTGCAACCCCTCACAGACACTCTAGTTGGAACGCAGGAACGAGCCCTGCTGCAAAGTATTGCATCAAAAATTGTAATTACACGCCCCTGTTAGACAGGGGCTGAAAAATTGGGCCTTAGGCACTGGTGGTGGCGCCCAGAACCAAAAATGTTCTTACAAGCTATCAGCGTGATGATTGAGGAGGAAGAGGATAATTACTCAGGGATAGTCACTCAGCATCAGCATAGGCAGTCTTTGAAGGGATCTGAGATTTCAAAAAAAATTATTCGGTTACATCAGCATCAGGTGCTTGGTAGCTGGTGGTGATCCAAGACTCATTCATTTTTATGAAGGTCAGCCGATCGACCGAGTCGGTGGACAGACGCACCCTGTGATCGGTTACCACGCCTCCAGCAGCACTGAATGTGCGTTCCGAAAGAACGCTGGATGCAGGACAGGCCAGTAGCTCAATTGCATACTGTGCAAGCTCTGGCCAGTGATCCATCCTCAAGACCCAGTAACCCAGAGGATTTTCGGTGGGAAAGGTGTCCAAGTCTGATCTTGCCCCTAGGTATTCCTGCACCATGTAAAACAGACGCTGGCGATGGTTGCTGGAACCGATCATACCTTGGGGCTGCGGACCAAAAAATTGTCTGAACGCATCGGTCAGACGGCCACCTTCTCCACCGCTCCTTCTTTGACTGACCGAAGCCTCAGCAACACGTTGTCCAGAAACAGGAGTTTGTAACCTCCCAGTCTCTGGGAACGCGTTGCACAGACCTTTCTGCAAGGCCTCCCGAAGATGTTTCATCCTCTGCTCCCTCTGCGATGGCAAGATAAGGTCCGCAACCTTACCCTTGTAACGTGGATCAAGGAGGGTTGCCAGCCAGTATTGGTCCTTCTCCTTGATACCACGAATACGAGGATCCTTACGCAGGCTTTGCAGGATCAGGGAGGCCATGCAGCGTAGGTTTGCTGAGGCATTCGGTCCGGAGTCCTCTGGGTCACTAAGAACGACATGGTCCGCAGCCACCTCCTCCCAGCCACGTACAAGTCCATGTGTTTCTTGGGACTGATCCCTTAAAGACTGCTGCTGATGCTGAGTGCCAGGCTCCACCTCCATACTGACACAATCTTCCTCCTCCTCCTCTTCCTCCTCGTCCTCTTCCTGTGTGATCGGCGGGCACGCAGGAACACTGTCTGGATAAAGGGGGCCTTGAGAGCTAAGGAAGTCCTCCTCTTCCTGCCTCTGTTCTGCCTCAAGTGCCCTGTCCATTATTCCACGCAGCGTGTGCTCCAACAGGTGGACAAGGGGGACAGTGTCACTGATGCATGCACTGTCACTGCTCACCATCCTCGTGGCCTCCTCGAATGGTGACAGGACAGTGCATGCATCCCTGATCATGGCCCACTGGCGTGGGGAAAAAAAACCAAGCTCCCCTGACCCTGTCCTGGTGCCATAGTCGCACAGGTACTCATTGATGGCCCTCTGCTGCGTGTGCAGCCGCTGCAGCATGGCCAACGTTGAGTTCCACCTGGTGGGCATGTCACAGATTAGGCGGTTCTTGGGCAGGTTAAACTCCTTTTGGAGGTCCGTCAGCCGAGCACTGGCATTATATGACCGGCGGAAATGCACACAGACTTTCCTGGCCTGCCTCAGGACATCCTGTAAGCCCGGGTACCTGCCCAAGAACCGCTGCACCACCAAGTTAAGGACGTGAGCCAAACAGGGCACATGGGTCATTTGTCCCTGTCGGAGGGCAGAGAGGAGGTTGGTGCCATTGTCGCAAACCACCATTCCTGCCTTAAGTTGGCGTGGCGTCAACCACCTCTGAACCTGCCCCTGCAGAGCTGACAGAACCTCTGCCCCAGTGTGGCTCCTGTCCCCCAAGCACACCAGCTCAAGCACCGCATGGCATCTTTTGGCCTGCGTACTTGCGTAGCCCCTTGAACGCCTACGGAGCACCGCTGGTTCCGAGGAAGAGGCCATGGAGGAAGAAGAAGAGGAGGGGGTGGAGGAGAGAGGTGTGTCACAATCAGCATTTTGGAGGCGTGGTGGCGGAACAACCTCCAACACTACTGCACCTTGTCCTGCATCCTTCCCAGCTGCCAGCAGAGTCACCCAATGCGCCGTGAAACTTAGGTAACGTCCCTGTCCATGCCTGCTGGACCATGAGTCAGCGGTAATATGCACCTTACCGCTGACCGCCCTGTCCAGCGAGGCATGGACATTGCCTTCCACATGCCGGTAGAGAGCCGGAATCGCCTTCCGTGAGAAAAAGTGGCGTTTGGGTACCTGCCACTGAGGAACCGCACATTCCACAAACTCACGGAAGGGGGCAGAGTCTACCAACTGAAAAGGCAGCAGTTGAAGTGCTAGCAATTTTGCCAAGCTAGCATTCAACCGCTGGGCATGTGGATGGCTGGGAGCAAACTTCTTTCGGCGGTGCAGCAGCTGGGGCAGGGAAATTTGCCTGGTACAATCTGACGTCGGTGTACCAAAAGCAGATTGCCCACAAGTACTTGGCTGTGACACACCTAATTCTACACCTTCATTCCTCTCACTGCAGGTCTCAGAGAGGACTGAAGGTCTAGTGGGGTTGGAAATCTCAGCTGATGAGGAGCAAGGAGAGATCCTCTTTGTTCTTTGGTGTGGGTCTTTTAGATACGCTTGCCAACGAACTGCATGGCAGGTCAACATATGTCTGGTCAAGCATGTGGTACCCAAGCGGGAGATATTTTGGCCACGCGAGATACGCTTGAGACATATGTTGCAAATAGCAGCGGTGCGATCTGATGCACTCGTCTCAAAAAAGGCCCACACCAAAGAACTTTTTGAATAACGCGCAGAGACTGCAGCGCCCTGCACATGTGGAGCTTTGGGGTGTGATGCAGTCAATGTGCTGCCCTTAGGCTGGCCCCTGGAGGGCATCCTGCCTCGTTGGTGATGTGCTGCCGCCTCCTCCTCCTCCTCCTCCTCCTCCTCCTCCTCCTCCTCTCTCCTATCAGGCACCCACGTTGAGTCAGTGACCTCATCATCCCCTCCCTCCTCATCACTGGAGCAAACCTGGCAGTATGCTGCAGCAGGGGGAGCATGACTGCCAGATTGCTGTCCTTCTTGGGCACCCCCTCTGTCCGCGCTCATGTTACTGCCTTCATCGAGCTCAGTATCGTCATCAGAGCCTTCCAAACGCTGGGCATCCTCCTGGAGCATGTACCCAACACTGTGGTCAAACAGTTCGAGGGAATCCTCATGAGGACATGGTGGAGCTAGGGAAGGAGTCACTGATGACATTGAGCTGAGGGAAGAGGCCGCTGCTTTGCCAGACAAAGCACCCTGGGCATGGGTGAGAGAGGATGAGGAGGATGAGGACGGCTTGGTCATCCACTCGACCAAGTCTTCCGCATGTTGCGGCTCAACATGGCCAGCTGCCGAAAAAAAGGCCAAGCGTGTCCCATGGCCACGTGCTGATGAGGATGCACCGTCTCCACGACCAGCACTAGACACAGAGCCTGCTTGCCCTCTCTTATTGGCTTGTGACTGTCTGCCTCTCCTTCTTGGCCTTCCAGACATACTAATGGCCTGTAGCTGCACTAAGCTGGGATAGAACACCTGTAATTTTCTTCAAGTAGCTTTATATACTGTAACCAGACAAGCCTGCCTGTCAGTAGGAAGATAACAGGAACGGATCTAGCTGAACACTGTGAGCAGGACGCACTGTACTAAATGTAAATAGTCTAGCTGCCTGACCGTGGTACTAATAGGATCAAATAGAACACCTGTAATTTTCTTCAGGTAGCTTTATATACTGTAACCAGACAAGCCTGCCTGTCAGTAGGAAGATAACAGGAACGGATCTAGCTGTACACTGTGAGCAGGACGCACTGTACTAAATGTAAATAGTCTAGCTGCCTGACCGTGGTACTAATAGGATCAAATAGAACACCTGTAATTTTCTTCAGGTAGCTTTATATACTGTAACCAGACAAGCCTGCCTGTCAGTAGGAAGATAACAGGAACGGATCTAGCTGAACACTGTGAGCAGGACACACTGTACTAAATGTAAATAGTCTAGCTGCCTGACCGTGGTACTAATAGGATCAAATAGAACACCTGTAATTTTCTTCAGGTAGCTTTATATACTGTAACCAGACAAGCCTGCCGGTCAGTAGGAATTTAACAGGAACGGATCTAGCTGAACACTGTGAGCAGGACGCACTGCACTAAATGTAAATAGCAGGAACGGATCTAGCTGAACACTGTGAGCAGGACGCACTGCACTAAATGTAAATAGTCTAGAAGATAACAGGAACGGATCTAGCTGAACACTGTGAGCAGGACGCACTGCATTAAATGTAAATAGTCTAGATAGAAGATAACAGGAACGGATCTAGCTAAACTGAATACAGTGTATATATATATATGCAACACCTGGGATGCATATATATACACAATACACTGTAAGTGCAGCTAACTGACTGACTGTTCTGCCTAATCTATCTAACTCAAATCAAATGACACTGTCTCTCTCTCTCTCTATCTCTCAGCACACCGGAACACACACTACACAGGGCCGCCGTGCAGGCGGCCTTATATAGTGTGGGGTGTGTACTAAATGCCCTGAGCCGTAATTGGCCAAAGCCACCCTGGCTTTGGCCAATTACAGCTCTCTCTACTGACAGCGCTGTGATTGGCCAAGCATGCGGGTCATAGTGCATGCTTGGCCAATCATCAGCCAGCAATGCACTGCGATGCCGCAGTGAATTATGGGCCGTGACGCGCCACACGAATTTAGCGCGAACGGCCCATAACGTTCGCAATTCGGCGAACGATCGAACAGCCGATGTTCGAGTCGAACATGGGTTCGACTCGAACACGAAGCTCATCCCTATATTTGAGTAATAAAGAGATTCATGCTGTTTTATGCTTGTTTTTCATACTGCATTCCTTTTACTTTTTATGCTACCTATTGACTTTTATATGTGAAAGTTAAGCATAACTACCAATAATCATTCTATGATATCTATTCTAAATTTCCATTTGAAAACTTTTAACTCTAGGGAAAATATGTTACATAATTTGCACAGCATGCAAAAATGTACTTTCTCTGTGTGGTTGAACACTGTAAAGCTGTGCACCACATTGTTGGAAAATATCTTGTAAATTTGATTGCTCTGGCAGCTTGATGTCAGTTAACCATCCAACCGTTAGTCTTTAAAACTAGTTATTAAACAGACAAATAACTGCCAAAAAAGCCTGTATCCAAAAAAAGTATAAATGCACAAAGCAAGATATATAGTACATATATATATATATATATATATTTTTTTTTTTTCGATTGCTTTCTGTATCCTAACTAGGCACATTTACATAGCTAAAAACTCTCAAGAAATAACCTAGAGACTCAACTAACAAATATTGTTTCCTGTGTATTGCACGTACTGGCAAAATTATTAATTTGCTAGCCTCGCACTGTCAAAATAGCTTGTTGATTGCTTACGTTTATTGCTCACAAATTGTTACAATTGCCATTTTGTGTATTGCCATATTTGTCCAACAATTTTTACAGTTTACTACTATGGTGTTTTCTTTCTTTGTTTGTGCACTGTTTGTTTTGGGGAATACTACTAGCGATAACATCTGGGTTTGAGGTTTACATTTTGGTGAATTAATGCAGGAATTCACAAGATCAAATTCTTTACAGCCATAATATACTGAACTTAGGTAGGCTGACCTAGAAGGGCCAATAAGGGGGCTTTTGGATAAGTCAGCCCCTTCACTATAAAATATTAAGCTCACAGTAGCCATGTTGACAGTGTTCTTTATCTGTGATAGGAGAAGCATAGGGAGTGTTGCTGGCAAAGTGCATAGAGAGAGATTAGTGTAGGGCATGTAGGCACTAGTAGGTCTGTTATAGTAGATGTAAATTCTTTCTGAATGTCATGTAGGTAGCAAAATGCTGTGTATCTTGAAGAATCTGGGGTTGGAGGAAAGAATTTTACCTTTTTTAAATTCTTTCTCAATACTGCTGGTGTCCTGCAGCCTCTTTACTGCCAATCCCTTTTCACATATACTACACTGTTAACAGGTAGGGATGAGCGAACGGTTCGGCCCGAGCATAAGTTCGGGTCGAACATTCGTTGTTCGGCGAACAGCCGAGCAAATGGGTCATTCGACCATTTCTTCGCCCACCCGAACCGACCACAATGCATTGTGGTGCCAAACAGTGCATTGCAAGCCCTGATTGGCTGAAGCAGTGAAAGCTTCAGCCAATCAGGGCACAGAGCACTGTTAGAGTCTAGACTGGACACTGTCATGACTTTATCCAATCATGGCTCATTCCCGCCCCACAGTATAAAAGTATTCTTTCAATGGCAGCCATTTTCAGTGTGATTTTGGCATGGAGAGACATAGAACAGGGCTCTATTCAGTGCTGTCAATTAGTTAGTGTGCTATACTGTGCTATTTTGCTTCAATTGTCAGTGTAGAATATTAGTTTAGTGTCAGTCTAGGGATAGTGTGAGTGTAGTGAGAAGGACCATCTTTCAGCTTTGCATAGTGTGCAGCTAGAGTAGGGACAGCTCAGATAGTTTCACTGTAGTGTAGTGAGACCGTATCATTCATACATACAATAGTGTAGAGTAGGGACAGCTCATATAGTTTCAGTGTAGTGTAGTGAGACCATGTCAGTAATCTTTACATTATTGTATAGCTAGAGTAGGGACAGTTCAGATAGCGTCAGTGTATTGACGTTTGAACACCGTCTATTTGATTGCGTTACTGCTAGTTTAATGCCATTTACTTCTGTGTTTGTTACTGCCAGTTTAACGCCATATAGTTTTGCGTGCGTTACTGCCAGTTTAACGCCATATAGTTCTGTGTGCGTTACTGCCAGTTTAGCGCCATTTATTTCTGTGTGCATTACTGCCAGTTTATTTTCAAATATTTTTATTAATTTTGTATAAAGAACATTATATAAACATGAAAGAGTTTATAAAGCGGAAATACAAGTCTTCATTAATTTTCATAACCATATACATAGTAGGGAGGTAATGTGAGGATAACACTTTTAGTTTTTTCCCCTCGGTATAAGTACTCCTTAACGGTTTACCCTATAGCCACATACCCGGAGCAGATATAAAGATAAGGGGGTATATCTAAATATAGGGAACCTGAGCTGTATCTTGAGTTACCCCAGAAGAGCCCTCCCGCCTACTCAACACCCGAGGTAGACTAATCGGAGTGTCCCGCACACCCCAATGGGAACTTTCTGTAGGAGTGTGCGGGGGACCCCCCGTGTCCGGTCCCCGGGACCTAGTAACAGATGTTTGAACTCTTGCGGGAGGCAAAATAGGGGAAGCCCCCTTGCACTTAATACCTTCCCCAGTATGTAATATAATCAATAACTGCTTAAAGACTATTGATCATCCAGTGGGTGGATAAGGTCCACCAGAGAATTTCCATAGATGAGAAATTCAAGATCCTGTATGTTACCAGAGAGTTAGGGACAAGAGAGTCCCCAAGAAGGAGGAAAGAAAATATAGTAAAAGGGGAGAGGGAAAGGAGGGAGAGGGATTAGAGTGATTCAGGTCCGGTGGTGAGGGTGTGATTAGATCCACTTCTTGGTATACCTGGAATGAGGCTAATGTTTTGGAACGTAGCCCACGGTTCCCAAGTGGACATAAACCTCCCCACTTTGTCATTAAGTTTAGACACTAGATGCTCTTGAGCCATAATCCATATTTTCCTAATACAGCTCTTAATAGGTACCGTTGTTTTTTTCCAACATTTAGCAATGGTGATCTTAGCTCCTAGTAAAATAAAAAATGAGAGATTTTGAGCTTGTTTAGATAACCCCGGTATATTTTGATTGAGGAGAGCAATGTGTATGTTGGGGTGCATCGGTATTTTAGATAATGTACTGATAATGCGGAAAATTTACCAAAAGATTTACCAAAAGATTCTGATATGGGGACATGTCCACCAAATATGTATCATAGAACCCGCAAGCTCACAATCCCTAAAGCATATGGGGGAGGTTCCCGGGAACATCGCCGCCAATCTGGTAGGAACGTAATACCACCTTGCTATAACCTTTATGCTAGCTTCTATAAGAGATATATTGCAAATACCTTTAAAGGCGCGGGATCAATATTTATACCATTCTATAGATGTCCACGTCCGGCCTGTATCCTCCTCCCAGGACTTAGCGTAAACTGGTTTGCCCGATTTTGTCATAAGTGTCGAATAGATCAGGGAAATGCCCCCTTTTTGGTACTGGATATTCATGCACCAGTGTTCATAAGGAGTAATGGAAGAAGAGTTTGAGTTATTACGCCAGTGTGTGTGAAGGAAATGTGAAATTTGTGTAAATCTGAATTTTTCGGAGTCCGGCATATCGAGAGTCCTCCCGCAGTAATCTATGGTTATTGGACCTGTTGGGGTGAAAAAATGTCCTATGCGATAAAAGCCTTTATCAGTCCACCATTTAAATGCTTTTATATTTACTCCCGGAGGAAACTCGGAATTATGGAAAATATGGGCGAGGGGTTTCATAGGGGACGTCAGGGAAGTTTGCCTGAACAATTTAGTGCAGAGCGAAATGGAATGTGAAAGAGTGGGGGACATGATTGCCGGTCTGATTTTGGGGTCGCACCACAAGAGGTAGTCTAAGGTGTGATGAGGCGTAGCTCTTTTCTCAATCGCAAGCCAGTCCGGTTTTGAACCCTGAGAGAATATCATGGATAATTGAGCCAGTTGCGCTGCTTGATAATAAGCCCAAAGATCAGGTAAACCCATTCCGCCCTGGGATTTTAGACGCAATAGGATGTTTGACGGGCATCTATATCCCCTCTTACCCCAGACAAAGCTTATAATGTCCGACTGCAGATTACGTAGGAAACTTTTCTTGATCGGGATGGGAAGGGAGCGGAACAAGTACAGGAGACGAGGGAGAAGAGTCATTTTGACCGCGTGGACCTTTCCCAGCCAGGATAGACCACACTTCCCCCATTTATCTAGTTCTCCCCTACATTTACTTAACATGGGTATATAATTCGCTTTGAACAGATTACCGATGTCTGCTGTGAGGTTGACTCCCAGGTATCGAACGGACTTCTGGGCCCAAGGGAAGTCAAATTGTTCGCGAGTTGGGAGAGAAGACCGGCCGGTACCGAAATGTTCAATGCAGTATATTTGCCCATGTTGACCTTTAAGCCTGAAGCTGCGCTAAATGCAGTGAGGGCTTTGTATTTTCCCGGAACAGATATGAGTGGAGAAGTGACATATAACATGAGGTCATCCGCATAAAGGGCACATTTGTGTTCCAGATCTCTGCACTGCACCCCCTTAATGTCTGGGTTTGATCTAAATGCTATGGCTAGGGTTTCAATAGCTATTGCAAATAGGAGCGGGGATAAAGGACACCCTTGACTGGTGCCCCTGCCTATAGGGAACGAGGTGGAGTACCTACCCATCAAGCATACCTGCGCCGTCAGGTTTGAATATAAAGAGCGAATCAGATTCAGACAGTTTGGCCCGAAGCCCCATTTTTGTAGGATATCAAATAAGTATACCCAATCTATGGAATCAAAAGCCTTATGCAGGTCAATTGATAAAAGAAATCCGGATTGGGGGGGACCTCCATCCCAGTGTGACTGTAGCAGTGAAATAATGTCAATAGTCCGTCTGATCTGATCCGTTCCCTGCCGGCCAGGGATAAACCCCACCTGGTCTCTATGAATGTATGAGGAGATAAAACTTGAAACCCTATTTGCCAGGATTTTTGTTAGAATCTTAATGTCATTATTGATTAACGATATTGGGCGATAATTAACCACCTCACTGGGATCTTTCTCTGGTTTAGGGATCATGGAAATATGCTGTATTCAGGTCTGAACCCAATGGAGCACCTTCTCTAAGGGCATTAAAAATTTTTGAAAGGTGTGGGGCTAGAGTTGGAGCAAATTTTTTATAGTATCCCCTGGAGAATCCATCCTTAGAGATGGAGGGTAATACTATGTGGTTTATTTAAATGTGGTTGTCTTGGTTTATATAGTTCCGCATAGTATTGGAGGAAGGCTTCCATTATTTTAACGGGGTTCTGAGACAGTTCCCCGGATTGTAATTTCACTTTTGGGAAGGCTAGAGATCTGGGTTTAGGGCTAAGCTTAATCACGAGTTTGGAGCCCATTTTGTCCTTTTGGGAGTAAAGTTTGGCCCCCGACCATTTCTCTGCTGTTGTAGTAAGATTCATGTTCAGCTGAGCTCGTGCCTTATCTAGTTTGTCTAACAATACAGGAGACGGGTTTAGCTTGTGTGCTCTTGAGAGGGACTGAAAGTCTGCTGTAAGTTTCAATCTGTCCGCTTTATGTTCTAACCGTAGCTGAGCTGTAATTTGGATTATTTTACCCCTTATCACTGATTTGTGCGCAGCCCAAACCGTCTCGGGGGAGACCTCGTTTGTGGCATTTATGTCAAAGTATTCCTTGATAGCTCCTTCTATGATGGTGCACTGTATGGGGTCACTTAAGATGGATTCCTGTAGCCTCCATCTTGGAGTATTAGAACATTCTGAAGCTCTTTGAGTGATTAGAGTGACCATCGAGTGGTCTGATAGGGGAGTGTCCACGATCTTGGATTTCAAAACCAGCGGAATCGTGTGAGGGTTGGTAAAAATGTGGTCTATCTGGGCATAGGAGCAATGGGGGGCTGAATAATGAGTGTAGTCTTTAGAATGTGGATTAGTTTCCCTCCAGATATCTATTAAGCCCATGTCATGAAGGAGTTTCGCGATTTTAGCACTTTGCTTGGACGGGCGTTTGGGCCTAGGAGTACCGGTGCTTGTCCTGTCCAATGCAAAATCGAAAGCTGTGTTGGAATCCCCACCAATAAATATTGTGCCCTTCATATGTGGTTGTAGTTTATGCAACAGGGAGTCAAAAAAGGCTTTCTGGCCTCTGTTAGAAGCATAATACGAGACAAAGGTGTATAACACCCCATCAATGGTCCCTGAGACTAAAATGTAATGGCCCAGGGGATCCAACACAACTTCCGAGTCGGCTATGTTAATGTGTTTAGCGAAGCAGATCGCGACTCCCTTCGTTTTGTTTTTGGCTGATGCGAGAAAGAACTGTGGGAATTGATGATGGAGGAATGAGGGTTGGTAAGAGGAGGGGAAGTGAGTCTCTTGTAGGAAGAGGACATCTGTGTGCATGGGCTTGTAGAGCTGGAAAAGTTTTCTACGTTTTATGGGGGAGTTGAGTCCCTGAGTGTTATGGGAAATGATTTTAAGAGTATTCATCCCTATGGTAGAGTTAGCCATCTGATGGGGTTGTTGCGTGTATGCTTATAAAAATAGGTCTTACCGACCTGGCGAGTGATCAGAGCATCCCTGCAATCAATTGAGATTACGATATTCTTGTCAAGTCCTAGGAGGAGTAATCGAGACCGGACACTGCATCTGTGAACCTGTGAGATCAGGAAGAGGGAAAGGAGGAAAAAAGAGATGAGAAAGAGTAGGAGAAAAAACACAAGCGTTAACTTAACCTTCAAATTAAAAAGTAATTGTGAACTCAAAAAACATTGTGTAAATCTTGGGAGGCATCTGGGCTCCCCCCTTATCCCAGGGTAAGACGGGGGACTCCCCCTTACCCCCAGAACCTGAGAGGACCGGCTACCCATTTCTGGGTCAACCGGTAAAAGGACCAATGGCTAAAACTGCGCCCTTGGTTCCTAGTGGAGGTGCACTGATGCCACCTCTACCCTACCACCTTAATAACAAAAGTGTAAGAAAGGAGGAAATCTGAAGGGAGTCCTCCTTGCTATATCTGTTAGAGCGGACCCAAAAAAAAAAAAAAAAAATGGGAAAAAACAGGAAGGGGGAAAAACGAGTGGACTTTGTATCCTAACAGCGGGGGAGATATGGGAAAGCCCCCCTTAAAATTTGCAGTCCCATCGAGCCCCCATCCCTTGAACTACACTCCTCCCCTAAAACCCCGGAGAGGGACAACAGTTCAAGTAGGCGAGGACCCCGAGTCCCAGTGTGCCAGGGGGTTAAACCCCTCACACTATGTGGGCCGGAACAGACTCCTCTACTCTTTGAGCTGAAATTGAAGGGGTAAAATATCCTATAGTGCAAACCTGAAAGGTACATTTTCCTTTTTCCCCCCACCCCACCCCCTGACCCCCCTAAATTGCAAACATAAGGGAGTAAAAAAGCTAAACAAACGAGAAAAAAGGAAAACGTCCCCAGTTCCCCTGAACTTTTCTGAACCGCTCCTGAGGAACAGAGATCAGCTAGGGTACGGAGATCCTGGAGTCATCAGTAGTTTCGAAAGACAGAGGTTCAGGGCCATTTTCTGGAGGTGAATCCTCAACGTGAGGGAGAAACATCAGAAGACCTGTTTTGGAAAGGGCCCCAAGACCCAGGGCCCGCGTGGGGAAACAGGTATAAGTAGAGTCTTTGCATTAGTACTGGGCCGCGGTAGCCAAAAGAGAAAATCAGTTCCCTGAGCCTGTGATGATTAGGACATCAAGTAGGAAAGTTTTTTTTGGTGCGTTTGGAACCTTGCTTCAGCCAGGAAGGTTGTAGTGGGCTCGCTGGTGGTGAACGTTTCGTGGAAGCGGGTGTGCTTTTGCTCTGCGTTGGAAATGACGGATCTTGAGAGATCAGGCCCAAGTGTAGTAACAGGCGTTCTCCTTCAACAAGGGTAGAAAAGCCATAGCTTTTATTTTTGTATGCAAAGTTGAGGCGCAGGGGAAAAGACCAACGGTAGGATATTTCTTTCTTAATCAAGCACTGTATCAACGGTTTGAGAGAGCGCCTTTTCTGAACTGTAAATGGAGATAAGTCAGTGAAAATTTGAATCCTGTGGCCTAGCAACTTGAGGTCAGCAGAGCCCCTTGATTTCCTCATCACCTCCGCTTTGACTGAGTAAAAGTGAGGTTTCACGATTATATCGCGGGGAAATCCATCTGAACGTGGGGGCTGCAGGGCTCTGTGTGCTCTGTCGATCTCCAGACGATGTTCTGAAATGTCAGGGATAAGGCCTCTTAGCAGGCTTTTGACTGCAGCATGAGTGTCCTTTTCGGTCTCCGGGAGACCTCTAATACGGAAATTATACCGTCTCGATCTATTTTCAAGATCATCGATTTTAGAAAGGGCGGTTTCAAGTTGGTCCTGCAAGTCCTGTATTCTGGCTTAATTTTGGTTGATACGAGAGGCTGCTTGGTCAGCTTTCTGCTCAATGGTGTCAATCCTCTGCCCCAGTTGCTGCAAATCAGCATGGATGGAGGAAGTTATTTGTACTGCGTTCTGGGCCAGGCTTTTAGATAGCAACTGGGTAAAAGTCTCCATCATGGAGGGGAAGTCAGTGGGTGCAGGCATGTTTGCTGAGGATTCTGTTACTGCTAATAGCATTCCTGTATGCGGGTCCATCATAGGGGTAGAGGGATAGCCAGCCCCCATCCGTCCCAGTAAAGATTCTGTGGATGTGGGTGAAGTGATCTGGGGTAGTGGGGGAAAGTCCATACCTGGTGAGGAGGGGGCCTGATTGTCTTGATCCGCTATGCATTCCTCCGTTCCTCCTGTGATGATGAGGGTGCCTCGTGGGATCTTGGCATAGCTGACCGGAGCTGCTGCCGCGGTCATCTGGTCTGTGAGGCTCCTCCGAACTAGTGCCGTTATGGTGTCTATGTTCCTGGGGGTCTCCCCCTCCCGAATGTCCCTTTGATGAGCCTGGGGGTCCGCTCTAGCTGCTGTGGTGGCGATCGTAGGGCAGCGGTGGAGCGGAGCTGTAGCAGCCGGTGGCCATCTTAGCCGCTGCCGCGCATGCGCCTGATTACTGCCAGTTTAATGTCATATAGTTTTGCGAGCATTACTGCCAGTTTAACGCCATTTACTTCTGTGTGCGTTACTGCCAGTTTAACACCATATAGTTTTGCATGCATTACTGCCAGTTTAATGCCATATCGTTTTGTGTGCTTTACTGACAGTTTAACGCCATATAGTTTTGCGTGCGTTACTGCCAGTTTAACGCCATATAGTTCTGTGTGCGTTACTGCTGGTCCCTGCCACCCACATGCCACCCACATGCCCAGCGTCTGAATACAAGCTTGTCAAAGCTGTTGGCTCTCCAACTTCTGCCTTTCAGCCTGTTTGATTCTGCCCCCTTCCGTGAATTTGCACAATGTGCTGTACCACATTGGCAGGTTCCCAGTCGCTACTACTTTTCACGTAAGACCATTCCATCTCTCTACCACCATGTAGAAGGGAATCGTTGGGCAAGGCAGTCAGCCATAAAATCCACCTTACTGCTGACACGTGGTCCAGCAAGCATGGGCAGGGACGATATATTTAGTTCACAGCACACTAGGTAATGCTGCTTGCAACTCGAAAGGATGCCCAATTACTTGCATATAAGCCTTCAAAATGGGCACTTTGGATTTTTGATGTTCGGGACCCATTGACTTTAATGGGGTTCGTTATTCGGATCTGAACTTTCTCGGCGTTCGAAAGTTCGGGTCCATCCCTATTAATAGGCTGCATGTGTTTTTTCACAGGGCATATTTCCTAAATGTATAAAACAAAAACGTGATTATGATGCTAAGCAGGAAGAGGTATTGGAATAAAAAAATCCTATAAATGGTTCCTTGAAAGAGTCAGATAAATGGGCTCTACTTATAAAAACAATCTAACCCCAGAGGGGCGGAGCTTGCCGCGGACAGTGATGGATGCTTGAGAGAGGCGCTCCATCCCCAACGGGGACATACCGGCACACAGCAGGCTGCAGAACTAATATTCAGCCACACCAGGCACACCAAAATAGACCTCATTCTCAGGACCCAGCCAAGCATGATCAGAAAAAGGAGTGATAACCGGAGACCACTGAAACTGACGGCCTTCTTCACTCCTGGGCCTAGGCAAGATGGCAGTGGCTCCTCCATGCACACCATGTCTAACATGCCTCAGCAAGGGCTTTCCAGTGTCAGTCAATCAAAAAGAAATACATCATCCGAAAGCCCTCAATCTCCTCTTCATACTCTTACCTCAGGGAGCCCAAAGAAGGCGCGATTCCAGATGGATATAACGGATCCTGGACATTAGGTGAGCCAGAGCCTAGATTCAGGGGATGATACCAGAGAACTCCCAGATTCAGTTGATCTCTTCCCCACCAACAATCAGCCAGTACTAGACACTACCCTAAAAGACATGTTAGTCTCTTTGAGAAGCTCACTGCATGCTGACATGATGTCTTGTGTACACAAATTTGGGGTAGAGCTGAAAGCAGTAGCATCCAGAGTGGATCATATTGAAACAAAGATGGGGGGATTTGCCACCACCATCAATGATCGAGTGGATGCTCATGACAACAAAGAGGATGAGATGGAGGCAGTCAAAGCTAAACTTGCAGATATTAAGGATACCTCCGGGAGGAATAATTTGAAAATCAGAGGAGTCCCTGAAGCGGTCCAGCAATCAGATCTGCATAAATATACTGCACAGCTCTTTATGTCTATATTGCCTGATCTCACAGATTTGGACATCACAGTAGACAAGATCCACCATCTACCTAAACCATCACACCTTCCTGACAATATACCCAGGGACATTATACTACACTTTCATTTCTACCATGTAAAGGAACGTCTAATGTCAGCATCATGCACCAAAGATCTTTTTCCTCCACAGTACAAAGATCTGCAATTCTTTGCTGACCTATCCCAATTTTAGCTTCAAAAACGCAGGAACCTCAATATCATCTCCAAAGCTGTCAGGAAAGGTTTCACCTGATGGTGGCCCTGTCAGATCTTTGGGCCGCAGTACTGGTGTCCACCAGTGGGTGTCTCCCTGTAGTCTGGAGCCGACATCATCTCCTGCAATTAGGCGTCACCTGAGACTGATTGCAGGAGGTGTGTATACGTATATACCCGGTAGATGCTCACACATTGCCTTGGTATTTTCCTTAAGCCCTGACCTGTATTCCTGAATCCTGTACCTGCACCTTGTGACCTGTATTCCTGAATCCTGTACCTGTACCTTGTGTCCTGTGTTCTTGAACCCTGCATCCATCCCTGGACCCCTGTCTTGCAGACTTATCCCTTCCTCCTGTTGTCTTCTCCCTGTCCCGTCCTGCTCCCTGTTCTATCTGATTGATCTCTCATGTATGACCCTGGCTTGATTACGTTTATGATTATATCTTACTCCTGTATTCATGTTTGGTTTAGAGAGTTATTATTGTGTGTCACCGTGGTTGTTTGCTGGTTTGCTTTATTGTTTATGACTTATCCTTTTAATAAACCTTACTATTTTCACTTACATGTGTTTTGGTCTTCCCTATTGCAGTCAACACATTTCTGGTCGCACCGGTTTATAACAAAAGCATTGAGGAATCACAAGATCACCTACAAATGGGGGTTCCCAATTAAATTAATTATCACCAAGGAAGGTAAAGATCTTGTTAAAGGCCTGAACCTGCTCAAAATGTGGCAAATTGTGCCAGAAGGCTCTCCACAGGCCTCTGACTCACGAAGCCCTGAGGACGTTGCAGAGGACTGGAACCTGGTTACCTCAAGAAATACTCACAAACATAACTGAATTGGCCAGCAGCCAACCCTGGTATTAAACCTTAAATCCCTGTATTGGCAAAAACACGTTAAGCTGAACTGTTTTTCTTTTTTTTACCCCCACAAGTTTTTGAGTGGCATTGTGCTACACCCAGGTCACAATAACCTATTTCTGCTTCCTTTGGCGTTCTATATATGTTTTCCTATATTTCTGACTTTACAGTTAACTAATGTTTATATCCACAGTTGGATTCACATCTACCTTTCCATCCTGAAGGAACTGTCACCGCACAACTTCAATTCCCCATGCCAATTCCCTGTAAGTGTTTTCTGCACATGCTACACACACTGCTTCTTCCTTATTCTGCACAATGACCATAACCTTCCTGACCATCAATGCCAAAGGACTTAACCACCCTGCGAAACACAGGACATTATAGAAAGAGGCAGCCCAAAATAACTGCGACATCCTCTGCATTCAGGAAACGCACTTTCATATTCAAGCCCAGCCCAAGTGTTACAATCCTAAAATTCTCACATATATTTCTTGGAAGTGCAGATGTAAAAAAGAGAGGAGTGCTTACAGTCATTAGAGACATGGTTGCTTTCAAGCTACACAAGGAACTGACAGACCCGCAAGGTCGCTATCACATTTTAATATGTGACATCAACTCTACTAGTAAATGTATATGCACTAAATGAGCTCCAAACCTGCTTTTTCCAGAGTCCTTAAAAAGGTCAAACAAATCCAGCAGGGTTACCTACTAACTATGTGGGGACTTCAATCTACCACCTGACCCTAAAATGGATTCTACTACCTTTTCCAACAGACTTCAACAACCACTTAAACCCTAATCCTTGCTGTTCACGTACGATCTCTATAATGCGTGGAGGTGTCTTCATGCCACAGAAAGAGACTATTCTTTTTTTCCACAAGCCACAAAATCTACATAAGATTTGACCTCTTTCTTATAGACAACTGGCTGTTAACTAAAATAAGAACATCAAAGATCAATAACATCACTTGGTCGGATCACGTCTCAGTACTGTTGCTAATTGATGACACATCTAGTGTCAACCCATCTTCAGAACAGAGTGAGTACATGCTCCATCTCACCAAGGCAGACCTGGAGGACAATCTGTCCACAATGTATGACAGGCTGGCATGCAAATTTCAGGCAGAACTACATAAATCTACAAACACTCTGACCCAGGAGATTGCAACACTAGGGGAGTGGACGGACATATTGGAAATCAAGCATGACGAATTACACCTGGCATATGTAGACCCCTGCAGGGACACAAAGTACTATCAGATACGGTTCTCCAGTTACAAAACCACCTCGAGGATTTGGATAACTGTAACAGAAGAAACAATATTAGGGTACGTGGAATGCCAGAATCAGTCACTGATCTATCTGACGCCATTAAGAGACTGTTCCGCTCCCTGGTCCCAGACCAACCAGAGGCCTCCTTCATATGTGACAGGCTCCATAGAGCCCTGAGGCCCAAACCGCCACCTGAGAAGTCCCCTAGGAACATTGTGATGTGCCTGATGGACTTCCTACTGAAGGAGGAGATCCTAGGTGCATCCCGTAACACCCCCCACATACAGCTGGATAGGATCACTATCCAAATTTACCTGGATATCTCCCCAGCGACTCTGGAGAAAAGGAGACGGATGAAGGAGGTCACCTTGGTCCTGCAGTCGGCAAGGATTTGCTACAGATGGGGCTTCCTGCTTAAGCTTTCGATCCCGCACAATGACACAATCCTGGTGAAATTGGGCCTCCTGGATCCTCAACACACCCCGAAGCACCCCTCTACTCCTCGCCCAACACCGATCTGGGTTACCCCATCAACCCAGTGGGACAGGAGGAATTGCCAATGCTCTAGGGACTTAGACACCTGAACCCGGATCGACAGAATCGTTCTTCACATTCCTCATTCACGGAGACTGGTTTGACATGCAGTAATAATATCTCACAATGTGAGAGGCTTTAACTCCCTATAAAAATGAAGGAAGTCCTTTCAATACTATAAACAGCTGGGGGCAGACATACTGCTGCAGGAGACTCATATTTCCTTGGCTTCTCACCCCAATTTTTTTTGACAAATCATATAAGCTACACTATTTTACAACCTTTGAGTCCAAGACTAGTGTTTCCTACTCAGCAGGGGAACAAGACAGGGATGCCCCCTGTGACCATTGATCTTTGCCCTGGCTATAGAACCATTAGCCAGGGCAATCATCACAATTCACAAACCAAAACATTAAAGGTTACCAAAAAGGGGAGGAAGAATTTAAAATGAGTCTGTATGCAGATGATGTGCTCATGTTCTTGCCTGACCCAGTAGTATCTCTCCCTAACCTATTGTCTACCTTACAGAAATTTCACACCTTATCTGGGTTGGGAGTGAACCTAGCAAAATGCTCTGCTCTCCCCATCAACATCTCACCACATATGTCCAACATCAAGGACTCATTTGGCATTACCCTTATAGATAACACCCGTGCCCCCGCTTGCCCCCTCTCTTTGAGCCATGTACAATGCCAACTACCCACAAGCCTTTTTCAAAGCCAAACAGTGGCTACACCTATGGTCTACTTTTCCTATCTCTTTGATGGGAAAAGTCACAGCCATCAAAATGTCCATCCTCTCAAAACTGTTGTACTTCTTTAGATTCCTTCCCCTCTATGTGTCTCACCAAACCATAGACTTAATCAAACGAGCAATTAATAAATTCATTTGTAAAAACAAATTCCACCGGAGATGGCAAGTTATTCACCCACAGACCCCTTTCACAGGGAGGTTTGAGGTTACCTAATATATGGCTTTATTACTTGTCAGCTAGATTTGCTCAAACAGCCCAATGGCATGCCCCCGGCTATGATCCCCTGGCTTCAGTTTGAAATGATCTCAGTTCGCCCGTTTGTCATGCTGGGTCTTCTATGGCAAGCTTAATTAAAACCCAGAGAGATCAGCGCGCTAAACAACATAGTGGGTCAAAGTATCCACCTATGGTCCCTATATCACCAAAAGTTTAAGCTATGATCATGCAGACCCCCTCTAACTTAATTTCTGGGTGACACGAGATTCCCCCTTTCTTATGATTCACCCAGTGAGTTCCACTGGTGGGAACTAAAAACTCTCACCACTTTAAAAGCCCTAACACACGGATCACAATTTTGCTCCTTCACACAACTCCAGGACCAGTTTGATATCCGAGCCGAGTTCTATAAATACCTCCAAATAAGACACTTCTTCGAATCACTATACTCTCTGAACGCTAATCCCAGACTTTCTCAATATGAAACGATATGCCACAATTTGTCCAGAGAGAAAGGGACCATCTCCATGATTTATAGATACCTTAATGAAATGCACCTACCAGAGAAATCAACAGCTATGATCCAATGGGAAACTGACATAGGCCAAGAATTCTCCACAGAGGACTGGTCAGACATGTTACTAAACATGACACACGAGGTGGTACCTCACCCCGGACAGAGTACATAAATTCTACCCAGGAGTCCCAGAACAATTGTTTCAGAGGCTGCCAGGTCAATGGAACATTGCTCCACACATTCTGGAGCTGTCCCCATCTGAAGCATATATGGAGTCAGGTGGCCTCCAGAGTAGCACGGATAACTGGGTCCATGGTCACATTGACAGTCACCAATGTGTCTACTTTTCACGCCTATTCCAGATATGCCTCCTCCCAAACCAAAAACTGGTAAATACCCTTTTCTGTGCTCTCCTGTGGTCCATAGCCTTAAATTGGCGCTCTCCTATGGTACTCTGGGCCCAGGTGCTTCAAAGAATGGAAACCATTAAACTAATGGAACAAATCCATCACACTATACTGGACAGCATGCATATTTTTCATAACAAATTTTTCATAACAAATGGTCCGGATGGGCTACGTATGGTGATGCACTATAACCCTACTACGGTCTTCTACATCTTTATTAACCTCTTTCTCTCTAAGGCACATATGCTTTTTTACTACGGTTCCCAGAGATGCCCATGGGTCTGGTCAGAATTAGATTGATACAGCTATGACACTTGTAATCTACATCCTGGTCACTTAACTCAGCATAACACTGTTGTTCTACAGAGTTTTTGTTTTTTATTAGTTTTCTTGTTTCCTTTCATTTTGTTTTACATTCCTATGAGGAAAATTGATACAGGGATGCACCACAATATGACTCCAAAATGGGCAGTTTATGCACTATTGCTTGCACTCTGGGAACAAAGTTCTTATCTTGTATATGTTTACCAAACGGGTTGCATCCCAACATATGCCTTGTTCTCTATGTCAGATATGTATTGTCTTTTACTACTCTCAAAAAAAAATTTTGTATGAAAAAAAAAGAATATAATGTGCTCCGCAAAGGGGTTGTGATTATATATCAATATAGATTCCCACAAACCCATGGTAAAGTTAGCGGAGTATAACTTGGAGTTTTACTCATCAAAACAGAAAAATTATGTTCTAGGCACTATCTGTTGGTGTTGAGGATGAATTGCACTTGTTTATAGTTAAGATCAGAGTAATTGATGAGGAAATGTTCAACAGCTCTGAGGCCTATTAAGTGTATAGTAAGCTGTCTAAAGACAGCCAGCAATATGTCGATTCCCACTAATAATTTTGGAGAGTGTCAATAAGGTATCTGTAATGCTGAATGTACGATGGTAATTCTTGGACTAAGGGTTGAAGGAAAAAAAATCCATGTATTGGGCCCACCCATATGTCACAGTGCACTGCCCATAAAGGCAACAATAGGTCATGTGATCCTGATGTACAGTACCTTAGGTAAACAGTAGAAATACAGTACGTGATAAAAATCTCTAAGAAAGAAGGCAACCTCTTTCTTATTAATGAATTTATCTTTCTTGGATTCTGAAATCAAGCATATTTTGGATCCCACTGATAAGGGGCCCATTATTACTTGTTTATTCATATACGGTACTAGGATTATAAGTTTCTTAAATTCATATACCTGTCTAGAACTTGTACTTGCATTTGGCTCATGATGCACCACTTTTAGAATGCAAGAGGGACACTTTTGCAAAATCTGTCTGAGCCAGTTTTTCTTTCTGTACGCCACAAGAGAGTTGGTCCTAATTAATGTCACTTTTACATTTGGCGCATTCAATGCAACATAATGTAAAAGTGGCACATTTTAGAACTACCTGAATTTGGTACGCGAGTCGCAGTCAGAACCAAATGTGTCACAAATGCTTCATGAATTTGGCGCAATAAATAAACAAGAGGAATTAATGGCAGAAAAGTGGCGCAGCAGCTTTATTGAATTCCTCCACTGTTTTAAATGATGGTAAGCGTTAAAACACGTATCAAATTTTTATTACGGTCGGTGTCCTAATGCTCCTATGTGGTCACTTAGATAGAGCACAGACAGATATGAATCCTTTTTGAACAGAATTTTAAGGGATTTCATTTAGATATGTGTTTTAAGCTAAACGTCATCCAAAACTGTTTTTTCTTTTTTCTTTTCATTTTTTTTTGGATATAGAAGTGAACTTCAGGTTTTTATTACTTTCTGAGACCCCACTGTAGTCTTGTCCACATGAAACAAAGACAAGAGAAAAGGGAAACAGGCATAATTGTGACAGAAAGACTAATACAAAAATAAAGAACTGAGACTAGTTCTACTTTACTAAACACTGCTTTTGCTCCTGTCTCTTTACACACTGAGGGATTCCCATGACTCATTTTTTATGTGACATGCTGTCACTGGGCCCTGAAGTGAGGGACATCTCATCAATCAGCAAAAACAGCCATAACCCTGCCCCATTCTATCCAAACTTTAAAAAGCAGTTCTGACTGTAGTTGAGGTTTAACTACTGTATATTCCTATACATTTTTTAACCCCTAAACCATAATTTTATTAGGATATCAACAGGGCCAGGCCCTACCATAGGACACAGTGGGCTCATGGTCCCAGGCGATATTTTAAGAGGGGCGGCAGCGACAAGTTGTACCCATACAGTCACCCGTGCCGGCTGTCTCTCGAGATCTGCCTGTGGGACTGCTGTGGAAGGCTGCATCCAATGAGTGTGCAGCCCCTGCTGCCTGTGAGATAGTTTCACACTGAGCAGATTGTTCTACTTGTAAGGTCTGCTCAGTGTGTGACACTGACTGTCATGTAATGTAACTAAATGCAGAGAGAGACCAGCTGTCAAAATCGAGCGTTGATATCGGGGGTGGGAGAGACCCAGCAGCTATCAAACACCAGCCAATGGGATGGGATCTGGGCGGACCGCTATGTGTATGTAGCCCCGCCCCTTTCTTAAGCAGCCCAGTCATTGACTGGTGTTTGATAGCTGCTGGGTCCCGCCCCACCCCAGGTGCCACCCAACCCCTGACAACCCGCTGAATTTGGACAGCTGATCTCTCTCTGCATGAAGTTATATTACATGACAGTGTCACACACAGTTTCACTCCTCTGCTAGTGCCAATCAGTGCCTGCCAATCAGTGCCAATCAGTGCCACCTGCCAGTGTCAATCAGTGCCACCTGACAATGCCAATCAGTGCCACCTGTCAGTGCCAATCAGTGCCACCTGCAAGTGCCAATCATTGCCAATCAGTGCCACCTGCCAGTGCCAATCAGTGTCAATCGGTGCCACCTGCCAGTGCCAATCAGTGCCACATGTCAGTGTCAATCAGTGCCACCTGTCAGTGCCAATCAGTGTTTCAAATCAGTGCCACCTGTCAGTGCCAATCAGTGCCAATCAGTGCCACCTGTCAGTGCCAGTGTTTCCAATCAGTTCCGCCTGTCAGTGCCAATCAGTGCTTCCAATCAGTGCCATCTGTCATTGCCAATCAGTGCCACCTGTCAGTGCCAGGCAGTGCTAATCAGTGTTTCCAATCAGTGCCACCTGTCAGTGCCAATCAGTGCTTCCAATTAGTGCCAACTGTCAGTGCCAATGCCACCTAATATCAGTACCAACCAATGCCACCTATCAGTGCCATGTATGGAAATCTCAATAGGCTTCAATATTATGACAATACCGCTCTCTGATATGCAACTTCACATATAATACACATCAGACTGAAAATAAGACATACTGTATAAAATGAAACTTAGCAGGGATGGAGGAAACCCCTCCTATAGATATTGGCTATAAAAAAATGTCCTCATCAGTTTAGGCCAATATGTATTCTGCTACATACTTTTGGTTAAAAAAATCACAACACACGTATATTGATTGGTTTGCGTAAAAGTTATAACGTCTATAAAATAGTGAATAGATTTATGGCATTTTTAATCTGATTTTCTGATAAATTAAATTTTAGTTATCATTATATAAAATAGTAAATGTGGGTGCCTTTTGGTGGGCGTGATTTTTTTTGGGGGGGGCAGCATTTCATTCTTGGGCCCAGGCAGCACAATGTCTTGGGCCGGTCCTGGATATCAATAGTTCAACAGGTACAGGTGATATCACCCATGCATATTTAATCATCAGTTTTCCTGATGTGTGGATTCTTGTTAGTAGGCAAAGCCTTTTAAACTATTAACTGAATATGGTTCCCTATAAAAGAGACAAGCCCTTTCTATATTTTCCCAACAGATATTATGTTGATGACCCCAGGGAAGCTGAAGGATGTGTAAAAACTTATGGCTGTCTCAGCAACCATCTGTATTAAAATAGACTGGATTATTTTATGAAAGGATTAGTACCTCCTATAGCAACCAGTCTGTTTTAATATAGCTGACCTTGGCCTTCTTTAGAGGACAAAGCTGAGGATTGTAATATACTTTAAGAGATGTTGCAGGCCCCCACGAAAAAATGAAAAGTCAGAAGCTTACCTGTCCAAGGTTCCAGCGATGTCGGCAACCCAGCCGACTTTTGGATCAGCTCTCGGGTGCTGCCGCCGCCATTCATAGTAAGGGAACCAGGCAGTAAAGCCTTTCGGCTTCACAGCTGGTTCCCTACTGTGCAATGCGAAGCACGCTGCGCTTTCTAATTGGCTCAGCGGCGGAGGAAGGGAGGGGTTGAAACTTCCGAGGGACAGCACCACGGCGCCATCTCCCAGTAGTGGGGATGGGTACCGGTCAAAAACAGGTACCTGTCCCCCCCCCCGAATGGTGCCAAATGTGGCACCGGAGTGTCAATTAAGTGGAGGTTTCACTTTTGGGTGAAACTCCGCTTTAACACTTTTTCCCTGTCTTCTTGGGAGAATGGTGAAAAAAGATGTGACGAACACCTTTAAGGTATCCATTTACCTTAAGTTTAAAGTACTAGCCTAGACTGAATATGGACTTGAGGTTTGTTAGCTTTGGCCAATGCAAAATATAGCATGATTGTAACCAAATCTAGAAGTTTCCAGATCTAAACATCCCTTAGCTAAAACCTCCATAAAGGGGACAGCAAAGCAGTCACTAAAGTGGAACTTCACTCTTATTTTTAATCCTCATGCTGCTAGCGTTAGTAAATGGATAGGATGATATATCATATTCCTTGTTTTAAACTTTTTTTTACATTTCTCATCGGTTACTTCCTGGTTTCCATGCTTAGACAAATGATGTAATTCATCCCAGGAGTCTTTAAGAGGGGAGGAGAGGAGGAGGAGCTTTCTCAGTTAAGCACATCCTCCTGCCTGCGTACCTGAGCTAAGGGTAGATGGATTCCGGAAAGTAAATGCTACATGAATTATTTGTCCTTACTCAAGATACTTTTTAAATTACTTTTTAAATAGCTTTTTTTTTTTGCTTTCGACCATAAATTAAGGGGAGTGGTTAATTGCTCACAGGTGCTTGAGGCCTATATAACCTGGTGTAGGACTCATATTGAGCCTGCTCATTTGTGAGGCTGTTGGAACTCTGTGTAAGTGGAACCAGTCTAAGTGGTGAGTTAAAACCAGAGTTTAAAACAGGAGGTTATAACAGGGGTCATAGTACCTGTGTAGTGTGAGTACCTGAGTGTTGTCTGAGTAGTGTGTGTGGATCGTTAGTACTTGTGTATTGTGTACTATATACTTGTGTATTGCGAGTGCACGTAGGTCTGCGAGTGGCCTGCAAGGGCACGTAGGTCTGCGAGTGCACGTAGATTTGCGAGTGCACGTAGGTCTGCGAGTGGCATGCGAGTGCACGTAGGTCTGCGAGTGCACGTAGATCTGCGAGTGCACGTAGGTCTGCGAGTGGCCTGCGAGTGCACGTAGGTCTGCAACTGTTCTGCGAGTGCACGTAGGTCTGTGAGTACCTGTGTATTGTCTTGTTGTGTACCTGTGTATTGTCTTGAGTATTAGTGCCAGGAAGCTAGCTGTTAGGTAATATAGACAGGGTATAATCCCCAATCCTCACTAAATTTAATAGGTACGATGCCCGGTGGGTGTGGAGAGGCGACTCTTTGTACATCTTGCTGCATGTATGTGTTCCTTGATCATCCGATCGAGGGTGAATACTGCTGTGCAAAATGTAAGCACATTGTTTTCCTGGAAGCCCAGGTTCTGATTCTGGGGAAGCAACTGTCAGCACTGAGAAGTCCCTCCATACTAAAGGAGAGCCAGGAACGTACACGGCAGGTGCCGGCAGGGACCAGCACAGAGGCAGGTGGAGACAAAGAGGTGCAGGCACTAGCAAAGAGTAGATGGGTGACAGTCAGGAAGGGTAGAGGGGGAAGTGCCAGGGAGGCTGATCCAGGACTGGAGCATCCCAATAAGTACACTCCATTGAGTGACTTTGGTGAAACCAGTCAGGGACCAGCATGGCTGGAGCTGAGGGACTCTCCTAGCTGCCAGGGGAAGAACTCCTCCAGTGAGAGTGGGGGGGGCAGCGAAGGGAAAGGAAAGACAGATTCTGGTGGTAGGGGACTCAATTCTTAGAAGGACAGAGAGGGTAATCTGTAACAAAGACCTGAAGTGCCGAACAGTATGTTGTCTACCGGGTGCTCGGGTTCAGCACATCACGGATCTTGTGGACAGATTACTGGGAGGGGCTGGGGAAGACCCAGCTGTCATGGTGCACATTGGCATCAATGACAAAGTCAGAGGCAGATGGAGTGTCCTAAAGAACTATTTTAGGGACTTAGGAGCTAAATTGAGGAAAAGGACCTCAAAGGTAGTATTCTCAGGAATACTACCGGTACATCGAGCCACACCAGAAAGGCAGAGGGAGATTAGGGAAGTAAACAAGTGGCTAAAGAGCTGGCCTAGTAAGGAGGGGTTTGGGTTCCTGGAGGACTGGGCCGACTTCTCAGTCGATAACCGGTACTATAGAAGGGACAGCACCTAAATGAGGAGGGTGCAGATCTGCTGGGAATGAAGATGGCCAAAAAGTTAGAGGGGTTTTTAAACTAGGCAATGGGGGGAGGGTCCAGAGGTAGAGATAGTCAGCGCGGAAGATATTCCAGAGGGCAGTATTTGGGGCATTAGTGGTAGGTTGACCAAAGCACAAAAACACAAGGTAAGTATAGTAGCAAGTCCTAGTTGCAATCTCGAAACACCCAATACGAGGACAATATGCGACCGGTCTAAACTATGTGGCATGTTCACCAATGCCAGGAGCATGGCGGACAAGATGGGTGAACTAGAGATACTGTTGTACGAGAAGGATTTGGATTTTGTGGGAATTTCAGAGACCTGGTTCAACAGCTCTCATGATTGGCTGGCAAACATTCAAGGGTATACCCTTTACCGCAAGGATAGAGAGGGTAAAAAAGGGGGAGGGGTATGCCTATATATCAAGAATAATGTACAAGTGAATGTGAGAGATGACATCACTGAGGGAGCTAGGGAGGAGGTGGAATCCTTATGGGTAGAGCTCCAAAGGGATGAAGCTAAGGGGAAAATAATACTGGGAGTATGCTATAGGCCCCCTAACCTGAGGGAGGAAGTGGAGACAGATCTCCTATCACAATTTGGATTAGCAGCAAGGATGGGAAGTGTTATCATAATGGGGGGTTTTAATTATCCAGACATAGACTGGGCGGAGGGAACTGCGCATTCATTTAAGTAGAAATAAAACATTACTGGATCTACTGATTACCAACAAAACAGACCTGATCACGGATGTGGAAATACAGGGCAATTTTGGTAACAGCGATCACAGGTTAATTTGTTTCAGTATAAATCACACAAATAGGAAACCTAAAGGGAATACAAAGACACTGAATTTCAAAAGAGCCAACTTCCCTAAACTACAAACCTTGCTAAAAGGCATAGATTGGGATAAAATACTAGGAACAAAGAACACAGAGGAGAGATAGGTTTGCTTTAAGAGTATATTAAATAAGGGCATTAGCCAATGTATCCCATTGGGTAATAAATTTAAAAGAGCGAACAAAAGTCCTGGATGGCTTAACACCAATGTAACAATGCATATAAAAGCAAAGGAGAAGGCCTTCAAAAAATATAAGGTTGAGGGATCATCCTCAGCATTTAGACTTTATAAAGAATGCAACAAGAAATGTAAGGGTGCAATTAGGACGGCTAAGATAGAACATGAAAGACAAATAGCGGAGGAGAGCAAAAAAAAATCCCAATAAATTCTTTAAGTATGTAAACAGTAAAACAGTAAAAAAGGGAGGACAGACCATATTGGCCCCATAAAGAATGAGGAAGGACATCTGGTTACAAAGGATGGGGAGATGGCGAAGGTATTGAATTTATTCTTCTCCTCAGTCTTCACGAGTGAATCGGGGGGCTTCAGTAACCAAAACTGCAGTATTTATCCTTATGACACAACACAGGAAGCACCTCCATGGTTAATAGAGGACAGAATTAAAATTAGACTTGAGAAACTTAACATTAATAAATCACCGGGACCAGATGGCTTGCACTAAGTCAAGTGATTGCCAGACCGTTGTTTCTCATTTTTACAGACAGTCTACTGACTGGAATGGTACCAGCTGATTGGAAAAAAGGCCAATGTAGCACCAATATCTAAAAAGGGCCCAAAATACATCCCTGGGAATTACAGACCAGTTAGCCTAACATCAATAGTATGTAAACTCTTGGAGGGGATGATAAGGGACTATATACAAGATTTTAGTAATGAAAATGGTATCATTAGCAGTAATCAGCATGGATTCATGAAGAATCGTTCTTGCCAAACCAATCTACTAACCTTCTATGAGGTGGTGAGTTGCCATCTAGATAAAGGAAGGCCCGTAGACATGGTGTATCTGGATTTTGCAAAAGCATTTGACACAGTTCCCCATAAACGTTTACTGTACAAAATAAGGTCCGTTGGCATGGACCATAGGGTGAGTACATGGATTGAAACCTGGCTACAAGGGTGAGTTCAGAGGGTGGTGATAAAGGGGGAGTACTCAGAATGGTCAGGGGTAGGTAGTGGGGTTCCCCAGGGTTCTGTGCTGGGACCAATCCTATTTAATTTGTTCATAAACGACCTGGAGGATGGGATAAACAGTTCAATAAAACAGTTCAATCTCTGTATTTGCAGACGACACTAAGCTAAGCAGGGCAATAACTTCTGTGGAAACCTTGCAAAAAGATCTGAACAAATTAATGGGGTGGGCAACTACATGGCAGATGAGGTTCAATGTAGAAAAATGTAAAATAATGCATTTGTGTGGCAAAAATATGAATGCAATCTATACACTGGGGGGAGAACCTCTGGGGGAATCTAGGATTGAAAAGGACCTGGGGGTCCTAGTAGATGATAGGCTCAGCAATGGCATGCAATGCCAAGCTGCTGCTAACAAAGCATACAGAAAATTGGCATGCATTAAAAAGGGGATCAACTCCAGAGATAAAACGATAATTCTCCCACTCTACAAGACTCTGGTCCGGCCGCACCTAGAGTATGCTGTCCAGTTCTGGGCACCAGTCCTCAGGAAGGATGTACTGGAAATGGAGCGAGTACAAAGAAGGGCAACAAAGCTAATAAAGGGTCTGGAGGATCTTAGTTATGAGGAAAGGTTGCGTGCACTGAACTTATTCTCTCTGGAGAAGAGACGCTTGAGAGTGGATATGATTTCAATATACAAATACCGTACTGATGACCCTACAATAGAAATAAAACTTTTTCGCAGAAGAGAGTTTAACAAGACTCGTGGCCACTCATTAAAATTAGAAGAAAAGAGGTTTAACCTTAAACTACGTAGAGGGTTCTTTACTGTAAGAGCGGCAAGGATGTGAAATTCCCTTCCACAGGCGGTAATCTCAGCGGGGAGCATCGATAGCTTCAAGAAACTATTAGATAAGCACCTGAATGACCGCAACATACAGGGATATACAATGTAATACTGACACATAATCACACATAGGTTGGACTTGATGGACTTGTGTCTTTTTTCAACCTCGCCTACATTGTAACTATGTAAGAAAATATTAGGCCAGAAATATAGAAATTATTAGGCCAGAAATATTAGGGGGGTGTTTTTCAAAGTGATTTCTCAACAAAATAAAGCTTGGAGACATGGATGGATAGAGGAGTTTGCTTTGAATATTAACAATTAATTAAATAGTGTTTTTGGTTTGTGGTGCTCAGATGCAGTGAAGATCTGCTTTAAGCATCATTTATACCAGCGGTAATGAATTACATTTTACGGAGGTCTGATCAGTAAAATCTTCTTTCAGGCGAGGTCCAAATCGCCTTAATTTCACAGTTTTCCCTTCAGAGTAGTGTTTTCAGGCCCCCTTCACATCACCCTCAACTTCTTCACAGTAGTGTCATCACCCCCTTTCAAATCACCACCCCTCCCTCCACAGTACTATCCTCTGCCTCTTCACATCAACCCCCCCCCATACACACACACACACACACACACACACAGCACTGCCCCCTTCACATCACCCTCACCCTCTTCACAGTAGTGTACTGTATACCCTTTACATAACACACCTCCTTTATTCACAGTAGTGTCCTCACCCCCCTTTCAAATCACCACTCCTACCCCCACAGTACTATCCTCTGCCCCTTCACATCAAGCCCTCCCCCACACACACACAGCACTGCCCCTTCACATCAACAACCCCCCTCACATCACAAATCCCCCCCACAGTAATGTGCTCTGCCCTCTTCACATCGTCCCCTTCACAGCACTGCCCCCTTCACATCACACCCCCCAGAGCACTGCCTCATTCACATCACCTGTCCCTCCTCTACATCATCTGCTTCCCCTTCACATCACCCCCCCACAGCACTGCCCCTCTTCACATAACTAGCCCCCTGCACATTGCCCCCTCCCACATCACCGGCCCCATTCACATCAGCACACAGCACTGCCCTCTTCACATCACTCCCCCCACAACACTGCCCCCCTTTACATCACCCTTACATCACAAATCCCTCATACCCCAGTAGTGTGCTCTGCCTGCTTCACTCCCCTACAGCACTGCCCCCTCTCAAATCACAACCTCCATTTTACCCCACACGACAGTGTGCTCTGCCGTCTGAATATCCAGCCAGCACCCCCCAGCACTGCCTCCTCTCAAATCACCCCCCCTCCATTTTTATAGTGTCCCTACCTTAGATTGAGCAGAGGGCGGGAGACAGGATGGTAATAAGCCGGGTGCGGGAGACACAGCTCTGCATTGGGGAAGGGTAATAAGCTGTGGGTAATAAGCTGAGTTTAAGAGGCACATCTCTGCATTGGATGAGAGTGGGAGCTGCCGGCTGATAATATTCCAGATTAAGCAGCAGGTGATTGATGGCTAGGATGCAGGAGGGTCCTAGTCACCGGTCACCTACTGGTTAAAGTAGGTGACGCCAGCGGAAAACAAAATAAAAGTCAGCAGCTATAAATACTGCAGCTGCTGACTTTTAATATATGGACACTTACCTGTCCAGGAAACCTGTGATGTTGGCACCCCAGCTGATCTTCGGATTGACTCCCGGGTGCTGCTACCACCATTCCTGGTAAGGGAACGAGACAGTGAAGACTTTCAGTTTCACTCCTGGTTCCCTACTGCGTATGTGCGAGTCGTGCTGCTCATTCTGATTGGTCCCTGCTGTCTTCTGGGACCTGCGTGTCTCCCAGAAGACGGGGGGAGGATTTGCCGGACATTGCGTAGATCTCACAATGTGCGGCGATTTTCCCCGGAAGTGGAAGCAGATACCTGGATTTGACAGGTATCTGCTTCCCTCTCCCCCCTGAAAGGTGCCAAATGTGAAGTTCCATTTCTGGGTGGAACTCCGCTTTGATATGAAAAGTTAACAGTTAAAAGTTAAGCAGCTCCCGCTCCCATCCAATGCAGAGCTGTGCCTCCTGAACTCAATTTATTACCCACACTCAGCTTATTACCCACCCCCAATGCAGAGCTGTGCCTCCCGCATCCAGCTTATTACCATCCTGCCTCCTGACATGCAGAGAATGACAGCGGCTGAGGCTGGGGCTCCTAAATGGTGCAACCGCGAGTCTGGATGAGACAGTGACTCGGTCTGAATCTGGACCGCGGCCCGCCATTTAGTGATACCTGATTTATACTAATGCCATGTACACACCAGCGGACTTTTCGACAGCAAAGGTCCGACGGAATGAATCCGTGTGGGCTTCATCGGACCTTTTCTGTAGAAAAATCACAGACTTTAGATTTAGAACATGTTTCAAATCTGTCCGACGGATTCGAGTCCGGTCAGAAAATCTGTTCTGCTAGTCCGACGGATGAAAACCAACGCTAGGCCAGCTATTGGCTACTAGCTATGAACTTCCTTATTCTAGTCCGGTCGTACGTCATCACGTTCGAAACAATCAGACTTTGGTGTGATCGTGTGTAGACAAGTCTGTTGCGTCGGAACTCCGGCGAAAGTCCGTCAAAAAGTCCTTTGGCGTTCAGTCCGTCAAAAGTCCGCTCGTGTGTACACGCCAAAAGAGACACAATTTACTTGCAACCAGATTTTTCATACCGCCCACTCGATTTTTAACTCATTCGTTGGCTACAGTGGCATGAATCCAAGCACTGGACAGTTATCTATAGATTCGAATTTTGAATATACTCTAGATATTGAATGTATTAGCACCTTCAGCTCATGAACTAGATACACCATATTTAAGTTTAGGTACATCAAGAAAGGTTTTAAAACCAGAGCTCAATCCTTTTCTTGCTAATTTTTTTTTTCTTGTGGCAAAAGCAATTTAACCTGCTAAAATGTATATTTAATCTTGGCCCTAATATTCTAAAGCTCTTTCACATGTACCCTGGGTAATGATATTTAAATAAAGTTCCATGTTCATTATATTGCCACAAAATTAGATTTGAATTGATATGTTCCTGTGTTATATGGAATGCCAAACTTCTTTCCTGCCTAAACAAACACAGCCGTTCCCCTACTTCTTTGACATTTTAACCACTTGAAACCTAAAATGGTGAATCTGCAAATATTTTTAGAATATAAAGAGCTTATATGTTTCAGAAAAAGAAAACTATCCATACCTGTCTAATGAAAATAAAGCACGGAACTTTCCCACTGAGCTGGAAGGACACATATAAGGCAGGGTCTGAGCCAATCTGGACATGGCCTATAATCCAAACCAGAGCAGTGTCTGCTGCTAACCATGGAACTGTTTATATTACATGGGAACTACTGGCACACATACAGTAAGCTGATATATTCATGTTTAGCTTTTCAACATTTAGAGGAGATGACAGAAGAATACATTTAGACTTTAACTCTGCAGTACTGTGTTGAAGCAGTTGCTGTTTCTATATACAACATGCATTATTCCTGTGCTAGAAGTTGAAAAACAATCATTTAACTATTGCAGTCTTTACGCATATTTGTACACGGTAGTTGATTAATTGGATTCTCCACAGAAATCAGACATATTAATCAGCAGGACAAATGTGATTGAAGCAAAGCTCATAGGGCTGTCTAAACAGTTTCATTAACCTTTCACTAAAATGTGAGAGATTACATTGCCACCAGAAGCTTGCAGTTTAAATGGATAATACAGTGCTTATGCCCATGTGACGTCTGCAAGAGTTTATTTTCTTTTCCTCTAAATAGGTCTGAGCCATCTGACAAACCTTACAGTATGGCAGTTTACAGTATAGCTGCGAGACAGCTCTGACGGAACAGAAGTTCAGCTTAGGATACAGAAAGTGAGAGGCAGCAGTGGAACATGTATATTTCCACACAGGGAGATATCCTCAAGTGCACTCGGGCAGACTGACTTCATTAGTCAGCTATGTTGGAAAATATAATAATTTAAATGCCTGTTTGACAGAATTCTGAAAAGGATCATGTCCTTAGATGCTCCCCCTGTTTCTGTGGCCCTTATCGCATATAGGAGAGGTCAGTGCTAAAATAAAAGGGGGCGTGTGCACCACATACCTTTGTGTCACATTCATTTTTCAGTCTCAAAAGCAGCCTGAGGTTCGTTTCAGCATAATCATTTTATACATTCCTGTAGAGTAATGACCAGCATATTTCTTGCCGTTACAAGGAGTTATTGTATTGTACACTCATGTAATAATATGTGATTTTTACACTTCGCTTTCGCTGTAGGAGGGTCTTAGGCTCTTGCTTACCATTCTTAGATTTTTAGCAATTGTGTATAATATGAATACATAATAAATAAGCAGAATTTCCAGGGGGCTGTTTATAAAGAATAGTAAAAATAACAGCTTTTCATTCGCATGTAACCCAGTTTTTATGCTAAATAGCCCTGTAATTTAGAAAAGTGGAACGTTGTGCTGTGCAAGTGAAGTGCAAAAAATGTTAAAAGCAGACAGACTAGTAAAAAAAAGGCAAACAAGAAAAAGGATATGGCCTTAAATTAAATTTCCATCTCTAGGTTTCCTCCATTGAAAGAGTGGATCATGCTAAGCTTAGGGCATACATTATTAACAAAAACTTTAGCACAAAATGGTTTAAAGTGTTTATATATATGTTGGAAAAGTTCTCTGCAAAATAGATTTAGCTGGATTATTTTACCATAGCACAAATACAGTATAAAAAGAGAAAAAAATGTCCAGAATAACTGTATGAATAGGCAAAACTGACATTTCTTGTTAAATAAAAGAAAAATAGCCATTTATAATTTATAATACTGTATATGCATGTTTAGGTTACATTTAAGTCCCATGTATATAAAGTGCATCTATGTGCTGAGTTTTTCAAGGTTCCATTCAGCGCCTTGATGTCTTTGACATCACTATAGATGCTGAATTACTGATCCCTAGAAAGAGCACACCTATTACATACAAGTGTATTTGGGGATTGCACCAAAAAAAAAAAGGCATTAGGACACACCCATTAAAGAGCATGCATACCCCATGACTGTCCCCTTCTGGGTCTTAATAGTTTCATCCAAGTATGGTAAAAAAGAGTGAGTGAATCATCAAAAGCAGTGCTAAGGGCTCCTTTCTGCTAAGAGATTTAACTATTTGCTGGTAGTCACCTCACTAGGCCCTTTGGTACTTACTGTGTGTTCTTGGGCCCCAGCAGCCAATAGTCATTGTTCTACTTTTCTAAGTGTTTACACAGGGATGGTAAAAGAAAATATGAATTAAACTGGTTTCTATTACCTAAATTAATGTGTTTATTTCTATCCAAGGCGTCAGTGGGTGTGCTATAGCACTCCCAAAAAACTCTGCTAGCCCTGCCATCACTTACTCATACTCTCTTACCATTTGCATCCCTACCATTGCTCTGATGGCCACGGCATGCAGTACCTTCTCTCGCACACAGAGCTCTCCCTATCTCCTCTGACATGTTTTGCCCCCAATTTTTGTGCTGCTATTTCCCTTTTACTATCCTCCACAACCGGGCATATGATGTACAGCCAATTAAGAGAGCTAATCAAACGTTACCATTACCGTGGTGGGGCAGGAATGTAAACAGATGAGGAAACAAGTGGCCATATTCAGAGAGAAAGGCATAGTGGTAGCCTACATTATTTGTAAGAGCTAGAACATAGTGTTAAGAAGGAGAAGACATCAAAAATCATGTACCTAAGCTAAGACTGTGCTGTGCATCCTTATGTGTATTGATTGGTTGTACTGTAAAGGTGTCTGTGGATTCAATGTTTGTGGTGCGTAGGTGCAGGTATATTATCTGGGGGCGCAGTGTCTGTAGTTTATAGGGGCAAGTGTAATAGATGGATGTGCAATGTATTTGGTGTATAGGAGCAGGTGTATTATATGCAAGTACAGTGTCTGGGATGTATAGGGGCAGGTGTATTTTCTTGGGGGGCAGCGTTTGTGTGGTTTGTAGGTGCAGGTGTACTATCAAGAGGTGCAGTGTATGCAGTGTACTGGGCTGCTAGTAGGGGGGTACATGATGTATTTCCATACTAGGTCATATCGGGTTAGCAAGGGGGCTCTGTCTGGTTTACTGTAGGGGGCCACATGATTTCTAATGGACTGCAATGCTTGGAAGTCAATGCAGAGCAGGAACAGCACCTGATAAAGAGGGGGGGAAAAAATGAGGGGGATAAAAGGGAAATTAGGAAAATAATAAAGGAATAACACTACATATATTGTGAAGAGGAGGAAAAGGGGGCCGGGGAGTGTTATTCCTTTATTATCTTCCTAATTTCCCTTTTTTCCCCCTCATTTTTTCCCCCCCTCTTTTCCAACAGGATACTATTACTTGACCTTGTAGCACCTTAAAGTCAATTTTGTTTAGTATACACTAACAAGGTTTAATGCAAATGATAAAATATGAATGTTTGTATACATTATTACACCTTTACTGTTTCTGTGTATATGAACCAGTGTGACTGAGATTTATAATAGTATCGATCCTGAGTGGCCTGCCTGGCACCTCACAACGGGGGTTCTCCTGCTCAGCCGGCGGTGATTGGAAATAAGTGTGGATGTTCGGGCGCCCCTGGTGGGAGGTTAGGGCTATATCATCTCCCTTCCTCCCTCCCCGCGCACGGTTTAGCTGCGGGGTGAGCGCTGACGTAATGACGGCCAGTTCTGACCATCTTGCGCATGTGCATTGCAGGGGCTCCCGCTCCGGAAGCAAAGTCAGGGGTCAGCTGACCCTCTGCTTCCGGGGGGATCACGGAGATTTAAGGAGACGCGACCAGCGTCTCCTTCAGCCAGCTTCACGACAGCGGATGCAGCGGACCCTGTCCGGAGGGGGCTGGCCCAGAAGTCATCTTGCATTTTTAAAAAAACTAGAGGTAAATTATAGATGGTATAATTTTTTAGCTCATTGATTATTGATAGACTGGAACTCTGGCATGATTTGTTCTATGTAGACTGTAACCTAATACTGCAGTATCCCATTCACTAATACTAATACAAACTTTTATTGTAGTGCTCATGGAATGCTCTATGTGTTATTATTGATCATATGGATGCACTCTATGGTGGTTGGTAGATGTGTGTCAGCTATTTATGCAAGCTGACACTTTGGCATCTACAGCAATGCAGATATATGTGTTGATTCATTTCTGAAACTAACTATGTATTCCTATGAGGGTATAAGCTAGCTTTACCCACCTAGGCGGTCATTACTTTAATTTTAAGTGGCATTTGGGGTGGTGCCCTATGGGTTTCAGTACAACCTATAATATCTAGGATGCATGGACAGTAATAGTCAGAGCTAATATATCAGCATTATGAACCATATTAACTAATACCTCTCCCCTTTAATGCAAAATTAGTTAAAAATATTTCTCTACACAGGCTATACCTATTTAATAGGCTGGTCAGTACGTGATCCGACATCCCACTTTCCAACCCCATAGGCTCTGACTGCCCTGGGGCATTGATCGCGGTCGGCTGCTAGCAGTTCGAGCCTCTTGGTGTGAGTTGGGCTATGCATTCCCCATATTAGGCATTGGTAACTACTATTGGGTAAGCACTCCTACTAGCCGAACAAATTGTAATTGTATATTGTAACTATAGAATAGCTCCTAATATGAATCTATGTAATCTAGAGATACCGACAGATGTAAGCGACGCCCTTGAAGAAGCAGGAAACTGCGAAACATGTTGGCTTACCGCATATCCAAGCATCTTTCCAGCAATTCGCGATCAGCGATATTTAGTATTGAGTATCTCTAATGTACTTTTTGTAGCTCATGATTTTATTATATTTGATATTACGTGTTTTGTAATCAATAAAATGTGAAATTTTTATTAATTTTTGAGTTTGTGCTTACCTTATTATACAGATAAATATGGTCCACTAAAAAATCCCATTTCTTATGAGGCAGCCTAGGCTCCCTCCCCTAGTTTCTATTTTTCGAATTAATCAGTAGGGATTGCGGACCTATATCTGTATCTGGAAATAATCCAACATTATTCACTATTTGGTTTTTAAAGAAAATTTAAGAAATTCCCAGCGCTGCTCTAGCCTATCTAGTGAAAAGTCTAAAAATTGAAGAGTGGAATGTCCAAACTAAAATAAATGAAAAATAAGAGTAAACGTGAGAATAAAAATAATAACAATAAAATTTAAATCATATACATGTGTGCACCTATATAAGAAAATATGTCTCCTAATACTCCGTCTGGATAAGAACAAGACAAAAGTCTGTGGTATCTGTTGGAAAGAGGCAGCCTTCTCAGGGGTCAGGGAACACACACTGGAAAAGAAGAGGGGAAGGAGAAAAGGCACCAAGCAACCAATAGTGTAAAACGGTTTATTAGGTGTACATAAGAAACATAGTGACAGGTTCAACTCACAGGGTGTATGCAGGGAGATATGCCCCGTACACACGGTCGGACTTTGTTCGGACATTCCGACAACAAAATCCTAGGATTCTTTCAGACGGATGTTGGCTCAAACTTGTTTTGCCTACACACGGTCGCACAAAGTTGTCGGAATTTCCGATCGCCAACAACGCGGTGACGTACACCACGTACGACGAGACTAGAAAAGGCCGGTTCAGAACCAAGCGCGGCACCCTTTGGGCTCCTTTTGCTAATCTCGTGTTAGTAAAAGTTTGGTGAGAGACGATTCGCGCTTTTTCAGACTCGTGGCTTTCAGATCGTTTTCTGCAATTCAGTTTGTGCTTGTGGGTTTGTATCTGCTCTTCAGTGCGTGCAGTCAGTTCGTATCGGAGTTTTCTGTGCGATCTTGCCCGCTCGTTGCTGTTTTTCAGGTCGCTCTTCACAGGCCTTGCTGTTCTTCAGTGCGTTCTGTTACTTCGTTCTGAGCAGCCGACCGTTTTCTAGCCATGTTTCGTATGCGTACTCCTCGTAGAGTTCGTGCTGTGCGGGGGCTTGGTGTTGGGGTCCTGACCTTGACACAAGTCCAGTCCATGAACAGGGTGAGGAGGAGTTCATGGACCAAGAATTGGTTGCTTCAGCGTGACCAGTTCTCTCATATGCCTTTGCTCCGTGAGATCCGTGAGAATAATCCTGATGATTTCAGGAACTTTCTCAGGATGACGGACCCCGTATTTCACCGTTTGTTGGCTTCGCTGAACCCCTATATCAACAGGCAGGATATCTGCATGAGGCAAGCCATCACTCCGGAGCAGAGGCTCGTCGCTACCCTGCGGTATTTGGTCACAGGGAGAAGCCTGCAGGACCTCAAGTTCTCGACAGGCATCTCCCCCCAGGCTCTTCTTTGTGGACATTTACTGCTTGTGTTTGTTTTAGCTGACCCTGACAGAAATGTGTGGAGTCCAGAAAATGTTGTGATTGTGTAACCTTATACAAAGCACTGTTGGCTGTTATTTACTAAATGCAAAGACATTTTTCACTACAAGTGCACTTGCAACTGCACTGAAACTGCACTTGTAGTGCAAAGTGGATTTGCCCTTAGGAAATTACCCCCATTTTCTCATAAAACAACAATTACATCACCCCAAAAGTGTTGTAGCGTTGAGACAATAATCCACACATTCTTGATGAGCAATCTTTTTAATACCTGCACAATCACATGTGCATTTACCAAAGGTTTTTCTGACAAACCGACATGTTTGTTGTATAACAATTTTTGTGGTGTCATTATCCAAAATCAAAATGTGCATTTTATAGAAAACAGGCCTGTGTAAAACCCACAAGAAAGACACAAATCTTGATCTTACAAAGTTCACATTTGGTAGAACTTGAAGGCAATATCAGACATGAGTATTTAGGAACTGTGTTTGATATTGCGTTCAGATGGGGGGAAATCACCCCAGGAAAAGCCAAATTTGGAAGATGCACACAAATTTCACAATGTCAACATGTGCTATCTGCCATCACGGGGGATCAAGGGACGTGTTTTGGGGGAGAAAGCCCTTCCTCACCGCTACTTTATTATTGAGGAAGGGGTTGCACCCCCAAAACGCGTCCATTGATCTCCCGTGATGGCAGATAGCACATGTTGACACACTGTGTGCATCCTCCAAATTTGGCTTTGGGAAAAATCTCAAAAACATTTTGCACATTGTAGCACACAAAAGAAGAAAGTGATTTGGAGGGGCTTTAAACTCGCCCCAAAACATCAATGATGTTTTTATATTTTGGAATAACATCATTGATGTTTTGCTTGATGTTTTCCAATTGTAAATTACACCCCATGATCTCCCCGATCACGATCTGGGCACTTTCTGATGTGAAAGGATCTTCATCCACAACCTCACGATCACCTAAAAAGAGAGGAACCCAAAATAAATTAGGTCTAAAAAAAATGCCGCCATCCATCTCTTATCGGAGCCTGTGGTTGCAGACACTCACCTGTTGTGGTGACTAGTTCCACCACATCTTCTTCCTCCTGCTCATCTTGTGTTGGGTGGATTTCCCCTTCTTCCAGAGGGGGGGGGCTCTGGTATCCTCGGATGAGGGGTGTCCTCTGAGTCTTTTCTCCCCTATGTAAAACAAAAATGGTATAATTAGCACACAGATATTTGATGGCAGAACTATAAAGATGAAACATTGCTTGGAAGTGGGGTACAATTATCTATTTTAGCCGAGTTCCAAGATGTAGCTTTTTTATTGTCCTTTGTCAAGCTGCAATACTTTACCTGTTTGGTACAAGCTTCACCGATGTATCCCCCCCTATAGTATACACTGGAGCACCTGTGTGGCCCCCCTAATAAAAAGGGTGTTCTGGGGTCCCACACTAGTGCTCCAGTGTCCAGATGTGAAAACAGCTGCTCAGTGTCCTCTCCTTACACACAATCTAGTTTGCATTTCATTCTAGTAACAAAGCCATCTACACAACCCAATTCTTTGAAGACAAGTATAGGGCGTCAAAATGCATATGGCCTAAACAATGGTATTTTATCGTCCGAAATAAAAATGTGTGATCCGAACGAATAATGTGCCCATGAACATGAAAGTTGCCATTTTAAACTGTACAACAGTTCCTAAAAGCACATGGAGCAGCACGAACGTAATAAACACAAGAACAATAGGAACACAGCACAACTACTTACTTTTTTGCAACACTCTCCGGATCTTTCTTTTTTTTTTTTTTCCCCCTTACGGTATTACCGGTCTCTTTTATAGCTATCTTCTTATTGGTAGCATCAAACTGACCTATCTAATTTTTAATCATGAATCTGAACTTAACCCCCTGTTAAACCCCCCTAATCAAACCCCCTACCCTTCCCCTCCCTCCCCCTACCTCACCCTACCCCCTCACAGCAACTTATATTTCTTTCTCCATACTCCATCATGTTAATTGAATCCCCCTCCCACAATGGACACCACTTCTGCTGTCTATTCCTCAACCCTTCTTGCTGGATTCCCCCGCAAACTCTATTGAGTCCTCAAGACCTCTAGTACCCTTGATGAGCTTTTAAATTTTTGCCACTTCTTCCATTGTTCCTCGAACTCTTCCAATTCCACTTCCTCAGCACATCTCAAATACTCTAAATTCTGGATTTCGTTTATTTTGTCATACCATTCTTGTATTGTTGGGCCTTGTTTCTCCTGCCAGTGGCTTACAAGCAGACTCTTAGCTGCATTCAACATATGAGGGACAAGTGTTCTCAAGTAAGATTCAGTTGACATTCTGAAGCCGTGGAACAGACATGCCCATGGGTCATCCGGCACAACTATTTGGGTTATCTCACCGGTGATTTTCCTAATATCGTCCCAGAATTCCCTTATCCTTGTACAGTGCCACCAAACGTGTGCCGTTGTACCCAATTCCATACATCCCCTCCAGCATAGTTGTGAAATTTCGTTCTGGTATTTAGAAACTCTGTCTGGGGTAATATACCATCTTGACAAGCATTTGTAATTTAGCTCAGACATTTTGTAGTTTACCGAAGTACCATGAACTCGTTTCAGTAAGGTTGTGACCTCATCTTCTTTAAGTTTTGATTTTAGTTCTGATTCCCATTTTTTGATGTATGCTGGAATGTCTGTTCCCTTCAGGTCAACTAGTATCCTATAAGTTTTTGAGATCCCCTTCTTCCCATCTTGACCAACACAGAGCTTCTCAAACGGTTTGAGGTTATCCGTCATTCTAATTGGTTGGGGGAGCGTTTCGATAAAGTTTTTTAACTGACTGTATCGCCACCTATTAAGGGTCAGAAGGTCACTCCTACTTTTCAGGTCCTGAAATGAGCATATTTTACCTTGCTGCATAACATCCTTTAGCTGAGCTCCTCCTTGCAATATCCATCTCCCACTTACATTCTCCATTCCCGGTGCAAAAAACTCAGTGTCCCTCAGGGGGATCAAAGGAGAGTTATACTCCCATTTTTCCCGCCTGTGCAAATTATCCCATACTTTCAGAGTATGCCTAGTGATACTGTGTGCCTCAAGACTTAGTTTCCTATAGTGTGAAGGTATCCAGATAACTTTACTTAACTCTACTTTACTAATTGTATTTTCCATTTTAACCCACCTCTTCTCATTGTTTCCTTTTGCCCAATCTATAATTCTAGATAATGTGATAGCTTCGTGATATAATCTAATGTCCGGTCAACTCCTTCTTAATCTCATTTAGGAGGGGAATAAAATTGGCCTGAAACAGTGACTCTATATTTCCTGTTATTTTTACCCCAAGATAGTTTATCTCCTTTTTCCCCCATGAAAAGGGGAATTCTTTGTGGACTGTATGATCTTTTTTGTCAGTCTTGATTTCTAATATTTCAGATTTAATTGGATTAATCTTAAAGTTTGATATTTCTCCGTAATCTTTCAGAGTCTTTAGCAGGTTAGGCAGAGTTATTCTAGGTCTTGTAATATACAATAAAATGTCATCTGCAAAAGCAGCCAATTTGTGTTCTTCCTCACCATCCGAAACCCCCGAGATGTCCGGATTGAGTCTTATCCGTTCGAGCAAGGGCTCAAGCGTCAACACAAACAAAAGAGGGGACAATGGGCAGCCCTGTCTTGTTCCGTTTGACATTTTAAATGATTCTGACAGCGCTCCATTGACCTTAACCCTTGCTGAGGGACGTGTGTACATTGCCTTTATTCTTCTAATCATAATTGGTCCCAGTCCTATTTCCTCCAGCACACTGAACATGAAGCCCCAGTCTACCCTGTCAAAAGCTTTCTCAGCGTCTACTGACAGGAGTAGACCTGGGGCTCCACTGTCTCTCATTTTTTGGATTACCATAAGTGTTCTAATCCCATTGTCGCGTCCCTCCCTACCCGGGATGAATCCCGCCTGGTCTGGGTGTATCATATTATTTAAAATATGCTTCACTCTCCCAGCCAGTATTTTCGCAAACAATTTCGTGTCTGCGTTAAGGAGTGCTATTGGCCTATAACTGGAACAGAGAGTACTGTCTTTACCCTCCTTCAAAATAATGGCAATAATTGCCTCTGACGCTTCTTTCCCCATCTCCCACTTCGTGCCTATCCCATTCATATACGTACAAAGTTTAGGAGTTAGGAGATCTTGGAACCTTTTGTAGTATAGTACTGAGAAACCGTCAGGCCCGGGACTTTTCCCTACTGGCGTCTCCCTCAAAGTTTTTTTAATTTCCTCTTCCGTAATGGGACCCTCCAGTAGATTATATGTATCTTCTTCTATTTTCCTTAAACCGAGTTCCTGGAAGAAAACTTTGGTTCTTTCCCTTTTTTTTTCTGTCTCTCTTTTTGAGGTAATACTATTGATCGAATACAGTCCCTCATAATATTTTTGGAAAACTTTGGCAATTTCTCCTGTTTTATATTTTACCTCCCCTTCTAGGGTCCTGATTTTCTCAATATAGTTGTTGGACTTCCTTTTTTTTAGGATCTTTGCCAGGAACTTCCCCGGTTTATTACCTCCCATATATCTCTCTTTCTTTAATATGTTGTACGTTTCTCGCGTGTCTTGTTCTATTAGGGTTCTCATGGCCTCTCTTTTGTTATGGAGTCTAAGAAGCACCTCCTTCCCCCCCTCTTTTTTATGGGTCTGCTCAAGTTCCTCTATTTCCCTCATAATTGCAAGTTTATCTTCCCTTCTCTTTCTCTTCTTTTCCGCACCTGCCTTAATCAGAATCCCCCTAATATAGGCTTTGTGGGCCTCCCATATTATTGACTCTGAAACTTCAGCTGTTTCGTTAGTTTTAAAATAAAACTCAAGTTCCCTCGACACCAAATCCCCAATCTCTTTGTCGTTTATTAGTTCTTCGTTTAACTTCCAACTGAAGCTCTTGTTATGGGTCTGTTTCATGTTTACCTTCAAATCTACAGGCGCGTGGTCAGAGAAAGTCGCCACCCCTATCTCTGAGCTAACGATCTCCTCCAACCGGGAATGCTCAATCAAAAAAAAGTCCAATCTAGAATAAGTCCCGTGGACATGGGAATAGAACGTATAATCTCTACTGTCGGCATGTAGCGTCCTCCACACGTCCACCATTTGACACTGGTGCATTTTCTTTCTCACTCTACTGACCCAGACCGAACTTACCCCCTGCACATGGGACGATTTATCTTTCTCTGGCTCTAAACATAGATTAAAGTCCCCAGCCATTATAGCTAGTCCTTCCTTAAACTCGGTAAATTCTGACAACCTCTTGATCATAAAGTTATGTGGGTTTTTGTTTGGGCCATAGATATTTGCCAGTGAGCATTCAACGCCATTGGGTTTCCCTTTTAGGAACAAAAACCGGCCTTCTGGATCCGTCCTTCTCTCATGAAGCTCAAACCTTACTCCATTGGCAAACCCAATGGCTACTCCTTTTGCGCGTGGTGTGGGAGAGTCGCCATAGAACCAAACTGGGAAGTCCTTGGAGAATATTTTTTGGTTCCTCTCCAGGAGAAAATGAGTCTCCTGAAGAAAAACCACGTCAGCCCCCCGGAATCTCAGTTCCTGCAGAATATTGATACACTTCACCCTTGCATTCAGACCTCGTACATTATATGAGATTATTTTAATATTACTCATCTATCCTACAGAAGTTCTTTCCTAGTCCCTGCAGCAGAGTGGTGTCCAGGGGACTCAAAATACAAAATTCGTCGCTGTGTTTCCCTACCTACCCTCCCCTCCTTCCAAATCCCCCAACCCTTCCCCTCCTCCTCCTTCCCACCCCTCCCAAAACCCACCCCACTCCCCCTTCCCTCCCCTGTACCCATGGGGATATTAAGCCCTCTCGTGGCCCAATAGAAAAACCGTGGCTCCTCCATCTCCACCCGTCCCTTCGGTTCTACCCCTGAGGTTGAGATCGGACTGGACCGCCCCTTTCGCCATGCTCCCCCTAATATTGGGGGATGCCCAGGCCTGGTTGGTCCCCCCCCTCCCCTCCCCCTCCGCTCCCCCACCCCCCCCCCACCCCCCACCTACCCCCAAATCTTAATTTAACCTTGTTTAACTAGGTCTTAAGACTGATCTATTTAGGTTTTCTCGTTTTAAATATTGGCTTCCAAGCCTGCTGTATCCCGTGAACTTCAGCGTCCCCAGTTTTAACCCACCACCCCGGTATTTCAACCAGAGGAACCTCTAAGCGATCACAAAATTTAGCTGTTTCCTCTGGGAATCTTAGAGTGGCCGATCTGCCATCTTTACGGCCAGTGAGGCAGGCTGGGAACCCCCATGAATAATGGACATTATGAGCGTTTAGCTGTTCAAGGAGTGGTTTTAGTATTCTTCTCCTAGCTAGTGTTTCTGCTGCCAGGTCCGGAAATATCTGCAACTTTGTCTCGCCGTACTTCACTGGAAAGTTCTTTTTCAGATTTTCCTTGACTTTCTCTTTATCGCTATACTTGTGAAATCTTGCGATGACATCTCTAGGGACCTCACCCTTTATTTCTGCCGGTTTTCTTATCCTGTGTATTCTCTCGAACTTTATTTTTTTCACATTCTCCGGGGTGTATACCATTTTCCCGAATATATCGTCCATCACTCCTTGAAGGTCTTCGGTTCCCCCTTGCGGTTCCGGCAAGCCCCTGATCCGTAAATTCTTCCTTCTGCTTCTATTTTCCTGGTCTTCCGCTCTGTAACGTAGATTTCTCTGTTCTCTTTGTAGCTCTTCCATCTGGGATTTGAGTTCCTTTATCTCTTCATTTTGTTTGTCCATCTTTGTTTCTGCTTCTTCCACTCTTTGCAGCATATGATTCATCTCCTCTCGGAGAGAGCCTATTTCCCCCTTTATAGTTACTTCCAGTTTGGCGAACATTTCCGCCATTTCACTTTTAGTGGGGAGTAGTTTTTTTTGCTGGGGTTCCATTGTTGCCTCTTCGGTTATTTCGCTGCTCCCTATGTGGATATCTGCCTCTACCATCTGTCTTCTTGTCCCTATCCTAGGGGTGCATTCAGGTGTTTTGGTTTTGGATTCTTTTTGTTTGCCTGGACTATTCTTGCAGGGTTCCTGCACCATGTACTTTCTGATAGTTCCTGGGCTTGCACTTGTCCTGGGTGGGTTAGCTGTATTAGCAGACGATCCTTTCGTGGTTTTACCTTTCATTTCTTTCCTAAGACTGCTCTTTAGTCAGGCTTTTTTTGTTCCAGCCGCCTGCCCTGTTCCAAGGGCTCACTTCCAGGGCCCAGGATGCTCCTACTCCCTTTAACAGAAATGGCCCCGACTTGTGATATCTATCAGAGGAGGGCTCCTGTATCTCTAGCCTGACGTCTCCATCGACTAGGTTAGCTACCAAAACAATTTACTCGACTTAATTACTGCCGCCTGGCGACTAGACAGCTCTCTAGCTCCCTCTGTGTGGTTAGGGCCGCCTTATCCAGATAAGTCCGCACTCTGACAATTTATTTTTGTAACTGTCCCCCCCTTTTTTTTTTTTTTTTCCCTGTAGCACTGATCCGGCCGGACTGGGTGGTGAGTCCCCCCCCCTCCAGAGCATTCAGTTCTTCTGCTCTCGCAGGGTCTCACACAGGGACGTCAACCTCCTCCCCTAGGCTATATATTAACAGTGAGGGATAAAAAGTATGTTGATACCATGAGGCAGCCTTTTAACTCGGAATGAATATTTATACAACCGAATCCACAGTTATACTCTATATGTAACACAGGTGTTCCTTGGTGTGTGGTCAGACAGTTTTTCCCCTATACCCCACTTGGACTACGACAATCCTCTTTTTTCCCTTTTTATGCGGATAGGACTAAACCTCTTTCCTCCAGGCCCAAAGACGTTGTGTTATATGCGGTCATGAGGTGCAGGTTTAAATATAATTTACTAAAGCGTTCCTGGTTTATTTTTTTTTTTTTTTTTTTTTTTTTTTCCTTTTGTAATAATGTCCTTTCCCTCTGGGGGCAGCGCCTCTAGAACACCTCTAGAACACAACCATTAGGCCAAGTTAATACAATGTTCAACGATTTATAGCTGTAATATGGGGGACATCATCTTCACCAAAATCTGCAGTCCACAAAATGATACTAAATGCACAAACCAGAGATAAAGTTTAAAACTACCTGCCCATCTTCCTCTCTCTCCGTTCCGTTCTTGTGGCTGTTGATTTTTCCTCTATTCCTTTGTTACCTTCGATTGTTCCCCTTACTGGGATAAAACTGGGGTTAACAGCACTTACCCCTTCCTGCGATTTCCAAATTCTCTCCAGGCTCTTTCCTTTAATATTTTTTAATTTAGATTTTAAATTTTATTTTCCTGTTTAGGTGTTTTTTTTTTTTTTTTTTTGGAAGTCCAATCTTTTTTTACCTTGGCCCCGGCCAAAAGACGGGAGCACTCAGCACTCAGCACTCAGCTCCTTGCCGCTTACGATCCCTCTAATCAGCTGTGCGGCGTCTTCATAGCGACGGCGTTCCCGTATAGGCAGAGAGTGGACGGAGAGACAGAGAAGGCTGATGCGGGCTACGGGGAGGCTGTGAATCGCCAGTCATCAGCGGTGCAGACAAAGCGGGCAGACGGCCAGAAGATCAGCTCCCCCATGGAAAGATGCAGCGGGGCAGGGGGGGGGGGGCAGACGAGCAGCAGAGCGGACGGGAGAAGGGACGCGCCGGCCCTAGTTATGCATAGGACGGCGTCTCAGGGAGAGGATCCAAGCCTCCCGGGCTCAGCATCGCGTCAGGTAAGCCGCCCACATCCGACTCCTCCCTCCTCCGGATCTTTCTGTACTGCTCATGTTCTCGTAATTTCAGGTCCGACCACCGCTTCCTGAGCTGATCTTTCGATCGTCGTACCCTGAATTTCCGGTGCAGACTCCTGACCACTTTCGCCATGATCTTGGCCTTTCGGACATTGGGGTTGGGGTAAGGCCCATACTTTCCATCATAGTCGGCCTTCTTCAGGATGTCCACCATCTCCAACATCTCCCCAAAGGACATATTTGAGTCCTTTAATCTCCTTCTGGATTGGGACGTTTCAGGCTCCGGCCTTTCCTCCTCCTCCTCCTCCTCATTGCTGTAATTAGCACGATCCTGCTGTCTATCCGCCATGTGCTCTTCCTCCACTGCGCCGAACGAAAAGGGGCGGGGAATAGAATAGAAAGAACGTCAGGGGCGGGTGGAGTTATACGCATGCGCAGTGTGTATAAATCGTAACGCGCGCGTCTTACGTACAATCTGTGAGCGGAGGAAGGAGCATCGGAGACGCTGATCGTGCTAACGAAGGTAGGATCTAAACTTGGGCCTATACTGCTTCGAAATTGAAGCCTATATTGTAACAAGATTAGGGGAGTTTGGCCTGACATTAGGGTTTGTCTTGTGTTGTGTCTTGCAGAGAAAATGGATGGGTTCAACGACCACAATTTCCTGCCCCTGTTCATTGACAAGTACAGGGAGCTGCCCTGTCTGTGGCAAGTGAGACACCCCCACTATAATCACAAACAGAAGAGGCAGGCAGCGCTGGAGAAACTGCTGGAGTTGGTGAAGCCGGTGGTCCCCACAGCAACCATCCCCTATTTAAAAGCTAAAATTGGTGGCCTGAGGAGCACTTATCTGAGGGAGCGCAAGAAGGTCACAGATTCCCAGAGGTCCGGAGCTGCAGCAGATGACATTTATGTCCCCAGGCTGTGGTACTATGAGAGACTGCGATTTCTGTCAGACCACACTGAAGTCAGGGAATCCCTCTCCACTCTTCCTTCCACGCTTCCTTCCATACCAGCTAAGGCTTCTGATGTCCAACCTGGGCCTTCCAGCCAGGAAGAAGTGGAGGAGCCCAGCTGGAGTCAGGTATAGCATTCTTCTACAGATTTCTGGGCAATAAATAAATGATGTTTACTAGATGTTATTATTGATCATTAATTGCTGATTAAAAAAAGTGTTTTACATATCAATAGACAGTAGTGGGCACCCAAAATTGGGACAAGAATGCAAAATGCTGGGCTCAGAATGATAGTCTGTTATACTTGTTAACATTGAATTTGCAGCAGTCAGGAGGTTAAAATTGTGTGTGATTGATGTAAAAAAAACTAAAACTATGTCCCTTTTTCATACACAGGAAGACCTCAGCCAGGAGGAGATTGTGGAATGTAGCAGTCAGGAGGAGGCGGGGATTAGTGTCAGCCAGGAGGAGGCAGGGATTAGTGGCAAACAGGAGGAGGCGGGGCTAAGTGTCAGCCAAGAGAAGCCTGGGACAAGTCGCAGCCTGACTGAGTCTCAGGTTCCTCCCCTCCGCCTTCCATACAAAAGGGCCAGGAAGGCCACTCCCAGTCCTGTGCAGGATTCAGCATACAGGCTGATCCAGGAGGCTTCTGCGTCCCTCAGAGCCTTCCCCAGTCCTGAAGAGGCCTTTGCCTGCATGGCTGCCACCAAATTGCAGGGCATGCAGGAGGGCCAACGCAAGATCTCTGAGGACCTGATTTATAAAGTCCTACGTAAGGGGTTGAGTGGGGAACTGACACCCAAGACGGATGTCATTGAGATCGACGATCCTCCTCCTCCTCCTCCTCCTGCTGCCACAACTCCACCACCACAGCCAAAGGCTGGAAGGAGGCGTGGAAGGAAGACCAAAGAGTGATGACCCTGGGTTCAGTCTGGTCTGACAGAAGATGCAGTCTCTCGTATGACCACAGCCTGGGAACACTGATGTCATCTGCTGCTTTCCGGATCTCTGGGACTTCTGGACCACACTGCCCTCCCTTAGATATGGACTCCTCAGGCCACCAATTTTGCTTTTAAATAATTGATGTGTGCCCTGGGGGTCCAAGCCTTCGCCCACTTCTGCAGTTTCTCCAGCGTTGCCTCCCTCTTTGTTTAGTTGTGACCCCTTGATAAAATATTTTTAGGTAAATTCTACTCTCCTGTGTGTGTTTTCATCCAAAAAGGACAGTTTGTTGGTGACGATTCAGGTACATTTCTAAAAACATAAAATGTGAAATTAACAAGGGACAACAACACCAAACAATCTCCTACAGATTAAATAGAACAACATATCAATGGTGTTGTGGGAACTTGTCACAAAAAACACACAAACATTTTCGGGAGTACAAATCAAAATCACCAAAAAAAAAAAATAAAAAAGAGAAACACAAAAAAAGTGTCAGAAAATCCGATGGAAAACGTCCGATGGAGCCCACACACGGTCGGAATTTCTGACAACACGCTCCGATCGGACAATGTCCATCGGAAAATCCGACCGTGTGTACGGGGCAATAGTCTGTGCCTGGATGGACTGTGTGGAGGATCCCGCACGGGATCATGAAGAAGTCCTTGCTGCAGTGGCAGCTCCATGGAGACAGAAAGGAGAAGGGAGAACACTGGAACCATGAGCTGCATGGAGCCTGTTGACAGCTGTCAAGACCTGGAGTAGAACACATAGCACATAGGTTGGACTTGATGGACTTGTGTCTTTTTTCAACCTCGCCTACTATGTAACTATGTAACTATGTAACTGGCCAATCGGAATGCATTTCAGAGGCTAGTTACGCCTCCTTTCTCAGCCGATTGGCTGAGGAAGGAGGTGTGACTAGCCTCTGAAACGCATTCTGATCGACTGAGAAAAAGAGGCGTAACTAGCCTCTAAAAGACAAGGCATGACACATAATAAACTGTTTTACACTATTGGTTGCTTGGTGCCTTTTCTCCTTCCCCTCTTAATTGGGTTTTTATCCTGTCAAAGTTAAGTAAATCTGCTGAACACCAATATTGGGGCTTATTACAGTGCAGTGCTGAGGGGTTATTTATTGTGCAGTGCTGGGGGGTTGTTCATTTTGTAGGGCTGGGTGTTTATTAATGTGCTGGGGGTTATTGCTTGTCCTGACACATGCTAGAGGTTATTGCTGGGGGTTATTATTGCTGACACACTGAGGATTATCATTGCTGGCCCTAATGGGGCTTATTTTACTCCCGCAATCTCCTTAGTATACCTCTAATGCCTATTTTGTCTCAATAAAGGAGGAAAAGTGGCACACTACAAGCAATACACCAAAAAGAAACACCCACTTTTTATGATCAGATCTTTGTCCACATCCACAATTGCTTGGCAGGTGGTGCGATGTATGCACTGAATTAGCTCCCCCACCTTTACACCCAGCACACCCACAAAAAAAAAGTTTCAAGTTTTTATGTTTCACACTTTTTTCTGTGCTATCCATTTTTTTGTGTGCATTTTTTTTCTTTGAATAGTAAATGTGGTGCTAGTAATTTTTAAGATGGCTATAGGGGGTGCTGACATTAAAAAGAACTTTAATGACAGTAATCTCTAGCAGTCTCTTGTAACAAATTCCCAGTCTTTAACATTCACAGACAGAATCTCCACAGTCTCTAACCATGTCTACAGAATATCGGCAGCCTCTGACAATCTTCTGTAGCAAACCAGTAGACCCTGATTTAGTATGAACCATAATTTCCTGATGTCATTGAACATATATTGCTTTTCTATAATACCTATAGCATATATTTTAATTTTAGATGCTGCAACCTATATTAAAGGGATTGTGTACATTAAAGGCTAAGTGCACTTTTAGTGCACCTACCCTTTATTGCTCTTTCTCCTCTCTACCTATAATCCCTAGAGATGCACCAATATATTGGCCGCTAAAAATGATCATCCGAAAATCTGTGTTTTGCCGATAGAAAAAAAATGTGCCTATAATGACATGCTGTGTCCCATTGACTTCAATGCAAAATCGCATCCCATTGACGTCAATGCAAAAAACCCCTCTTATTCACTTTAATGCAAAATTGTATCCCATTGACTTCAATGCAAAAACGCCACCCACATTAATTATATTTAACATTTTTTTTTTAAAAAACTGTCCATTTCAGTTTCAATTTTCGGCCCAGTGCTTCATGAATTTTTGGTTTTCGGGACCGGAATTTTCATTTTGGTGCACCACTAATAATCCCATATCTTCTGTCCCCCTTTTTACTAAAAGTGTCCAAATTCTATGTAGCTCTACTTGCACATGCATACCACAAACACCATTCATGTCAATTGAAAGCATTTATGAAGTCTAAAAAATAACTTTTAGGCTTAATGTACACGAGATGTTTTTACAATCTCTCCTGAATGATTTAACGTGACAGATAGTAACCCACATTTAAAACTGTTTTGCCGCCTTTACATGCTGCGTTTAGCCGCGTTTGCGTTTAGAAGTGTTTGAAAAAAAAAAATGTTTTTTTTTTCAAAATGTCCCCATTGAAGGATCTCCCTTCAGCTCTTGTTTTGGTGAGAAATATTGGATCTCCCATCAGTTTCTGTTTTGATGACAATGGTCACCCAGGCAATTAGAGATGTCTACCCTATGGGGTCACAGACAACAGCAAAAACGTGGAGGGGGTTCTTATCCTTCATTACTCTATGCAAAGCTTAAAAAAAAAGTTTGCAATTTAATCATAGAGGCAAGAATAATGAAAACCATGTAATTTGATTCTTCCTGTATTGAATTATATTGTAACCGTACTGTCTGCGCTCACGCTGTAAAGCACTGCACAAACTGTTGACACTATATAAATCCTGTATAATAATAATAATAATCTGCGTTACATGATCTTATCTTTAGGTTGAGTTAACACAAAGGAATTGATAAACACACATACTGTATAACAAACAACAAACATAGCTTGGCCTTCCTGTAAAATTTTCAGATGTATATACAAGGAGTCTTCCAAAAGCTCCCACACTTTTATATTTTCATTGGAAACAATGAGGGTGGGAGGAGTAGTAGTTAGTCATGTTTGAGAGTGTCATGTAACTAGTCTGTCTGGCCAGCCGGTTGACTTTGCAGTTTAATCTAAGATTTGTCAGGCTGTGGTGAAGATGGCTGCAAAACTTGAAACGGGAACTTTTTGAAGAACCCTCGTATTACTGTTGAACCATTTTTTTTTTGATGAGGTACATGGGCTTGAACAATCTCCCTTCCCTAGTCATAGATACTGTTACTAAACCTCTTTTCTTCACGGTTTTAATGATAGCTAGTCATTTACTCAATTTATTTCCCTTTGTCTCTAAGTAGTTGACACTACATTGATTTAGTCCCTGTCTTTCTTTTTACTACCAGATTATAACATTTCACCTTTTACCTGGCCTCAGCAAAGGTTTATTTTCTAATAGTTTTTTACCAGTGAGGCTTCTACTATGATTGGTATCTTTCTTTAGCTCTCTTTCATATTCTACTATCCATCATGAATAAATGGAGTGTCTACAGAATTTGAGGCCCAAGTCAGAAGATTTTGACAATCGGATGAGTGTCCTTGTTGCGAATATTTCCCTGAATTTGGGACATTTGAGTATAAGACTTTAAAAATGTAATCAAAGGAACGAGAAGGTCCTATTTAGACTTCACATAGCGGGAATGTACGTTCACTCTATGCAAAGATGTTTTGATTGGCTGAATGATTTGTCTAGTTTAATTATTATTTAAAAACCAGTTCCTTTGTCACTACTAAGTTGCAACTCCTATTTACAAAAGCAACTTTCAGCTTTTTACAGTTATCATAAAAACAAGAAGAAAAAATACATGATGTGTTTTAATTTTTAGAGTTTTTTTTTTTATATATACTATACAGCAACATCAATATATATATATTTGTTATATGACTGAGTCTAAAAAGAATCACATTCCGTTCCTAAGAAGATCAATACGAACACTAAAAAAAGCATTATGTAAGAAAAGACAAAGAGACTATCCTTAAGCAATGATAAATTACTTGCATGACTGTGCATGGCCTTTAAAAAGGTAATGACTTAGAGAGAGTCAAAACAAATTATTACTTCAAGCATGAGGTTTTACCTTTGCAAAGCTCTATGGTCACATCATTGCCATCAGCAAATTGGAAATATTGAGTGTAAGTGCCATATTATGTGACATCATTCCAGGGATTTTTGATATTTCATAGATTTACAATATTTCTAATAATGTTTCCTTTCAAACAAATAAGATTGATAGCCATTAGACTCTTGAGAAAACTTTAACATAACCATCATTCATTTCAGTGCACACAAACTTTCCCCTTTTGCGATGTGTCAATATTTTGTCTTATATTTCTTGTGCCGGACTATAATTACTACTTAAAAAGATTTACCTACATCCTTCATCGCTGTATTCCCAACACACACCGTAAAATCCTGCACTGGAGCAAGTTGCCAGACTTTTATCACTTGCATCTATATTTTTTTACAATTAAATTTAAAAGATCCTTAAGGCCCCTTTCACACTTATACGACTTGTCCCACGATTTTGTACTGCAAAATCGTATGACAAGTCATTCTCCATGATTTTCAATGACTACCATTCATATTGGCACGACTTTAAGTCGAAAGTACTACTGCACTATTTTGGTCCAACTTCTAAGCGAGTTGTACTCCATAGACCTCAATGTTAAACCCTGAAGTAGCATGCAAGTCGTGCCTGAATAATATAGACACGACTTCAGTACGACTTTGTAAGCACAAGCCTGGCCTCGCTATTCGGGAAAGGAAAACTTTTCTTTCCTTTCCCAATGAGCGACAGGCAGTGCTGACAGCTGTCTGGTATGAATCCAGAGGGGGAACGCCGCGCCAAGTTTTAAAAGAGATGTTGACACGACGCTCTCTCCAGCCAGAATGGTCTCTGTGCGCTCCGCAAGGGACTTATATAGGCGGTGACCCCACCCCCTTATGCCGTCACAGTCCCTGGGCATGCTGGGTCTGTGACGTTTTAGGAGGCGTGGTCACTGGGTGATGACCACGCCCCCTTATGACGGCACAGTCCCAGCATGCCCCGGGACAGTGACCTCATAAGGGGGCGGGGCCACCGCCTATATAAGTCCCTTGCGGAGCGCACAGAGACCATTCTGGCTGGAGAGAGCGTCGTGTCAACATCTCTGGAAGAAAAGAAGAAGGCAGAAGTCTGGACCACCGCTAGCAATTGAGCTGCAGAAGATAGCGGAGGAGCCGGCAGAAGATGCGGACAACGGGAGGAGACGGCGGAGAGACCCCCGAAGTCGGAAGAAGATCCCGGAGCTGCCTAATAAATTATTTTAAAAACCTGTGTACTGTGTTTTTTATTGACGCTTTTTTCCCCTAGGTGAATGGGTAGGGGTACCATGTACCCCATACTCATTCACATAGGGTGGGGGGCCGGGATCTGGGGGCCCCCCTATTAAAGTGGGCTCCCAGATTCCGATAAGCCCCCCGCCCGCAGACCCCAACAACCAACGGCCAGGGTTGTCGGGAAGAGGCCCTTGTCCTCATCAACATGGGGACAAGGTGCTTTGGGGTGGGGGGGCCGCACTGCGCCCCCCCATGCCCCAAAGCACCCACCCCCCATGTTGAGGGCATGCGGCCTGGTATGGTCCAGGGGGGGGCCGCCAGCTCGTCCCCACCCCCATTCCTGACCGGCCGGGCTGCGTGCTCGGATAAGGGTCTGGTATGGATTTTGGGGGGACCCCCACGCCGATTTTTCGGCGTAGGGGGTTCCCCCTTACAATCCATACCAGACCTAAGGGCCTGGTATGCCCCTGGGGGGAACCCACGCCAGTTTTTTTATTTAAAACTTGGCGTGGAGTTCTACCAACTACTGTGTTTTCATTTGTTAATGCCAAAAACGTGGCAAAGTAGTACTGCTCCCAAATCGCGGTAAAATCGCGGCAAATCGCGGTAAAATCGCAGCTGCGAAATCGCGGTAAAATCCTGCGAGTTTGAAGTCGTATAAGTGTGAAAGGGGCCTAAATGTGGAAAACATACAGTACCTCTGCATTGTTTGAATAAAAAAAAAAAAACTTGATTGCGAATATTTGTATCAGTCAGATATAATAGTTTGTTTATCATACAAAGTGAATTACTGGAAATGTAAAAAAAATATGAAAATCACAAACCAGTCCATGATTTAAGGTTGAAACTAGAATGGAGTAATCTCGCTAATCATCATAATGCTGTCATCAGGGCGCTAATATGATGCCATTATCATTTCCACACCAAAAGCCTATGGCAGTCTTTGCTGCCCATGGACAGGCTACATGAGACCTCCCGATAACATGTGCACGATAATGATGTACGATATACAGCTTAAATTGTAATATCACAGCAGAGTTGCAGGAAAACTTATTTTTTTCCTTGCATACAGGACGTGTGATTTTTTTGCATTTTATACTGTCTTGTATGCTGTGACAAATAGAGAAGTTATTATGCTATCCAGTATTAAGATGATTTTCTGATACATGATGCATGCTAATTTGTGAGAAACAAGCTAACCCTAGCACCAGGTATCTGCAGTGGAGTGAACTACATCGGCCTACCTAGAGTGGTACAAATTGTTTTCTTGTTTAAATTACAAAGATGATATGTGTGGAGTGTTTTAGACTTTCCTTCTTTATCATTAAAATTGATCATATATTAAATCTCGCAAGAAGTATTATGCAATAAAGAATTCAAGTGGCTGTAAATAAAAAAAAATGTTTGACATCGCTTCCACCCTCCAATGCTATGGAGCTGAGCGGGGGCCATCTTTCCCTCAGTCGGCATCCAGGCAGTGAGGGGAGAGGAACCAATCAGCTCCGCCGCTACCGGCGGGGGCCCTCTCCGGCCACCAATAAAAGTGACCTCACTGCGAATCCACCACTGAGACCACTTTTATCTGAAAGAGGACAGTCTGCAGTTTTTAAAAATACCAGGGTTATGGCAGCTAGCTGCTGCCATAACAAAGGTATTTAACGTCAAAGTAGCGATGTACAATGACAGCGGCTGGTGGTCCTTAAGTGGTTAATAAAGTGGTGAAGGGTGACAGGAGTTTTATTTTGAATGTTTTTTTTTTTTCTGATGTAAGGTGTAAGTGTATTTATTAATACCTATTGTGGTAAATAACTTATAAAGACACAAGGAAACATTCTGGACCTTGAAGCACTTTGAAAAAAGTAACTAAAATGTTTTTTTTATTTGTTATAACATTTCTGTGCATTTTTCTACTTTGTGATTTTTACAGGGATTTTCATTTAACATTGGTGTAATTGATCAATGACTGAGTTTTCACCAGTATACATCAGATAAAAGCAGCAGGCAAAGGCTTTCATCTCATCAGTTCACATCAGATATGCGTGACCTAATAAATAAGCAGACCAAAAATGTCAGAACTCACTTCTTTTTAAAGTGCAGCTACATCTGTGACATTGTAAAACATGTGAATGACACAATTTACTAATACGGTCACACTGCACACGAATGCAGTTTTATGCTACTAGTCTAAAAAAAGGCCTTAGAGCAGCAGTGTAACTATAGCCAAAGCAGCCAATGTGAATGCTATGGGGCCTGGGAGTGGGAGGCTCCAGTAGAGAAGCCGCAAAGGCAAATTTAATCAAGCATTAGGGGAGATTTACTAAAACTGGAGCACTCAGAATCTGATGCAGCTGTATGTGGAAGCCAATCAGCTTCTAACTTCAGCTTGTTCAAATAAAGTAACATTAAAAGTTCAGATTAAAAAAAAAAACAAAAAAAAACAAACTTACCTGCTCTGTGCGGTAGTTTTGCACAGAGCAGACCTGATCCTCCTCTTCTGGGGTCCCCCCACTGGCCCTCCATGCTCCTCCCCCTTGACAAGTGCCCCCATTAGCAAACCACTAGCTATGGGGCACTGGTGTGTGCTTGCTTCCGAGCATGGCTCTATGCGTCCATAAGACACATAGAGCCGCAGCTCAGCCCACCCCATTCTCCCCTCATTGGCTCACTGGTTTTGATTGACAGCAGTGAGAGCCAATGGCACCCGCTGCTGTCTCAGCCAATGAGAAGATGGAATCTGGGGACAGCCGAGTTTCTCGTGCATATCACTGAACCAAAAGGGGGCTCAGGTGAGTATTAGGGGGGTTGTGGGGGGAACAAAACACAGAAGATTTTTTACCTTCATGTATAGAATGCATGAAGGCAAAAAACCTTCAGCCTTTACAACCACTTTAAAGAGTAACTCCCCCCAAGAAAATCTATTGATCTATGTACATTGCAACAATTTTAACAAACTTTGTTGCAGATTCCTACCTTTTGTTATTCTGAAGAAATCCCTGTGTGTTTGTCAGTGTTCATGTGGGAAAGTGAGTCTAATGGTAGTTGTTTCATAATTATCAATCGGCTGCAGCACCTGCAGGACACTAATGAGGAAAGCTGCTAGGCCTGCATCCCTTTAGACATGATTTCCTATTGGGAGTATCTCACCAAAAATTACATTTTTGTTGCAGGGGATGTCTGAAATCTGACTTGTATCTTAGTGTAGACTTCTTGGGAAAATCAGTGAGACAATCATACAAGCAGGAAATGATGTTTCTGGGGGGCGTTCAGTGGCTGCAGATTGAAAAGAAAAGATAGTTTTTAATAACATTCCATTACAATTTGACCTGTGTTGCAATTGTACACATTATATTATTTTTTTTTTATTTGCTATTTTTTTCCCCACAAAAGTGGAGTTACCCTTTAACTGCTTCCGGACCGCCCCAAGTACATTTACTGCGGCAGGGCTGCCCGGGTGCGCAAAATGACCTACCTACGTACGTGATTTCATGCACACGGTTTAGGGGGCGCACCGCTCCCCCTGTGATTGGACACAGCCGGAGCCAATCAGCGGGTCCGGCAGCTGCGATGGCCTGCCGATCGTTCACAGGAGAGATGGATCAGCGTTGTGCCCATGTAAACAGAGCACACCACTGATCTGTCAGGGAGGAGAAGTGAGAGATCTTTTCAGCTAAGCTGAATCACGATCTCACTTATCCTCCAGTGAATCCACTCCCCCCACAGTTAGAAACACCTCCCAGGGAACACATTTAACCCCTTGATCGCCCCCTAGTGTTAACCCCTTCCCTTCTAGTGCCATTTATACATTGATCAGTGCATTTTTATAGCACTGATCACTGTATTGGTGTCACCAGTCTCCAAAAAGTGTCACTCAGTGTCAGATTTGTCTGCCGCAAAGTCGCAGTCCCGCTAAAAATCGCAGATCACCGCCATTACTAGTAATACATAAATAAATAAATAAATAAAAGTCCCTAAATCTATCCCGTAGTTTGAAGATGCTATAACTTTTGCGCAAACCAATCAATATATGCTTATTGGGATTTTTTTACCAAAAATATGTAGCACAATACATATTGGTCTAAATTGATGTAGAAATTAGTTTCTTTAATTTTTTATATATATATATATATATATATATATATATATATACATATTCTAGTAGAAAGTAAAAAATATTGTTTTTTTTTTTCAAAATTTTCGGTCTTTTTTTGTTTATAGCGCAAAAAATTAAAAATGCAGAGGTGATCAAATACCACCAAAAGAAAGCTCTATTTGTTTGTAAAAAAGGACAACAGTTTTATTTGGGTACAGCGTCGTACGACTGCGCAATTGTCAGTTAAAGCGACGCAGTGCCGTATTGCAAAAAATGGCCTGGTCAGGAAGTGGGTAAAACCTTCCAGGGCTGGAGTGGTGGAGCTATGACAATAAAACCTGGACGCTGATTGGTTTCTATGCAGAGCTGCACCAGATTTTGCACTCTCCAGTTAAATCCCCCACACTGTGTGCATGTGATGATAACACAGATCCAGTAGTGGCTGATGAGGTTGCATCTGCCTTTGACCCTTATCAGTACGTAAGAACTAACATAAGACACAGAAGATAAATAATTACAATCATGGTGTCACTAGTAGTACAGCTCACCTTTACTTTCTCTGTGCAGCTGTAAAATCTACTGGGTGTCTAAACAGTACAGCTCACTCCACCACCCCATCTAGAAGTAAATTATTAGCTTCAGAGGTTCTGCTGCAGCTTAGCAAGCTGTGAAAATAAAGCAACCCTGGCACACAAATGCTTAAAAGAATTAGCCTGTACAAAAAGAAGAATATTTACCTGGTAGGTTGAGATGATTATCTTTGCTGTGTTCCAGGTGTGTTAGATGCCACGTCAGTTGCATGCTGTGGTTCCATCTGCTGGCTGCTACCTTACTACAGGACAAGTAGTATCTTAAAGTGGTTGTAAACCCCATTCATGAACTCTGACCTGGGCACATATATCTGTAGTGTTTACTTATCTCTCTCCAAAGCTCTAAGTCCCATGGCTTTCTGCTGCTTAGTTCCTCTGTTATCAGCAACAGCAAAAGATAAAAGCAGCTGAAAATTTGTGTCAGAGATGGTGCATAGAGATAGATTAGCAGAGAGCTTGTCTATTCACAGTACAGCTCTGCATGTCCCCCCATTCCTCTGCCTTTGTGGAGTGGGGGGTGTGCCTTTCCTCCAATCAGCTGTCACACAATGTATGCCCAGACTCCACACCTACTGCTGAAACAGGAAGAAAGATTTCTAACACAATGTGCACTTTCTAAAGGATATATAAAGCTGAATACAGCAGATATACATGTAAAACGTATGTAGGGAGATTTGTTTTATCCCTGTGTATCATCGGAGGCTGTTCACTTCACTGGGTACATGTGAGGGATTACATCCACTTTAAAGCATGCATTTAAAAACTTTTAAACATAAAATAAACATATTTTAAACATAAAATACTGACCCAAAACCATTATTATTTTTCTATATGAAAATACTGACTAAATGCAACAATTGGTATGAACAATGTAAAAAGCACTTTAAAAAAACGTATTGTATTTACATACAATGGACACATACATTATAAAACACTTTGCAGCTTTCCGCAGGTCACATGCAAAGCTTCCAAGTCATCCTACATAACAAAACATTTTATTCATTTATTGTTAAAAATGTACACTTTGATGTTTAGTATCTGGCAAATGTCACTTAGTAACAGAAGTATTGCTGCATTTCAGTTTAAAAAGCTTGTCTCTTTTTGAAGTTTTACGTTATCATTAAAAAAGATCCCTACTAATACAGGCATTTGAATTGTTGAAGACATTCTTTTCTGTTATGTTCAGTACTTGGGCTGTTGAAGGGTGAGATTAGCATGAAAAATCCCCAGTGTTCTAAAAATGGATGATTGATAGTCACACTGTGTCAACAGACACATCCTTTGATAAAGGTAAATACAAGGAACAATGAGTCACTCATCAAAATCAACCAGACATACCTATAGGCTATGTTAGTGAGACAATCTTTTTTGAGCGATTATTAAAAGTGTTAACATATGTACATTGCTTTACCACATCTATAATGAGTTGAATGCTTTAGTGAATTAGGTAAAAGTAATAGCAGACACTATGGTCTTTGAAAGCTGCTAGAAATGACCTTGTGACCTTTTTTTGAGTCATTTAGCTTAGTGGGAGTTTTGATTGCTCTTTCTGTATAGTCTTTGACTAGTCATGTTTCTGTGTAAGAAAACATTTTTAAATAGTTTTATTTTATTTACACTAATGAGCAAAAGTTTTAGGCAGGTGTGAAAAATGCTGTAAATTAAGAATGCTTTCAGAAATAGAAGTGTTTAAAAGATAAGTGCACCCACCCTAATGCCCCGTACACACGATCGGATTTTCCGACTACAAATGTTGGATGTGAGCTTGTTGGCGGAAAGTCTGACCGTGTGCTCCATCGAACATTTTTAGTCGGACTTTCTGCCAACAAATGTTGGCTAGCAGGTTCTCAAATTTTCCGCCAACAAAGGTCCATGCATGCTCGGAATCAAGTACGAGCCAGAGATATAACTAGTGTTCGTAATGGAGATATCACGTACGTCTTGTATGTCACTACGTTCCTAATTGTTGGCCAACATTTGTGTGACCGTGTGTATGCAAGACAAGTTGGAGCCAACATCTTTGGAACAAAAATCCACGGTTTTGTTGTTGGAAAGTCCGATCGTGTGTACGGGGCATAACACTAAAATCTCTACATCTACAGACATCCTACTAACCTATCTGACCCTGTAAAGAAGAAATCAGTATACATACCTTTTTTGAAGCTGATTTGACCTGATCCCATGCTGAGCTATCAGCTGCGTCTTTGTTGTGGAGGCCGGTTGCAGAGGACACAGCCAACAACGGAAGCCCCATAGTAAATCTATGGGTGATGTCACTCCAAATTCTTTTCACAGCCCTTGTGGGCTGTGTCCTCTGCAGAACTTCCGCCACTGGAGACCGAATCAGCTTCCAAAAAGGTTTGTATACTATTTCTTCTTTATAGGGCTAGATAGGTTAGTGTTATATTGTGGATGTCTGTGGATGTAGCGATTTTAGTGTTAGGGTGGACTCATCCTTTAACCGCTTGCCTACCAGCCGCCGCCATTATACTGCGGCAGGTTGGCTCGGCTGTGCAAATCGCCGTGGCTGTACGTTGGCCGCTTTAAGAGAAATAGCAGGTGTGCGCGCACCCGGCAGCCACGATGTCCGCCGGGCACCTGCGATTACTCCACCAAAAGCCAGAACGAGGATCTGCCAACATAAACAAACAGATCCCCGTTCTGATGGGAATAGAGAGAGATCGTCTGTTCCTAGTGATCAGGAACAGCGATTTCTCTCTACTCCCTGTCAGTACACTGTCCCCACAGTTAGAAACACCTCCCTAGGGAACACTTAACCCTTGATATTGCAATTTTTTTTTTTACCAAAAATATGTAGAAGAATACATATTGGCCTAAACTGATGAAGAAATTAGTTTTTTTTTCTTGGATATTTATTATAGCAAAAAGTAGAAAATACATATATATTTTTTTCAAAATTGTCGGTCTATCTTGTTTATAGCGCAAAAAATAAAAAAACTGCAGAGGGGATAAAATACCACCAAAAGAAAGCTCTATTTGTGGGGAAAAAAAAGGACATCAATTTTGTTCGTTGACTATGTTGCATGACCGTGCAATTGTCAGTCAAACGACGCAGTGCCGTATCGCAAAAAATTGCCTGGTCATTAAGGGGATAAATCCTTCCGGGGCTGAAGTGATTAATAGGTCATTTTTTATTTTTTTTTAATCTATTAACAAAATGGAACAAAATAAACAGAAGAGAAATCCAAATCAATATTTGGAGTGACCAATTCAATTCTTCAAGGTACACTTGCATACAGTTTTTGAAGGAACACCTAACCACAGATGGTCTGTGGATGTAGGCTGCCTCAAATCCTTCTGTCTCTTTGTGTAATCCCAGACAGATTCAATAATGTTGAGATTAGGGCTCTGAGGGGGCCAAAACATCACTTCCAGGGGGCTCTGAGGGGGCCAAACTTGCAAGGAACCTCCACATTGCTTTACTGTTGCCTGCAGACACTCATTAGTGTACCACTCTCCAGCCCTTTCAGTAAACAAACTGCCATTTTTCTGCAGGACATAGAAGAAGCCAGACTTCCCTTTTAGCCGCATATTATTTGGGTGGACTGATCCTTTAAATAATATGTATATCAGCTTAATTTAATATGTATATTTTGAATAAGGTTCATATACAATATGAGATATACGTATATTGTATTCTGACTTATGGCCAGCAGATGGCGCTATTGGTTCCATATATTCCTTTTTTTTCCAATCCCTGTTGTTCTCATAGCTGAAATTTGTGAATGCAGTAAATCCCCTCTTCCTGCATTGCCCTCTCTTTTTGACAGAGGAAGCCTGAAAGGTGATAACTATTCCTGTGCTCACGCCTTCAAAAACCCACTGTACTCTGAGAATATATTACATACAGTATGTGTTTGGACAACAAAGAAGAATTATATATTTGTGTATCAGTGTGTATATACAGTCTGTAGAGTGAGCAATTTGTATGTATCCAATAAGGTATTGTGGTGTTGGGCATGCATGACAATGGGTGCTGGTAAAATAATAGAAAATCTTCACATACATTCAAATGAGATGCTGCATTGCACCAGCTTCTTTGTAGTTAACAAAGTTATTGCAGTTCTGTTACAATCATAATTCAAGCAATGATTTTGAACATCTCCACTCTTCCGCTAACTCAATGGTAAATTCAAATAACCAAATGCATTCTTATAACAGCAAAGGGTGGAGCATGCCCCTTTTCTGGTTACCACCTTGCTAGAAATCACCCTTCACCAAATGCACCCCAAGGAAATGGCAAAATCCCAGGAATGCAACATTGTAATGTAATAATAACACATAACATGAGATTGAGTTGGGGGGTGATCAGTTGCTATTAGTAACTACTATGTCTTTAATATTGCAGAGCTCTCTCTACACTTTTTCTTAAACATGGTTCTTGAAGGATCTATTTGAGATCAGTGTGACTAACATTTGTTTTCATTTTTAAGGATAAATATTATTTAAATTCACATGGCATAAATATGGGATCTACCACTGCCCCGTCTTTTGTAGAAGCCTTTATGTACAACCTTGAGGCTCATAATTTATATGCCAACAGGGCAGTCATCAGGCATGGTGTGGCCTGGTGGTTCTTTATAGACAACAGATTTGCAATCTACATCTACATTGAGTACAGTGAAATAAATATAGTGGACACTAGATAAAGGAAAGAGTATTCCTGCGCTGCCTAAGATAGCAGGGATAAAATCCTAGTTGCAGCAAACACCGAATGGGTCAACCAAAACCCAAGAAAATAGAATAAAAATCAATGCGTGATGTTGCGCTCTACGTATTGACATACAACATATGTGAAATAAAATCCTCAGTAGTAATCACAAAATGAAAAAGGGCAGCTAGTATAAAGTGCAAGTGCTACAAGTAATAGTGAAAGAAACTTTGTGTAGACTTATATTGCAATAATAGAAAAACACATCGGTAATTCATCATACAAAATAAATTAAAGTGCTTGATAATATATAAAGTCCATGTAGCAGTGAACTAAAATAGTGTCATGCTATGCCAAATAGCAGTTGGTGCAAATCCAAAGCAAATTATTGGTGACTTGGTGATTTGGTGATAAAATTCTTCAGTGTAGATTACACCCCTATGCATGGTGGTCCCTTACTTTACCGCCATAAGGTTAACGACGTAAAAAATGCAAAGATGACAAAGATAATCCAAATTCCTGCCACAGACCAGTAGGGGTTTTTCTTTGAATAACACAGCGATAAGTATGAGAAAAAATAGGGAAGGAACTTTTTTTTAAATGTTCCTCTCTCTTGCCTTCTCCTCCCTGCCTTATAGCATAACTGAAAGAAGATTTGCAACTCTGTCCATCCTGTTCTGAGATTCACACAGACCTGGCCGCATCACATCTTACCTGATGACAAGTACGCGCTGAAAAAATATAGAGTCAGGCAACACAGCTTAGTCCCTTCTCTGCCTCCAACCTGTCACTACTCAACATCCAGCTGCGGGAAAAGTTTGGCAGGGTGGCATTTACACATCAGTCCAGTAGGTGTCAGAGTAGCCTGTGAAAGCCTTGGCTTTGCACTTTACTCTAGTTGCCTTTTGGCATTTTATGATTACTACTGAGAATTTTATTTCACATATGTTGTATGTTATATCTATTTAGTCAATACCTAGAGCGCAACATCATGCATTGATTTTTGTTTTTGGACACTGTTGTACATTATGAACCAGGCACATTAGAGACTTATGTTTATCACAAACCTACAGTGTAAAAAAAAGCCCAGTATGTATTTGAACTAGAAGACTATTGCATGCTCATGTGCATACATGTGCTTATAATTCAGAACAAAGGCTCATTGCACACATGTGCCAATGTATGTGTGCGCACAAAATGGGACATGAACACACGCACGCCCAGTACTGACATTGCTCTATGTAAGTGTAAGTAAACCCCCCTAGCGTTTTCAGCCAAGGAAGCTGCCATCTTTGCCTCTGTTTAATCTACAACTGCCATGATGTTGCACATGTGATCAGTTATGACACCAGCCATTGGATGGTTTGACAGTTTGGTTGAGAGCACAAGCAATGGGAATGTTACATTTCCAGCACGTGCTGGAAATAAAACTGTTTTATGAATGGGTTTACCTTTGCTTTAAGCTGGACTATGACATGAACAGATTGCTAAGTGGTCTTCACCTAGGTTCCTGTGTTACTTATCCCCTGACCTGCTATATTTACCTTCCTGCGAATGACCTGCCTTGCTCCTGACCTGCCTCTGAATCCTTGCCTGCCTGTTGTGACCTCAGCTTGTACTCTGACTCTACTCCTGACCTATGTTTCTGTACCTCGCTGTCTGGCTTTGTACCGATCCCAGCTTGTACCCTGACTCTGTCTATTGTTCCTGTACCTCGCTGCCTGGCTGTTGTTGACCTTCTGGCTTGTGTCCTAACTACACTTCTGTCTGCTGATCAAGTGTCAGCATGTTCCAGGTCCTGGTTACTGTCTGGTGATTGACGATCATCTGCATCCAGCAAACACTAGCTGGTGCAGCCTGCTACACTGGCTCTTGTGCCTCTCTGTGTCCTCACACATCCTGTCATCACTAACAGGGGTGTTGGACAAAAGGTGCAAGAGAAGCCCCTTCTCCAGCTCAATATCCACAAGGTATGTGACAGACAGGAACCAATTGCTTTGATCTGATTCCATCTGCCCCATGCCTTTAGATCTTTGGTGAGGAGTCAGTACATACTGTACAAGCTCACAGGATTGTTATTAATGAAGAGAGGTGGAAGCTCAGAGTGAGGGAAATAAGGGATATACTCCATAAGTGGGGTTATCCAGACAGACTATTACAAAGAGAGCTGTGAGATTAAATGAAATTAGGAAAATAGCGGGAAGAAGGTATAAAAAATACGAGAAATATATTTGTTAATCAGTATAATACACATACAGTAGTAAAACAGTTTGGTGGATTAATAAGTTAGCGACCTTAGGCCCTGTGGGTCTTAACAATAACTACAACCTGTATTTAATTTTGGAACAATACTTAGAGTCAAATAGTATTACAATACAATAATGTTTTGTTTTACATCTCCATGATGCTAGGTTCACAGTTGTGTGGGTGGTTCCACTGTGGGTCCACACCTGTTTTCGCAGCCACAACCACCCTCACAGAAAAATACAGGAGATGAGTGTGGGTACCATTAATCCTAATAGCACCCACAGGCACTGGAAATCGCAGCAGCTGCTTCCTGCACTGAGAACTGCACTGCACTTGCAGTTTCCATGCAGGCTGCATTTTAAAAAATGGAGCAGGGACACTGTGTTTTCAGGAGGCACACGCAAAACATGGCTCACAGAGCCACACAAGTATGAAGCAGGCCTAGACAACCTTTACATATAAATACAGTTCTGGAGTTTTGGCATACCCTTTGGTATTGCCAAGCGAATGCCAAATGGTGATTTTCTAAAAGAGGTATGTTCTAGATTTCTCCTATATATATATATATATATATATATATATATATATATATATATATATATATCCTCTATATAATTTCAGGTTACTAAAAAAATAAATAACATCGACTCAACTGCAAAGTGCAATGACTATATGCAAAGGCAACCAATCTGGTTTCAAATTTTTCCTATTTCATTAATAATCAACTTTTTTTTCGAATGAATGTGAATTTTTCAATCTGAGTTATTGTGAATGTTGTTGAAGCTACCAAAACGTGAAGAAAACTGCTCGAAATGCAACAAATGTCTGCATGGTTTTACTGAAGACCCTCTTTCAAGTGGAGTGCTTATGAAAAATGCATATCCTAGGACAGTATTGATTTTAATGTGAAACTGCAGTATGTATTTTTCATAGACAGCCAATAAAAAAAAGTCAGACCAGTGTTCAAGATTATATTGGAGTTTCCTACTGTTCATTTCTTTCTCCCAATAGCTTACAGTCAAATTCATAAATGTCAATAAAAATGTTCTTGATTCCAGTCTGTGTAAGTGATATGTTGGTTAGTAATGGCATTGCTAGAGTATCTATTGATTACTTCTATTTAAATGCATAAGAATACTTTCAACTATCAGCATGGAATGTTTTTTAATATCAAATACACTGCATATTGCTTCCAAAGTTTGCAAGTAAACAACATCATCAATTCTGTCCAATCAAGTTAAAGATAATGAAGGTAAAATGTGCAGTCAATAAAAGTAGCTGGGCTTAAATGCCAATGTTCTTATTGCATAATAATTTCAAAGGCCCCCAATTATTCACATATCTTTATACAGTATGCCCTGTATACTGTACATTTGCAATGCCACATAAATGAGAAGAATTATGTAAATACATAAGTATGCACACACACAGACTAAAACACAGTAAGATCGCTAAAATGCATTACATTTAGTTTATTTTAATTATAATATAGTTCTAAAACTCTTGATACAGAAGAAGTCATTACAAATCATTCAGTGAGCCAGTTGACAATTTTATATTCAGAATGGCAAAAGAAACCTTCTTGACCTCATAAATACCAGTCACACTAAAGGTACACTCTAGTCAAAATTGAAAAATAAACTGTAGGATGGCTCCAGGAAGCACAGTCTACATACTCAGTACTTAGTTTTCCATTAAAATAGTAGGTATTGACCAGTTTCCTCTAGTCCTTTTTGCCAGTAATCTTATGAGTTCATAATCCCTGCTTGAGATGCAGAGGAGGGATTTCTAATTACTGCAGACTTTTTGCTACGTCTCACTTAAAGCCATCCCCAATCAAAACATTTTATTTCACTTTGGATACAGAAGACAACGGTTAGAGTTTCTACAGGGCTGTTTATTGCACTAGTGTGTATATTTTCCCTCAATTTCTGTTCTGTCTGTCCAATGGAGTGGCAACAGCTTAGAACTTCTAATATTGTTTTATTTCTGTATAAGGCTACCTGTTACAGTGACACCCGCACCTCCCATTATTTGTATCAGCATCACGGGAACAGGAAGGCTAGGTTTGCACTTGTTGTTGGGGTGGTAAAAACATATGGTTGCGCTGCATTTATATTGCTCCTCTCACACTTCTCCCCTTAAGTTGCAAAAGTAATGGATGGGGCGAATATCAAACCACGATGCTTTGCAGCGCAGTATGGCAAAAATAATTCCCCCGTCACCTGTCCCCCCGTCTACTAAATGGGTTTTTAGGGGTTAAAACAAGGCAATGAAAATGTCACATACTGTAGTACCGTCTGTCAAACACTCTCTGAAAAGAAACCCCCCAAGGAAGGCTCTTCAGAAGGCAATTCATGTGTAAAGGAGCCCAAAGTGAAGGAAAGTGTTCTTAATGGATTCACAAACTTTAAAGAAAGACTGTAAATGCCTGGATAAAATATAAGATGTAAGAAAAACGACATATTTTTATTTTAGCAAAAAGTTATCTGGTTTACACAGATAAGAAGGAGACAGTACTATGTCTCAATTTATGAATGAAGGGGAAGCTATGTACAGTGCTACAGTATTCCTGTCCATTCATTCTGTGCAGCTGACACTGCAGAGAAAGGGACTGATTCTGTCCTCAGTCCCTTTCTCTGTCTCTAAAGTGAGACATCAAGGGTCTGTTCAGACCCCTGATATTTCACCAAAGCCCCCCGACAGGGCTTCTAAAAATGATGTGAAAAATAATAAAAAATAAAATTGTAAAAAACGAAATAAATAAAATGGTAAAAAATAATAAAAAATAAAACAACAAAAATGAAAAACTACTGACACCAATGGTGTAACTACCAGGGTTGCAAAGGTCGCACTTGCGACTGGGCTCTGGCATTCCGCCACAGTGGGGGTCCCCAAGATGGCAGGAAGATGGCCTAGTCTGGGACCATAATAAAGCATCCCACAATGGGATTAAATGACCCCAGAATCAGCGGGAAGGGCCCTGGTCGGGAGCTAGGGGGGCCCTTCATGATTTCTTGCACCGGGGCCCTGAAGGTTCTAGTTACACCTTTGCCAAGCAATATAACAAATAAATAATTACCACCCATAGGTTCCAGCTTTCAAATAGGGGTATTTAATATTGGAAATAAGGATGACCCGAACACCTCTCGGTTCGGTTCACACCAGAACATCCGAACAGGCAAAAAATTTGGCAGAACACACGAACACCGTTAAAGTCTATGGGACACGAACATGAATAATCAAAAGTGCTCATTTTAAAGGCTTATATGCAAGTTATTGTCAAAAAAAGTGTTTGGGGACCTGGGTCCTGCCCCAGGGGACATATATCAATGCAAAAAAAGTTTTAAAAACGGCTGTTTTTTCGGGAGCAGTTATTTTTTTAATGCTTAAAGTGAAACAATAAAATTGAAGTATTCCTTTAAATATCATGCCTGGGGGGTGTCTATAGTATGCCTGTAAAGTGGCGCAGTTTTCCCGTGTTTAGAACAGTACCGCAGCAAAATTACATTTCTAAAGGAAAAAAGTCATTTAAAACTGATCGTGGCTGTAATGAATTGTCGGGTCTCGGCAATATGGATAAAACTCATTGAAAAAAATGTCAAGGGGTCCCCCCCAGTCCATTACCAGGCCCTTTGGGTCTGGTATGAATATTAAGGGAAACACCGAAACAAAAATTTAAAAAAAAATTGTGTTCCCCCCTTTAGGTCTGGTATGAAAATTAAGGGGAACCCTGCACCAAATTTGAAAAAAAATGGTGTAGGGGTCCCCCCAAAATCCATATCCATACCAGGCCCTTCGGTCTGGTATGGGTTTTAAGGGGAACCCTGCGCCAAAATTGAAAAAAAAGGCGTAGGGGTCCCCCCAAAATCTATAACAGACCCTTATCTGAGCACGCAACCTGGCAGGCTGCAGGAAAAGAGGGGGATGACAGAGCGCCCCCCCTCCTGAACCTTACCAGGCCACATGCCCTCAACATGGAGAGGGTGCTTTGGGGTCTGGCCATGGCTTCCCCGTGGCATCAGAGGGGGCGGGGTCACCCGTTTACATCACCGGGTGGCCTCGCGCTCAGCTTTATAACAGCTGTCACCAATGGGAAGCGTCACTCGGCGGGAACCTCCCTTTGAGGCAGAGGTGTTGTGGTTTTTTTTCTTTTTTCGGCTTGTCGGCAGCATGATAGATGAATGGACATCACTGGACATTTTTATTTTTTTATTTTTTAATAAAGGACTTGTCCCAAGCTGTCTCTTGTCTTTCTTACCATTTTTGACACTTTTTTTTTTTAAATAGTAGGGGTACACCATTACCAATTCACATGGGGGCCGGGATCTGGGGATCCCCTTGTTAAAGGGGGCTTCCAGATTCCAATAAGCCACCCCACCCACATACTCCCAGAACCACTGGGCAAGGGTTGTGGGGATGAGGCCCTAGTGACCCCAAAGCACCCTCCCCATGTTGAGGGCATGTGGCCTGGTACAGTTCAGGAGGGGGGCTGCTCTCTCATCCCCCTCTTTTCCTAGGTTGCATGCTCAGATAAGGGTCTGGTATGGATTTTGGAGGGACCCCCAGGCCATCCCCTATGCCATTTTTTTTTTTTTATTTTGGCGCAGGGTTCTCCTTAAAATCCATACCCGACCCTTCATGTCTGGTATGGCTTTTAGGGGGGACCCCTACGCCATTTCTTTAAAAAATTTAGAGCAGAGTTCCCCTTCATTTCAATACCAGACCTGAAGGGCCTGGTATGGATTTTGGGGCGACCCCCACGCAATTTTTTAAAAAATTTTTGGTTCGGGCTTCCCCTTAATATTCTTACCAGACCCAAAGGGCCTGGTAATGGACTGGGGGGGACCCCTTGCCATATTACCAAGACCCGATAATTCATTACAGCTGCGATCAGTTTTATATAACAATTTTTCCTTTAGAAATGTAATTTTGCTGTGGTACTGTTCTAAACACAGGAAAAATGTGCCACTTTACAGGCATACTATAGACACCCTCCAGGCATGGTATTTAAAGGAATATTTCATTTTTATTGTTTCACAATAAAAAATAATCACTGCTCCCGAAAAAACGAGTGTTTTAAAAACTTTTTTTTCCCATTGATACATGTCCCCTGGGGCAGGACCCATCTCCCAAAACACTTTCATATAAGCCTTTAAAATGAGCACTTTTGATTTTTCATGTTAGTGTCCCATAGACTTTAACGGTGTTCCAGCAGTTTTCGAATTTGCACCGAACACCGCATATTGTTCGGTGTTCGTCCGAAAATCCGAACAACCAAAGTTCGGCCCGAATTTATGCTCAGGCCGAACCGTTCGGCCATCCCTAATTGGAAATTAAAAAAATGCTTGGGGGTTCCTCTAAAGACTCATAACAGACTCTTAATCCAAACATGCAGCCTGGCCTGCATGATGTCAATGCACTCATGTCTATCATGTCTATAAGCAGCTGGGAGCAGAAGACTGTATTTCTAACAGTGTATGGCAGATTGGGGTGGCTGGGAGAAGAAGACTGTATTCTTACAATGCATGGCAGGTGAAGGCAGGACCGTCTTAATAACATCATGGGCCCCTGGGCAAAGTAATGCTCTGGGGCCCCTACAATGGAGACAGTGCGGGTAAATAGACATCAAGTAGGTAGGAGGCAGACAAGCGGAGCTTCCCCTTTTGGGTGGAGCTCCACATTAACTACATGAACAGTCATTGTGTACAGCAAAGAAACAGTGGGAACATACTACATACATAAAGTAACAAGGCTGTCCTGTGCATATAATATATCTGCTAGAATGATGCCTCCTCAGCACTCTGACCCCTCTACACCCCAGATATCCCCCAGCACTCTGACCCCTCTAGACCTCAGATATCCCCCAAGCACTCTGACCCCTCTACACCCCAGATATCCCCCCAGCACTCTGACCCCTCTGCACACTAGATATTCCCCCCAACACTGTAACCATATACCATAAGATACCCCTTGTATTGTGACCCCACTACATCCCTGATACCCCCTACACTGTGGCCTCTCTACATCCCTGATACCTCTAGCACTATAGCCACCCAAGATACCCCAAGCATTGCTACCCCCCTATACACCCCAGATCCCCCCTCAGCATTGTTTTCCCCCATACACCCTTGATATCCCTCAGCACCATTATTCCATCCATGTAGTACCCCCTTTTCCAGGGGAGATACATGGCATGTAAACGTTTGGCTCTGTGCCCACCCCCAGCACTGCACTCACCTATACCAATCAACCAAGCAGAAGGAGGGGCAGAGGAGAGAGCATCTCTCCTGGCATTCCAAGCATTTTGGTGCAAACAGTGCTGGACAGCTGGGCTCACCATGACACCATCCACAATGCTACTTCCGCAGGTGGGCTCTCAGGGCTGTTGACTCAGCAGATCCTACCCCGCAGCCCTCGAGTCCCGAGCATTCAAGCTGCATGGGGTGGGGTCAGAGCATCACTGGCACTCTGGCCCTGCCCCTCCCTGCTGACTGTGAAATAATCGGTATCCTTCTGCACAGCACGGTGCACCGCTGCCAGCCTGCATCCCCTGTGTATGCATCACTCTCAGTGCCATCACGGGGCCCCTAATTTCGGGGCAGTGTGGGCTCAAGGACCAGCTACTTTGGGGAAAGTGCAGGGCCCCTATGCAGCTGGGACTCCTGGGCAGTGCACAGGTGTGCCCTCTCATTAACACAGCCCTGGTTGAAGGAACTGAGCTCAACAAAAAGAACACCCAGAAATCGAGCTTCTGCCATGGGAGGGGCTGAAGGGCAGAAATAGAAAAATAAAAGAAGGGATTTTCTGCACAATACATTAGTGTTTCTTTGGAGAAGCAAATTAAGGTATTTTAACATGAATGTGCAGGCCAGCATGTAGTTCTTCAATGAAGATGAGACTTCTTCATTAAAAACTGTATTTCAGTAAATAAATCAGAATAAAAATCAACAGTAAATAGACAATGTCTAGCTGTATGTATTTGAAATTGCTTTTAGATTGACTGTGAGCACCAGTCCAGCAGTAGCAACTAGAAAAATTTCTTGCAGTGTAGCTGTGCACAGAGTCACCTCTCTTAGCCCCTCCCATCCATCAATTGCCCTCACCTCTGCCCTTTGTCCGGGAACAGGATCTTGAATAAAATGAGGCCTATAGAGAAGTAGCGATTTACTTTTTCTTTACTTGGTGGCAAGATTTATATTTCCTTTTAATTCATATTCAGTTCCATTTTATAGATGTATTTCTGTTTATTAAAAAAGATCAGTTTTGTGAGGGGTGGAAGCTTTATTCAGTTGCAAAGTATTGCCAAAGGGACAATAACAGTAGATAGTTATCTTTGTACTGCAATTAGTATGTAACCTATTTAGCTTTGTTTTTTTTTTTTTTTCTTTAAGGAAGGAAGATTTAAAAACAAGGGAGTTTTGAAAATAAATCTGAAAATTCCCTTTAGAAATAAATGACGATTCCACACAGAATGCTTTGTATCCTGCATCGTTCACATTTTTTGCAGACAACTGGCCATACAGGCAGAACACATATTTGCAAAGGTAGCCAGGCCCAGGTTGAAACTGCTACCCAGATTTGTAAATGCAGTCAGATATTCCTCTTTCTCACAAGCAACAGAAAATGCCTTTCTTTTGCCTTTGCCACAAAAGGCACTTGTAGAGTCACAACCTGAGAAGGTATGGATCCCAATAAGTGCCAAACACACACTGGTGCCAAGAGCTGATGGCACATTAGCTAAGTAAATGATCCTTGTTATGTTGCCAACCCCTGTGAAAAAATACAGCCTACATGTTAAATCTTGCTGAAGACTTAAAGAGGAGCTCCAGCACCCCCCCACAAAAAAAATAATAGCTAGTAGCTACAAATAGTTGCTGACTTTTAATATTAGGACACTTACCTGTCCAAGGTTCCTGTCATGTCAGCACCCCAGCTGATTTTTGGATCGGCTGTCGGGTGCTGCCGCAGCCATTCCTGGTAAGGGAAACCGGCCTTTCAGCTTCACAGGCGGTTCCCTACTGCACATGCACGAAGCACGCTGTGCTTTCTAGTTGGCCTGGCGGTGGAGGAAGGAGGAGGGGGGTTAAAAATTTTGAGGAATGGCGCCGCTGCGCCGTCCCTGGAAGTGGGGAATGGTACCTGTCAAAGACAGGTACCGGTTCCGCCCTCCTCCCTGAAAGATGCCAAATGTGGCACCAGATGGGGGAAAGAGACAAATAAATGGAAATTCCACTTTTGAATGGAACTCTGCTTTAAAGCAATCACTGCCACATCAGTATTGGAGGTCTTGATGACTACAGTTTGATGCTTCTGTGCAGCATGTTTTACATGACACATTCCTCATGATCACATGTCAGATCTTCAACTTCACTAAGAGTTTGTAAACCCTCCATTACATTTAGAAGTGACACAATTTGTGATGAACCTGTTAAATGGCGAACACTTAGACCAAGACACAATGATTTTGGTGTTTGCCTCCAGCCCTCAGATGCGAGATACACATTTGCAGTTACTTACTAAAGGCAAATCCACTTTGCACTACAAGTGCACTGCAAGTGCACTTGGAAGTACAGTCACTGTAGATCTGAGGGGGACATGCAAAGAAAATAAAAAACAGCATTTTAGCTTGCACATGATTGGATGATAAAATCAGCAGAGCTTCCCCTCATTTCAGATCTTCCCCTCAGATCTACTGCGACTGCACTTCCAAGTGCACTTTCAGTGCACTTAGAGTGCAGAGTGGATTTGCCTTTAGTAAATAACCCCCATTGTCTTGACAAATAAATAGAACCTTTAAGTTCAAATCATCAGGAATATAACCATAATGGGCCAGTGTTGATTCAGTGTTGGTTGGTGCAGATTTTGCTTCACTCACATTTAAATCATCTGACGTGGGTGGCCACGGGTATGTCATACCGGGAGAGTCACATAGAAGCATTTTTAATATCAATGCTGCACTTTAAAGTGTCCTTGTGTTGTCTGTAGTATTGATAGAGGCCATTGAATTTCGTCTTTGTGGACCAGATGTTGTACTTGGTATGTTTTCACCATCACTTTGGCTAGTTATTTCAGTTGAACCTGATGGATGAGGTAGCCTGTCTATCAGCTTGTATTTTTTTCACAGGGGTTGGAAACAAAACAAGGATCATTGACTTAGCTAATGTGCCATCAGCTCTTGGCACCAGTGTGTGTTTGGCACTTATTGGGATCCACACCTTCTCAGGTTGTGACTCTACAAGGGCCTTTTATGGCAAAGACAAAAGAAAGGCATTTTCTGTTGCTTGTGAGAAAGAGGAATACCTGACTGCATTTACAAATGTGGGTAGCAGTTTCAACCTGGGCCTGTCTACCTTTGCAAATATGTGTGCCACCTGTATGGCCAGTCATCTGCAAAAAATGTGAACGGTGCAAGATACAAATCATTCTGCATGGCATTGTCAGCTTTGCCAGAAATAACCATGCCTCTGACAAGTGATGCCCTTTACCAACACTGTAAAAAGCAAACTACCAAAGGAGCCATAATGAGACATTCTCTGAACCGTAAAATGTGTGCCCAATCGCCCAATGGCAATGGATGGCACCTCAAGGATGGGAAGTTACCAGTGACCTGTTTGCCCCTGAAAGTGTGTTGCAGGTAGTGCACTGCAGTTGCAAGCAAGGCAAATGTGAGGCTGGAAGATGTTCCTGTATGTCTGCAAGACTGTCTTGTACTGATTTATGTTGGTGCAAAAATTGTGCAAATGTTTTCCAAGAAAAAGAGGAAAGAGATACATTGGACGATAGCTCTGATGACAGTGATAGGGATGAGACTGATGAGTGAGGACACTGTTTCGTATTTTATGGTGATTTTTGAGCTTTAATGAATCTATTGTAGAATTGTCAGTTTTGTCATTACAGTAAAACATTGGTCTGAGAGTGTTTTGCAAGACAAGCAAAATTTTTTTTATAAATCTTGACTTGATAAACAAGCGATGTCTTGATATACAAGTAGCGTCACATCACAACTGAGTATAAAAGAGAAGAGAGGAGCTTCTAAGTGTAGCAATATGGTTACATTTAATGAAGGTACAACATTTAGAAACTCACATGGTTGATGATTAAAACAGGCACATCTAAGTATGCAGGTATCCTGGGTAAAGCTGTTCACATAGACAGTTCTCCGCACCACCATCAATGTCATCCCTTCCACGCTCCACTCCATGGGCACTTCAAGCCTTGCTTTCAGATCGCTCTACTGCAGGTTAGTCTTCCCGGTCATGATTGCAGACTGACAGTGAAGAGAGACGCAGGTGCGGAGGATGGTCTATGTGGCCAACTTTACCCCGGATGCTTGCATACTTAGATATGCCTCTTTTAATCATCAACCATGTGAGTTGCTAAATGTTGTACCTTCATTAAATGTAATCATATTGCTACACTTAGAGGCACCTCTCTTCTCTTTTACACGCTGTAGCTCCTGCTGAATTTTGCTTCTAATCCCCTTGTGGAGACTGCCGTTTGTAGCAATCTAGTGTGCACAAACACAGTCAAGTACAATTTCATGCACAAATCTAATCAGAGAAGGATATTCATCCAAACAGGATGCCAGACTTCAGGGTGTTTACAAATGGCTAAAAGAAGGGGTTCTTTTAAACCAAAAGAGCAGAACATACCACAGATCATCATGTTAAATTCTAACATAGTATTTTTTTTCTTCCCGTTACAAAATAAATAACCAAGACACATTTTTGAAACAAGATTTATCAGCATATCATGAAAAAAGATGTAACAGCATTGATTATAGTAATCATTTTGGTGGATTAGTTGAGATGTAATGCATATCACAAAATGTAATAAATACATATATGCATAAATGTGAAATTGTTCTCCAGTCTTCGCATTTTTTTTTAAATTAAGTAACATCTTGCTGTAGCTAGAAGCATGACCTCCAGGAAGTCTGAGCGAACTCTGATGTCTTGTTAGCAGTAAGCACTCCAAAAATGTCCTTGCACAGTACTTACATGTTGTTACCATACAAATGTGTTCTGCTGCTGGACTATTATGCAGCAAATACTTGGAAAAAGATCTGCCGTTAGAAGGCTCTATAAAAAAAGAATAAGGGAATCCTTTTAACTGCAAAATTGTTTAGCAACAGACAGGTTCTTTCTATAACATTATTATCTTAAAATAAAATAAATAGTTGTATTTAAAGTAATATATTTTTATGTATCTACAGACAACTGTGACTTTTACCATCAACAAAAAAAAGCATATTTGAAAAAAAAAAATATTTTAAATAGAGATGAGCGAACTTCTGAAAACCCCTACAATTTTATTTGGATGAGCATTTTAAAAGTTTACAGACTTTAAACACCAATCCCACTGACATCAATGGAAATATAAACTAGGCTCTAGGGATAAATAATTCAGCCTGGGTTTGATTAATCAAGATTCTCCCCATGATTAGGCTCCTTGCCAAATACAACGCATTGGGGTATTTGCATCTTGGATGGATTTGTCTATTTGTTAGACTGATTAATAAACAGATATGAGGCATTTATTACATAGAGCGGTTCATTTTCTTCTTTTGGAGTTGCCATAGAGTTGATTTACCAAGGGTTTTTGACAAATTCTGTTTTTTGCGTGGCAAAGCCAAATTTAGTGGCCAGTCGTATTAAAGTCTATAGGAGGCAAATCCTGTCAGTAAATTCTGCCCAAAAGGGCACTGTCATGGGGACAATGTATTATTACAATAATGTAAAATATTTTCGCATGGCTTTCAAGACAACATTTAAAATACACAAATCCTTAAAATAACATGCTTTGGGGGATGACTTAGATCTGTGCATGGTGTTATGGAACAGTACAATTCTCATAGACAGCCTAGTGAAATCTAATAGAGCGAGTCATGCCGACTGGCAGATTTATTTGCTCTGTTCTATGCAGACAGAACCAGGTGAGTGATATTTCAGCCTGACACTGCCCATATAGTTTGGGCCAGTGATAAAAAAAACAGGAACTTAATAACTTTGACATACTTACTAAAATGCCCAGTTTTGTTAGAACATTTAGATTAATTTTAGTTTGACTTGCCATTTTAGGTTCAATGCACATCTAAGTAACATTGCAATGTTGTGCCTTTGTTTATTGGTTATGGGGTATAATAGGTATCATTCCCTGTCCCTTAAAGTATGTTATTGCTTTAAAGAAATTCTATGAAAGTGAGAGACTGGATTCTCACAGTTGAAAATTTAAGTATATGGTAATTTAACATTAAATTACTTTTTACATTTTTTTTTGATCAGCAGGAAGCAGTCAGGCTACAGTCAAGCTAAGTGTTTTCTCCATAGTGTTTTTTAAGCACATTTTTGTTGTTTGTTTATCACCTGCCTCAGGAAAGGTCCTTGCGCAGTCGCCAAATATTGCTTTTCAAGAATAAAGAGCTTTGCACTTTGCAACAAGTTTGTTGGTGTTCTGGTGACGTATATTATACATGTTGTACACCAGCTGTTGACCATTTGCGGATCATTGCAGCACCCTTTTACCACATTGTCAATTCCAGTATGGTATGCCAAAGGAATTTACTCCATGTTTCTAAGTACAGCCTGCTGGATGTTGCTGGGGATGCTTCAGCAACATGTTAACTCCCTTTTCACATGCTGCTGCTAAAGCATCCTCAGCAATCTAGCCAATGTGTTAACCCAGCCAATCACCTTGATTCTGGACCTGATGCTGTAAACTGGGAAGGTGTTAAAGTTTGGGGCATTTCCAGCCCAGTTCTACTGGGTTTATGCCTAGGACAATTTTGTTATGAGCTTCCTCTCTCCCCTTGGATTAGGCCCTGAGATTTGATTCTTCCAGAGTCTGCTCTTCTGGAAGGCCCTAAAAGATGCTGAATTGCTGAAAGTAATGTGATAAGTCTTGAGGAAGCAGCAGAGGTGCTGAATATCTAGCTGAGTGATACGTTTACACAAGAACCTTTTCATAAGGAGTCAAAATCCTGAGTGTTTTCCAGCTAGCAATGTTTGTAAGGAACTAGAGGTTTTGAACAATGTACAGAATGAAGAAATGTCATCAGCACACCCAGGATTGCTCAAAAGGGTCCAAAGATTTATTTTCATGGTCACATGACAAAGGGATCCGAAAAGTTGCTGTATGTTTATCATGTGACCAGAAAATAAAGCTTTGGACCCTTTCCAGGAATCCTTGTTGTGCTGATGACATTTCTTCACTTTGATCATCCATGGCTTCCAGCCTATTGTCAATACAGCACCCAGTACTACTGGACAGTCAGTTTTTTGTAAATGTGCATAGGGAATATTGATTGCACTTGAAAGATGCAAAGATACAGTGTGTTTTTTGGTAGGATGTGACCTCAACCTCCTCCCCATCTCTATGCACTCTGTATCAATAAACTGTTCAATTGTATCCATAAAGTGACTGGTGCCCATTTTATCTACCAAGATACATGCTTATCACCATATAAGTGTGCTTGGAACATTCACAAGCTGACATATTGTTTATTTGAAGGTAAACGAAGGGTGTTACAGGATGAAGTCTGGGCTACCCATGTGAATTAACAAGATGCCCAAAGGATCCCTTTTTTAGATAATTACATGCTGAGTTTTATCAATCATTACTAGGACTATGGCTAGAATGTCCATGTGAATCCCTAGCTTCTAGAATGTAAACAAAGTAGCACTGGGGATTCTGTCGATTAAAGTCTATGCTTTGCTTGGAGGGGGGCAACCAAGCGATCCCATCTTGCAAGACATCTTGTTTCAGTGTTGAGGGAGAAGGATCTTTACCCCACATCCGGTCTCAAAAAGTATTGTGGGGCTTGTGAGAGGGGAATTGAAAAAACCTTTAATAGATATCCAGATATCAGTTACCCTAGGTAATAAGTGCAGGATACCCCTTGCCCATTACCATTACCACTATGAGTTAAAATTAAATGAAAGGTGAAAAAATCCTGTATTACCAAAACAAAAACGTAAACAATATCTCTATTTTCAAATCACACTGTCTAGTGATGTAGATCAGTGTTTCTCAACTCCAGTCCTCAAGGCGCACCAACAGGTCATGTTTTCAGGATTTCCCTCAGATGAAATGGCTGTGGTAATTACTAAGGCAATGAAACTGATCAAATCACCTGTGCAAAATAGTGGAAATCCTGAAAACATGACCTGTTGGTGCGCCTTGAGGACTGGAGTTGAGAAACACTGATGTAGATTAATTGTCAACCACAATGGCCTGCCACCCAGGGACTTTTTCCCACCACTTTACAAGGTTTTCCTGCCAACACGATGATCTAACAACTGAAAATAATGCCCCACCTCACTACCACAATTAAAGCACAGACCCCCATTGCTGCAGTAATATAAACATCAGCCACAGGAATATTGGGTGAAGTCAATGGCATCAATGACAGCAGCACAGGAATCTGCCATTTGGTGTTAAAATGCGGGAAGCATTGTCAGGAGGCAGGTCATTGAGGCAGCAGGGAAAAATCATTGTGTGGCGGGTCATAATGGCAGCAGGTAAACATTGTTGGGGGGTGAGGAAACATCATTGGGTGGCATGTCATCATGATTGACAATAGATCTACATCACTGGATGATTTGATTGATGTTGAAATTACATTGGTGGATATTTTTTAGTTTTTGTAAATGTATTTTATTAAAGGATTTATTTATGGTGTCTGTGTGTTTATTTACATTTTACATTTTTGGGGGAATGAGTAATAAGGGGTGCTAATGTAATACGTTCCCACCACAAACCCCACATCCTTTTAGGGGACAAATGTGAAAAAGAGATCCTTGTCCCTCAACTTTAGAACAGGGTGCCTTGTAAGGATGAAGATTTGCCTCCCCCATCCCCAATGTTGACAGAAATCTAGTATTTGCAGATTGTCCCTCTGAAAAATGAATCTGGAAGCCAAAAACTCTGATCACTATGGGGTTTGGTGCTGACATTTCCCAGCCTCCCTGGCAGGGAAAGAGACTAATTGAGCCGTTCCTTTAGAGCGCATGCACTAGTGATGTCATTGGCTGCATTTAAACAGTAAACGTTTAGGAGATATTTTCACTACCTATAGGTAAGCCTTATTATAGGCTTGTCTATAGGTAAATGTCTGCAGAGGAAGTTTACCTTATTATAGGCTTACCTATAGGTAAATGTCTGCAGAGGAAGTTTACTTCCTCTTTAAGGGTCTAACAGATTATAGAATGAAATGAAGAAAAAAAGGAAAAAAAAAAACAAATGTTAATAAAACCACGCCTTACATCCCCAAATACGCACATATGAAAGGAAACATACACAATATCAGGTTCAGCTACAAACTATAATTGCACCACACATATTAGGTATCATCATGCATGCCAGATTGAGAGCAATTCTCAAGCCATCATTTACTCTTAACTCTAAAATGATGATCTGTAAAGTCTTTTAGAGCATCAGTTATGGACAATTTTGCCGTTTCATGGATCAGCTCAATTGTAAGGCTTGATATGTTAAGTTTTTATTTACTTGATACAATTATAATTGGGTAGTACAATGTTTTGTGTATTTGTTTACTGAAAATATGGTTTTGATAAATATTTGCTAAAATATCATGTGACATAAAAAATTCTCTGTTTTCAAAAAAATATTGTCATGGTTATGCAATAGAGTTTTCTGTCAGCTTACCTGTCTCCATGTGTTCATCTCTAAAGACCAGCTGCCTCTCACCTGACTGGTTTTATAACCTCTCCTCTAAGCATGGCCCCACCCCAGGCCCTATCAGGGAACCCTATGCTGATCAACCATTGTGTGTTAGCTTTTGTGTGTACTTGCTGTGTTTCCTACGTCTGATTCCAGTTACCGATTTGGCCTGTTCTTAACTATTCCTGTCTGCTCCTGACCCTGACCTTTGGCGTGTCCCCAACCATCCCTGTTTGCCTGTGACCCTGTACCTTGGCGTGAACTCTGTTGTTCTTGTCTGCTTGTGGCCCCGACCTTGGCTTGTCCCTTACTTTCCTTATTGTTCCAGCCTGCTGCCTCCTTCCTCTTCTCCTGTAGTCTACCGTGAGCGTGAGCTGCGAGCCCCTGGGGGCTGCGACCTGGAGCCAGACTGCAGCGCAGTCCATTCTCACCACTAGAGGCTCTGGTGAACACCTGCTGGCTCTTAGACTCCGCGCCCTGGGGAATCTACGCTCTAGCTCCCAGTGGGATCTGTGTCAGTGATCCAGTAGACCTGCTTCATGAACCTCCCAGGGTTCAATCCGCAGCAGTCAGTCCTAGGGTCCACTACCTAGCGGTGCACTTCTGACTCATACAGAGTGCATCTGTCACCTATCCTCAAGGTGACCTGACAAATATATATTGTTTTAAGTAATCTTAACATAAAAATGTTGCTCTGGCAGTGAAAGGGTTAAGGCATCCCACAAGCATGTTATTTAAAGGATTTTTTTAAAATTGCAACGTTGCCATTAAAGTTGATTTAAAAGATAATTTTCTTGAACAGTATTTTTTAAAACTTTTTTTGCATTGGCACATGCACCGTGTGGCTATGCCCAGCTCTCCATGCCCCTTTTTTAACAATAGATTGACTATTGGCCAGAAAAAACAGCAAACTTTGGATCCCTGTTAAGTTCAAGGTTTACCAAACCTATAGCCTATCAGACATGGGTTCCCTCCCTCCTAATCCAGAGTAGGAGGGAGTATGCTATACAAGAGGGTGAACATAAGAGGATTGCTCTTTAAAAACAGAAGCCTAGCTAAATAGTTATATATTTTGTACAATTGTACATACTGTATATATCAATAATCTTTCATTATACAAACTTTTTACATAACACATATTCTAGAAATATAATCAATCAATATATATTTAAAATTACCATTTGGCTGTCTACTATAATTGATGCTGTATAGAGCAAGCAAATGAAATGCTATTGAAAATTTTTTTTTCAAAAGATATGTGACCTATGTAAAGATTTGGGACATGGAGCCTTGATATGCAATATACACCGAGTCATAGCAACCAATCAGCTATAATCCAGCCAGTCAACTGGAGGACTGATGAGAGTTAGTTTTGTAATTTAAGCAAAAACCCACTGGAACAGTATGGAAAGCTGAACTGTTGCACTTTTGCCCTTTTGTTAAGAAGTCTTCCTGAATATGCTGAGTGCCTTTGTATTGCTAGATAATACTAAATTTGTTCCTATACAACTGTGAACCTTAAACTGTCTCTGGGACTAATTAAATGAGTATATGAGTCAAAACATCATGATATTTAAATTAACACCTGGATGATAATCTAGCCTTGACATTCTATATATTGTTTCTCTGGGACTTTAGCCAAATATTTTTTTGATCTTTGAAGTTATCTGATTTAAAGGAGGATTTTTTTTTATTTTTATAACATTCTAATAAGAAATCAAGGATTAACATAAGGAATATTTTGTTCTGTTTCAACATCCTGAGTATCACATTTCTACAGGTTAACTGCGGACAGAAATGTACAGATAAATATAGAAGAAAATGATGAGTGAGACATAATTAAATATTTGCAAATGGAAGTTCTAAGAGATGTTACTAAAATAACTGAAAAAATTATAGAGCACATTAAAGGTAGAGACGAGGCAAGTTCTTACCTGCTAGTTTGCTTGCACCTGAGCTGGTTCTTATTCATGCAAGCATACAAGAGCAAATGTTCTAGATCATTTTTCTATTGAAAAAAAAATCACATGCTAAAAGAAATACACAAGTTTACATTGCTTAAATCATGGTTAGTGATGAATTTTGGGTTTGCCATTATCATGGGTTCACAATTTTTGGGATTAGTGACGCTCATAAATTGCTAATTTTCGGCCAAAGAGTTTGCAGGTTCGCCACCAAAACTTAGGAACAACCTAAAATGCAGTGCATAACCTTTTTTTTGTCAGAAAAGTCATCAGAGCCAATATTTGAAGGAACAGATAACTGATGAACCAACCCCAGACAGATTTGCTCATTCCTACTCTTGGTCTGCATACCCGTACTACAATAGTGTTCCAAAAAACCTACTTGATTATCCTTAAAGCGATAGTAAAGCCTTTTTTTTTAAAATAACAAACATGTCATACTTACCTGCTCTGTGCAATGGTTTTGCACAGAGCAGAACAGATCATTCTCTTCTCAGGTCCCACGCCAGAACTCCTGGCTCCTCCCTCCTGCTGGGTGCCCCCACAGCAAGCAGCTTGCTGTGGGGGCAGCCTAGCAGACACACTCCTGAACCATGGCTTTGTGTGTCCATTCACACATGGAGCTGTGGCTTGGCCTCACTCCCCCGTCTCCTGATTGGCTCACTGGCTGTGATCGAAGCAGTGGGAGTGTGAGTCCCCAGAGAGGCGAGGCTCTCTTGGACATCACTGGATTGAGAGGGGGCTCAGGTAAGTTTTAGAGGGGCTGGAGGGGGCTGCTGCACATAGAAGGACTTTTAACCAGTTCCCGTCCGACGTACTGTTAAATGACGCCAGTGGGAACCTCTCATCCCTCTGGGTCGGCATCATATGATGTCCACCTCTGATGGCGCACAGAGTGGTGATCGAGGATGAGGCATGTCGATCGGACACAGTCCATCCCCAATCAGGGTAAAGAACCAATGAGAATGGCTCTTTACTGCGTGAACGGCTGTGTCCAATTGCAGCTGGTCAAATGCGAGGTCTTTGCGAGTTCTTTGTGCACACCACTCGTGCACACCTCCAGGGGCACACAGCGTGGCGATCGGGGATGAGGCTTGTCCCTCGGACAAAGCCCATGTCCAATCAGGGTAAAGAGCCAATCAAATTGGCTCTCTACCATGTGACCCACGGTGTCCAATCACAGACGGTCATAAATGTAAACAAACCACAGTAACTGCCTGTTACCGGGTTCTCCTCCTCACTCACCAATCCAATGTGAGGAGGAGATTGCGGGAACAGTGAATTTACAGTTATATTGTGCATTACTGTGCCCTGATTGCCCCCATAATAAAGAGGACCTGTCTGTGTGCCCATCAGAGTACATGTCTGTGAGCCTGTCACCAGCTAATCTGAATACCTGTCACCAGCTCATCAGAGTACCTGAGTACCTGTCACCAGCCCATCAGAGTACTCGAGTACCTGTCGACAGCCCATTGGAGTACCCGAGTACCTGTCACCAGCTCATCTGAGTACCTGTCACCAGCCCATCAGAGTACTCGAATACATATCACCAGCTCATTAGAGTACCCGAGTACCTGTCACCAGCTCATCAGAGTACCTGATGCCTGTCTCCAGCTCATCAGAGTACCTGAGTACCTGTCTTCAGCTCATTAGAGTACCCGAGTACCTGTCAAAAGCCCATCAGAGTACCTGTCTCTAGCTCATCAGAGTACCCGAGTACCTGTCACCAGCCCATCAGAGTACCTGTCGTGCAGCCCAGCTGTACCTGTCATGCAGCCCAGCAGTACCTGTCGTGCAGCCCAGCAGTACCTGATGTGCAGCCCAGCACTACCTGTCGTGCAGCTCATTGGTACCTGTTGTGCAGCCCATCACTACCTGTCGTGCAGCCCATAAGTGTCATCTGTCATACAGCCACCATGCCCAAAACATTTTTTATTACTGAAGAGGCATATCAAATCCTAAGCCATATGGATGAGAGCTGCGGGGAGCTCTCACCATCCGATTCCAGTTTTGATTCCAGATTAGAATTCGAGCCCGTTAAAAGCAGTGGATCGGCGACCAAATTACAGAAGGAAGCATTCAGTCCTAAAAGAAGACGCTCTGAAGACCAGGCAGCCACCAGCAGCGCCATACATCCCAATGGCCAATTGGCAAATGCCAACGCTGCTAGACCCAAGGAGGAAAGACCAAGTACAAGCACTGGAATTTCACGCCAGACCCAAAGAATTAGCCCAAACCCATCTTCCAGATGCCTTAGCAAACCGATTGTGGCTGCCTTCTAGCTCAGAGTCAGCTACAATCCCCCCTTCCACAGCACAGCCAGGAGTGCAGGCCAACACCGAAATTTTTTCTGAGATAGATTTTTTACATTTATTTTTTCCTGATGAGTTACTTCAATGCATCTTGGACCAAACTAATCTTTTTGCCTGACAATACATGAATAGCAACCTCAACTCATGCTATGCCCATTCCTTTCGAATGGGGATGCTTAACAGTGGAGGGGTTTTGATTGTTTTTGGGCCTTACAATCAACATGGGGCTTACAAAAAAAATGAATTTCATGCTTATTGGTCTACCAACATCATTCACTACATGCTAATATTTTCAGCTGTCATGTCCAGGTCCCCCTATGACACGATCATGCACTTCCTGCATTTCAGCGATAACTCACAGTGCCCTCCCTGAGATCATTCCAACTTTGATAAACCATATAAAATTCTCCCTGTAATTGATTTTTTTTTCTAAGAGGTTTGCCAAACTTTCTGTCCCTGTCCAGAACATCTCTGCGGAAGAATCCCTGGTCAATTTCACAGGCCGGCTGGGATTCAAGCAGTACATTCCCAGTAAGAGGGCCAGGTACAGATTTAAGCCCAACAAGTTCTGTGAAAGCACCACTGGATATGTGCATGCCTTCCGCGTGTACAAAGGCAGAGACTTCCAGCTCTAGCCCCCTGAGTGCCCAATATACATGAGAATAAGCAGAAAAATTGTATGGGACCTAGCATTCCTACTGTTCCAAAAGGGGTATCATATTTACATGGACAATTATTATATGAGTTTGCACCTTTTCCGCCACTTGTACCTTGAGAAAACTTTGGCCTGCGGTACAGCAAGAAAAAACAGGAAGGGTGTCTAGTCACCACAAGGCTACAAAGGGGGGCATCAGCAAGTCTGTGGAATGAGAAAGTGTTGGCCATGAAGTGGAGGGATAGGAGAGATGTGTACATCATGTCCACTATCCACGATGAAACCTCGGTGGAACTTCGCGGAAGACGCGGTCCAAGCCTGGTTGTATCCACGATTACAATAAGTTAATGGGGGGGTGGATTTAAGCAATCAGATGCTGCAGCCCTATCTATCAACATGAAAGTCCCTCTTCTGGTATAAAAAAGTCACAATTTACTTTTTCCATTTGGCCATTTTTAACGCATACGTCACCTATCAAAAGTCAACAGAAAGACTCAAAAGCTTCTCAAATTTATCGAAGATATTGTCACTGTCCTGATCTACCAGCAAGGATCACCCCAGGAAACATTTGTCTGCTCTCCTCCCCTTCTTGCTAAGTTGGAAGCAGCGTAAAAAATGTCACTTCTGGTTCAGAATCTAATGCAGTGCGATCTGAAAAAATATATAATGTTTTGGGGGTTTTATTCAATCTTCAGGGCTAAAATTATTTTTAAAATATGTGTGCAAAAAAACACAAAATTGACCCTACCAGTGAGAGGGTTAAACCCTGTCGGCATGCTAAAGATCTAAAAAAGAAGTCATACCTGTATGAGAAGTCTGTAAATACTTACCTTTTCAGCTGCCTGCACTGCTGAAAGGCACTTCAATATAATTCAGAAATCACATTTAATCTCTCCTATTGTGATGTCGAGGTTAGCAGGAGAAAATAGTAAGGGCTGTAGACACCAGGCAGATTAACACTTTCAGAAGATTTCTTAGGATCCATAATCAGTGTCCAGTGGTGTCAGCAGCAGGAAAGTATTTATATTTTTAAGTATTTATAGTTTTCATTTAAAGGTATGGATTAACAGAACTAAACCATCAGAGAAAAATTAGAAATCCTAGGCTCCTAGGAGCTTTTTGCTCTTCAGCGCTGTGATGTCTACTGCCCTCAATTTTGGCGCTTCCATCTTCAACCGGTCATCTTCCGGATTGAGAGTCTAGGGCCATCTTGATTGTCTGAGCCAGGATGATAATACATGGGTATTGCAGGTACTTCATTCCAGCACAGAACTATGCAGAGACTGTACACTGAATTTCACATGTGCAGTTCAGTGTACAATTACAGAAGAAAATGCGGACAAACAGATAGAAGTATCTATGACAGAAGAGACATACACAGTCCCTTCTGTCATAAAAAAAGCCTGCTTGTTAGCACTTTTTCAAATAATTTCAAATTCCTTTTTTCACATTTCAAATCTTTAGCATATAAACTTTAAGTAGAGCAACCCATATCATAGTGTTTTCTGGCAACATATAAGTTAACATTCAGGACCAAGCACTATTGCACATGGTCATGTAAGATCAACAATAGCAAGAAGTTATGTTAAAAAGAGGGGTTTAAAAACATTTGGGATAGCATATTAAAAGGTACTGCATTGCAGAATTGGTACAGCAGGTGAGTTAAACCAATTTCTGCTAAATCACTTACCTAGTATGTCATTTGACTTCAAGTGGTTGTACTGGGGGATGTCTGCATCTGCAGGCATAGCCCTGGTATAATTTTTTTGAGCTGACGGTGACCACCTCTCTTGTAATAGCATTTGGAGCACCTAACTAGCCGCTCAATTGCTATTACAAGCAGTGGGAGGGGACAACTCCCCTCCCGCCACCTTTTGCGGCTCTCTCGGGCTCTCCCATCCCACCGGGAGACCCGAGCTGCTAGCCAGTACGTCCTTGGGCTGGGATCGACTGTGATTGGGTCTCCACTCTGGTAACCCAGAACCGATGACATAACATAATTTACGGTTTACCCAGATGTCAACCACGCCAAATCTTTGAAAATCAAAAGTATTCAAAAAGAGTACCTGTCATGTGCCTATTGCTGTCACAAAGGATGTTTACATTGTAACAGCAATAAAAGTGATAAAAAAATGTAAGCAACAGTGTAAAAATAAAAAATATTTATAATAAAAAAAAATGTAAAGTGCACCCGCCCCCCTGTGCTTGCACGCAATGGCTAAATGCGTGTGTCGGTCCCACGCACACACAAACAGCGATCGTCCCACACATTTTAGTTTTGGATAGAGTGGAGAAAGGTTATACTCTACATTTAAACTGGTGACAATTGTCTCTCAGAACGAAAGTCAAGGGAAATCCAAAATGTTAGTGTTGTCACCATACTTCAGTTTTCCTTTTTTCAAAATTATTGCTTCATCTCTGCAAACGTAAGTGTGGGTTTTTTTTCCCCCAATAAAACGCACACTGCAAAAATAAACTGGAATTTTTACTTTTACCTACTCTATCCAAAACTAAAAAAAAAGTTTTTGTAATACATAGATTTTAACTGCAGTGTGGCATTTTGATTTGCCACTAGTTGTTAAACCCATCAATCTCCTGATGAGTGTAAATTGCAAGATCAGGCATAGAGACACTGAATTCTTACATTTTGTTTAACATTAGTAGCAACTACAGCACACCTGTTTGAAAGAATAAAGAATACAAAAAGTGATAACATCTTTAAAGTGCAGACACCAAGCAGTGCCTGTGTATTCCTTCAATAGACTCCAAGTCCTTGTGGACCCCCCCCCCCCCCGCCCCCAGATCTAATGCATCTTTGACTGCTAAGCTTTGACAATTCCTTGGTAGTTATAAAAAAAAGTTGTTTTTTTGTGCAACTTTAAATGAGGCAGAGATCTGGTAGGGTCTCATGCCTCCATTCCTATCTATATGAGAAAAAGAAGAAGAGGAAGGTGGGACCTTAAATGAAGCATGCAGTCATATGAAGAGTCAAAAAAGTGGGTGTTTATATGTGTCAGAATAAAAATAGTAATATATGGTAATGATTTATATTGCAATAATAATTTATCTCTAAACAACATATAAAAACATAATGACACATGTCAATGTAGAAGTATTATGAGTACAACACCTCTTAACTTCCCATCAATTGTACGAATGAATAACATAATTTTCAAAAAACTCATATATGATTACAAAAGATACATAATTCTGATAAAAGATGATAAACACATGATCAATATAAACATTATAAGTACAAAAGCTTGACGTGTTTCATGGAATTTTAACCACTCTTCAGGAGCAAACATGTGCACATCTGTAATAAAATGTAAAAATTCTTAAATAACTATCTTTAGGAAGAGAAAGCCAAAAATACCCCATTAGATATAAAGTGCTCACAAAATCGCTGTATATAGAGAGTGCGTGTCAGGGTGGGCTCAGCCCTTCCTTCTCAAAGCTGGCCGCTCAGCTGTCGGCTAATTGCCAGCTCCTATCTCTCCACAGTGACTCACCTGTTGATGATGTCCTGCTCGTCAGTCCTGCCTACTTAAGCCATCCAGTCCAGATGATCTCTGCCTTCGCCTTGGTCACATCTCTAGAGACTCATTCCTGTGTTCCTGTTAAAGACTTGCTTGGCTGATATTCCTTCTGGCTCCATATCCTGCTTGCTCATCTACTACGCTCCTCACTGGCTTCCTGACATTTTTGGCTTGCCTGACTATCCGTTCCGGTTCCTGAACACTGGATATGTTTTGACTACGTTTACTCTGTTTACCTTTTTTATTATATTATTAATAAAGAAGTGTGATTTAACTGTACTTCTGTCTCAGTCTGATTTGATTCATGGTTTCTGACAGTGCGACACTGAGAACTGGAAGCCCCCCTGAAAGGGCATCATGTCCGGGAGCTGTGGCTGCGTGCATCGCATGCATAGCCCATGCAAGGCGACATCCGGGGATGCAGCAATTTCCTGCATGTGAACGTAGGTGTTTTCCATAAACGTCTTGAGGGACGTCTATAAAAAATGTGAATGTGTATATTAGCATGTATAACAAGGTCCTTTACTCAATTTGAGAGCAGGATACATGAAAATATAAGTGAAGCCCATACAAGAAGGACTGGGGAGTAGGAAAATGCAGTAACAATTGGCAAAAAAACTGCAAAAACAAACATCAGAATGGGAACCCAAATGGAACCAATGTCAATGTGAAAAATGGGGCTAAGGGTGAATGATGAGATACCTTGTGCTGGAACCTGCGGGACCGTGATTAAAAGTGGTAAGAATTGTCTGAAAACGGCAACAGGACAGATCGGCCACCCCAGGTGGAGCCTACAAGGGCGCACACGTTACACACCCCCAAACGCCATGCTAAGCATGCAAAGGGGGGGGGAGGCACCCAAATCTGAGCGACCAGGTCGCCTGGAGTTTGACGCCAAACCCCCTCACACCTGCTGCGGATGGAAAACACTGTCGGTATGGCGGCGCTCATTGAGCGACGTCACATGTTGAGTGTGTTGGACATGGACATGGACATGCACAGTGTGAAGGTATGAAACGCGTCAAGAATTTGTACTTATGATGTTTTTACCGATCATGTGTTTATCATCATCTTTTTATCAGAATCATGTATCTTTTGTAATCATATATGATTTTTTTGTAAAATATGGTATTCATTCCTACAATTGATGGGAAGTCAAGAGGTGTTACCCATAATCTTTCTACACTGACATGTTTTTATTTTGTATGTATATAGATGAATTATTGCTATATTAATCATTACCTTGTATTACTATTTTTATTTTGACACATAAAAAAACACTTTTTTGACTCTTCATATGACTGTGTGCTTCATTAAAAAGTCCCACCTTCCTCTTCTTCTTTAACTCCTTGGTGGTGTTGATGCTTGCTTACTCCCAACCACTTACCACATATTCTTAAAGGCCCATCTCTAAGATGGACTAACTTACTGGACAATTAGGATGTATGGGAGAGGGTACAGAAGCCTTGCAGAAATGAATCTCCTGGGATTTGGGGGATAATGACAACTTCTTAGAGACTGCTGAACATTACCAGTTTAGTGGGGTTTTTTTTTTGGCATGTTCATCCTAAAAGAAACATATAAAAATTTAATCATAAGGGGTTGGAGTCATTGCTTGTCAGCTGCCTAACCTCTCACACTTTCTACCATCTTCTAAAAGGGCAGTGTGTGAGCTCATGCAGCAACTGAAAGACTTCAAGTAATTCTGTACAGTTCTACTAAAGACAGAAACTTTTTGTGCAATTGTTCTTTATTCAGTTAAATTAACCTGCAAAGGGAATACAGTTGCATTGTGTATTACATCAGATAACAAATAATAATAGGCACAATACAGATTGCATTGCATGTCAGTAAACAAAGACAAGACGAGCAATACAGTGCAGGTACAGCAAAGTTTCAAAATTGTTGCGATTCATTAGTTAAAGAAAAGAAAAAAAAGGGGGGGGTAGGAATTCTGGATCTCAGTAGCTCACGATCAGAAAGAGAAGATCAGACTGCCAAATAGCACACCCCGCGTATCCTTGTACTTCAGGAGAGGGTATATATAGGGGGCATGCAAATTATGAGAATGAAATGGAAAAATCATATAATGCTGCAAGGATGTATGAGCCATAACTTCCGTTTCAAGGAATATTTGGACATAGTAGAATTCTTTAATGCAAAGGTTCCTTCAAGCGCAAGAATTGAAGTAGTGCCATTTCCACTGTGGGTAGAATTGGGAAAGGGGTATATTCTGATAGAAAACTGAATATGCAGTTCCAGTAGGAATGCATTGAGTTACAGTATATGTATAAGAGAGCCAATAGAGACGCAATTGTGCCAGCACTGGGGGAGGCAGTAGGATGGAATGTCGCTGGTTTTATAGGGAGTGAGGTACCATCTACTGTATGAGTTACTTTGTGCATTAGTTCCCAGTGATCAGCACATAGAGAGGAAGCATATAGTGATCAGTATGCTTGACACCATTTGTAGCGAGAGAATTCTTTACCAATATCTTGTTCCCATTTAATAAAGGAAGAAAGCTTTGAAAACAAGGATTTGTTTTGTAAGTTGTTATAAAAGAACAAGAAAAAACTGAAATGTAGATACCTGCTTATACCCAATCATGACTTGTTCTCTTTAAGCTTTATATTTTTAAATAGCATTTTTTTAGCTCAAGTTGTCATGTTGGCAGCTACTTAGAGCCACTAAATTTGGTATTCCAAGAAATACTAAATCTTACATATTGCCAACCTGTTCATGACAGCGATAAGGTTACTGTCAAACAAAAATTTCTTCTGTTATGTCTTTCCTCTGTCACTTGTCAATTAAAAAAAAACGGGGATATTGGCATAAACCACAACACAGAAAAGGACTGAAAATTTTATTTTTTAGGATTGTGGTAAATCTGAAATCAGTCTATTCACTCCACTGGCAGAATTAAAAATCCTCTATCAACCCAGAGTCCATTATGCCTATTTTTATTTTTTTTTAACTATAGCGTTAAATGTGGCTGGAACAATTACATTCCTGATCTGTTCATGTCTAAACATAGTAAAAATATAAAAGCATTGACTTCATTATTTCCTCCCTAGAGTGCCTTTCAGAATCCACATAAAGTACTGTTTGTTTATTTGTCACCCTTTTTATATATTCCATTGTTTGCACTCTGTGCTAATTGCTACTTAGCTGCATTAGCAATAGTTGTCTAAAAGATTCATTGGTTTCCCATTATTGTTATTTGTTTATGTTCACTGAATCTATATATACCTCAATTTGGTGTGTTTCATAAAAATTAGACATTGGAAGGCTTATTAACACAAGCAATTTATTTACATGAAATGGGAGCTGCTTTCTTTCACTGCTATATAGTAAATGTATACTACTTGTGCATTTTCTACTAATTGTATACACACTTTTTTTAAAGTGATTGTAAAGGCTGTTTTTTTTTTTTAAATAACAAACATGTTATACTTACCTCCTCTGTGCAGTTGTTTTTTGCCAGCAGCCCCGATCCTCCTCTTCTTGGGTCCCTCTTTGCTGCTCCTGGCCCCTCCCTCCTTTGAGTGCCCCTCCGCCAGCAGCTTGCTATTGGGGGCACCCAAGCCAAGTAAGAGCTCCGTGTATCCATTCAGACACTGAGCCCTGACCTGGCCCCGCCACCTCTCTCCCCTGATTGGCTGACTGACTTTGATTGACAGCCGCAGGAGCCAATGCCGCCGCTGCTCTGTCTCAGCCAATCAGGAGGAGTGTCCTGGATGGCTGAGGGGATCATGCACATCGCTGGAGAGATAAGAGGCTCGGGTAGGTAATAAGGGGGGTGCCAGGGAGGCTGCTACACACAGAAGGTGTTTTATCCTAATGCATAGAATGCATTAAGATAAAAAACCTTCTGCCTTTACAACTCCTTTAACATTATAGACTGATACCAGGAGAATAGCATAGTTAAAAACTGTGGCTCTGGTGAATGTCACATAGAGGGCAATTTTTAAGCATGCAAAAATGCCTTTGTGCAATGCAAATGTTTTAGTTTTTTTGTAAGGGCCGCAATCATTTTTTTTAGTTCTGCTGTCATTTTTCATTGGTTATACTTAACAGAATAAAAGTTTTTCTCTTAATGAAGGAAAAATCTTGGCAGATTGTATAAATTATGTCTAAATATAAGCATTGGGTGTTTATTTAATCACTTATCCAAATTAATTTCAAGAGTTGGAAAGTTCAGGCTAAGTACTCCAAACATGGGGTGTTTGTTAGGCATCCACAGCTCATTAATTGGCCTACATTTAGCAATGCCGCTGTACATTTTGTGAGGTCCATTATCGCTATATATATCAGTGGGGTAAATTTAACTATTGCAGACACTACAGATGCATCTCATTACTTTCCCTAGACTAATAAATACATTAATATGTTTTTTAAAGGGTTAGTTCATCTTTTTAGAAAAAAAAAGGTGAACTAACACTGTACACCTTTCCCTCCCATCTGGTCCCCGCTATACTTATATCCATAGGTGATGAGCTGTCAGGGATTTGAAATACTCGCTCTTCTTCGCCTTCTTTATGCAGTACTTCAAGAACAGATCAGAGTGATGCTCCGTGCCAACGCTGACCAATCAGAAGCACTCTGATCCGTCCTGGAAGCACTGCAGAAAAAGGAGGGAGAACAGTGGGGACTGCAAATCTCTGGACTGCTGCACCAGTTGACAGCTCATTACCCAAGGAGGTAAGTACAGCGGGGGCCTGGGATGTCATGAGGGTGTATGATGTTAGTAATTCTTTCTGAAAAGGTGAACTTACATTTTAAGAAGTTAAAATTTATATCCTATGTAATTTTCATATTGATAATTATCTAGCATACTTGTATTATTTGTTGCAGGTATTTATATACCGCTAAAAAATTTTACTCAGCACTTTACATGTATACTGCGGTACATTTACATCTGTCCCTGCACTCAGGGATAGGGATGAGCCGAACACCCCCCTGTTCGGTTCGCACCAGAACATGCGAACAGGAAAAAAGTTCGTTCGAACATGCGAACACCGTTAAAGTCTATGGGACATGAACATGAATAATCAAAAGTGCTAATTTTAAAGGCTTATATGAAAGTTATTGTCATAAAAAGTGTTTGGGGGCCTGGGTCCTGCCCCAGGGGACATGGATCAATGCAAAAAAAAAGTTTTAAAAACGGCCGTTTTTTCAGGAGCAGTGATTTTAATAATGCTTAAAGTCAAACAATAAAAGTATAATATCCCTTTAAATTTCGTACCTGGGGGGTGTCTATAGTATGCCTGTAAAGGGGCGCATGTTTCCTGTGTTTAGAACAGTCTGACAGCAAAATGACATTTTGAAGGAAAAAACTCATTTAAAACTACTCGCGGCTATTGCATTGCCGACAATACACATAGAAGTTCATTGATAAAAACGGCATGGGAATTCCCCAAAGGGGAACCCCGAACCAAAATTTAAAAAAAAAAATGACGTGGGAGTCCTCCTAAATTCCATACCAGGCCCTTCAGATCTGGTATGGATATTAAGGGGAACCCCGGCCAAAATTAAAAAAAAAAAAATGACGTGGGGTTCCCCCTAAATTCCATACCAGACCCTTCAGGTCTGGTATGGATTTTAAGGGGAACCCCGTGCCAAAAAAAAAAAACGGCGTGGGGTCCCCCCAAAAATCCATACCAGACCCTTATCTGAGCACGCAACCTGGCAGGCCGCAGGAAAAGAGGGGGGGACGAGAGTGCGGCCCCCCCTCCCTCCTGAACCGTACCAGGCCACATGCCCTCAACATTGGGAGGGTGCTTTGGGGTAGCCCCCCAAAACACCTTGTCCCCATGTTGATGAGGACAAGGGCCTCATCCCCACAACCCTGGCCGGTGGTTGTGGGGGTCTGCGGGCGGGGGGCTTATCGGAATCTGGAAGCCCCCTTTAACAAGGTGACCCCCAGATCCCGGCCCCCCCCCTGTGTGAAATGGTAAGGGGGTACATAAGTACCCCTACCATTTCACGAAGAAAGTGTCAAAAATGTTAAAAATGACAAGAGACAGTTTTTGACAATTCCTTTATTTAAATGCTTCTTCTTTCTTCTATCTTCCTTCATCTTCTGGTTCTTCTGGTTCTTCTGGCTCTTCTGGTTCTTCCTCCGGCGTTCTCGTCCAGCATCTCCTCCGCGGCGTCTTCTGTCTTCTTCTCCTCGGGCCGCTCCGCACCCATGGCATGGGGGGAGGCTCCCGCTCTTCTCTTCTTCTTTTCTTCTCTTCTTCTCTTCTTCATTTTCTTCTCCGGGCCGCTCCGCAATCCATGCTGGCATGGAGGGAGGCTCCCGCTGTGTGACGGCGCTCCTCGTCTGACAGTTCTTAAATAACGGGGGGGGCGGGGCCACCCGGTGACCCCGCCCCCCTCTGACGCACGGTGACTTGACGGGACTTCCCTGTGGCATTCCCCGTGACGTCACAGGGAAGTCCCGTCAAGTCACCGTGCGTCAGAGGGGGGCGGGGTCACCGGGTGGCCCCGCCCCCCCCGTTATTTAAGAACTGTCAGACGAGGAGCGCCGTCACACAGCGGGAGCCTCCCTCCATGCCAGCATGGATTGCGGAGCGGCCCGGAGAAGAAAAGAAGAAAAGAAGAAGAGAAGAAGAGAAGAAAAGAAGAAGAGAAGAGGGGGAGCCTCCCCCCCATGCCATGGGTGCGGAGCGGCCCGAGGAGAAGAAGATAGAAGACGCCGCGGAGGAGATGCTGGACGAGAACGCCGGAGGAAGAACCAGAAGAGCCAGAAGAACCAGAAGATGAAGGAAGATAGAAGAAAGAAGAAGCATTTAAATAAAGGAATTGTCAAAAACTGTCTCTTGTCATTTTTAACATTTTTGACACTTTTTTCGTGAAATGGTAGGGGTACTTATGTACCCCCTTACCATTTCACACAGGGGGGGGCCGGGATCTGGGGGTCACCTTGTTAAAGGGGGCTTCCAGATTCCGATAAGCCCTCCGCCCGCAGACCCCCACAACCACCGGCCAGGGTTGTGGGGATGAGGCCCTTGTCCTCATCAACATGGGGACAAGGTGTTTTGGGGGGCTACCCCAAAGCACCCTCCCAATGTTGAGGGCATGTGGCCTGGTACGGTTCAGGAGGGAGGGGGGGCCGCACTCTCGTCCCCCCCTCTTTTCCTGCGGCCTGCCAGGTTGCGTGCTCAGATAAGGGTCTGGTATGGATTTTTGGGGGGACCCCACGCCGTTTTTTTTTTTTTTTTTTTGGCGCGGGGTTCCCCTTAAAATCCATACCAGACCTGAAGGGTCTGGTATGGAATTTAGGGGGAACCCCACGTCATTTTTTTTTTAAAATTTTGGCCGGGGTTCCCCTTAATATCCATACCAGACCTGAAGGGCCTGGTATGGAATTTAGGGGGACTCCCACGTCATTTTTTTTTTTTAATTTTGGTTCGGGGTTCCCCTTTGGGGAATTCCCATGCCGTTTTTATCAATGAACTTCTATGTGTATTGTCGGCAATGCAATAGCCGCGAGTAGTTTTAAATTAGTTTTTTCCTTCAAAATGTCATTTTGCTGTCAGACTGTTCTAAACACAGGAAACATGCGCCCCTTTACAGGCACACTATAGACACCCCCCAGGTACGAAATTTAAAGGGATATTACACTTTTATTGATTGACTTTAAGCATTATTAAAATCACTGCTCCTGAAAAAACGGCCGTTTTTAAAACTTTTTTTTGCATTGATCCATGTCCCCTGGGGCAGGACCCAGGTCCCCAAACACTTTTTATGACAATAACTTGCATATTAGCCTTTAAAATTAGCACTTTTGATTTCTCCCATAGACTTTTAAAGGGTGCTCCGCGGCATTTGAATTTGCCGCGAACACCCCAAATTGTTCGCTGTTCGGTGAACTTGCGAACAGCCAATGTTCGAGTCGAACATGAGTTCGACTCGAACTCGAAGCTCATCCCTACTCAGGGAGCTTACAATCTATGGTCTCTATCTTTCATGCATACATACACATATGTCAGGTCACCTTGAGGCTAGGTGACAGATGCACACCGTTGGGATCAGGAGTGCAAAGCAAGGCAGTGGACCCTATGGCTGACTGCTGCGGATGGGAGTCCGGGTATAAGGAAGGCAGGGCTGCTGGAACACCAACACGGATCCCACCAGGATTAGTGCGTAGGATTCCCTGGAGCACAGAGTCTAAGAGCCAGCAGGTGTTCACCAGAGCCTCTAGTGGTGAGGATGGACTGGGCTGCAACTGGCTCCAGGTTGCGACCCCCAGGGTCCCCCAGCTCACACCCAGAGTAGGCAACAGAAGGATAGGAATAGTAAAGGAATAAGCCAAGGTCAGGGCCACAAGCAGACAAGGACAACAGAGTACACGCCAAGGTTCAGGGTCACAGGCAAACAGGGATAGTCGGGGACACTCCAAAGGTCAGGGTCACGAGCAGACAGGAATAGTATAGAACACGCCAAGGTCGGTAACAGAAATAAATGTAGAGCACACGGCAGACAGGAACAGGAGCCAAACACACAAAGGTTGATCAGCAGGGCTGACCTGCAGTGCAGAGGTTAATATAGAGTTCTCTGATAGGAGCTGGGGTGGAGCCATTGCTAGAGGAGAGTTAAAGTTGAGTTCCACCCACTTTTACAACTCTTCAGCATCCCTCACTAAACTGAGCACTGTAATCAATTTGGATATTGTTTTATTATTTTTCTCAGCACCTACTGTATATCTGCTGTATTCATTTTTCACTTCCTCCTCCCTGGCCACGGCCATCGCATCATTTCCTGTTTGCAATGCCTTCTGGAAGGAGTGGCAACTTCCTCTGAAACTGCCATGCTATGGAAACCTGACCTGAAACCTATTAGACTGCTTGTGCTGCACTGAGCATGTGCGAGATCTGCAAAGATGAGATCCAGGAAGAAATACAGTCTGGCTTCAGATGCCCACACTTAAGATGGCCACGGCCTGCTGTAAGTTTATAAAATAACAAACTATTGCTATAAACTAACAAAACAGACCTTAGTTTACAGACTAACTTTACTAGAATACAATAGGCTTGTGTATTATAGGGGTAATTTTATTTAAAAAGTATAATTCGGCCGGAACACCACTTTAATAAAGCAGTCGGTGAGAGACAGCTGGTCTTTGGAGATGAACACATGGAGAAGGTAAGCTGACAAACAAACTCTATTGCATAACCATGACAACATACTAAGGCTAATTTTGACAGGAGAATTACCCTTCCAGCAGTGTGCCTTTAACATAGCTTTAATGCACACACATATAATATGTGGCTAGGTGTAACACACACGTCACAGAAATGGTACACTGTTGTCACCATCAGGGAACCAATCCTACAAAATTCCATGCAGCCAGGGCTTTTTTTCTCAGGGAATAGGTACTACTCACCTCTGAGTTCCATCCCTTGGTTCCACCCGTACCCACCTCCCAGCACCGCCCCTTTTTATAGATGACAAAACCAAGCATCATTTTGTGCTACTAATTGATTGGCATGAATTGGTAATGATAAGAAGACAGTAAAATAGATCCCCTCCAGAAAAGCAACAATAGACCACACCACAAATGATAGACCCCACTCCAGCAACAATATATCCCCCACACAACAATAACCCCCCTCCAGCAACAATTAGCCCCCGCAACAAAAAAACATTGTAGCAACAATAGACCCCAGCAGCAACAACAGATCTCCCAGCAGCCAGCATCAATAGATCCTCCAGGAGCCAGCAGTAATAGACCTCTCCCTCAACAGTAGATCCCCCCAGCAACACTTGACTCTCCCCAGCAACATAAGACCCCCCACCAGCAACAATAGACCTCCCCACACAAAAATAGATCCCCACCCGTTACAAGAGATTCCCAGCAGCCAGCATCAATAGACAATCCAGAACACCACAGCACTCCTTGCCATTACATACATTAATTGCTGGAGGTGCCAGAACTACGTTCCCCCACGTTCCTGCTGAAAAGATCCATGCATGCAGCATCACTGGAGTTCAAGTAGGCAAGAAGAACCTGCAAAGAGGCTGAAGTAGGTCAGCATTAGTGATAAAAGGTTAAATAGAATTTAATTTCAAAAACATTTTTGATACACTTTATAGTAATCTTAAAACTTTTGTTTTTCTTTTTAAAATAACAAGCCTATTATACATACCTATTGCACAGAGCAGCTCTAAACCTCCTCTTCT